>NC_141055.1:20862226-21124726 GCF_041138505.1 Cibotium barometz | reverse complement strand
GGTAAGCAAGCAAGGCATCCCTTTCCTAAGCATGGGAATATGAGTAGGATACCCTTAGAGGTCATACACACTAATATATGGAGATCCACACATATATCTCCCTTAATGGCTAACAATGTTATGTTTCATTTATAAACAACCATACTAGGAAATTGTTTTATGAAAGAGAAGAGCAAAGTATTTGGGTATGTTTAGTAATTCAAAGCTCTGATGAAGAAGCACAAAGGCATGTGCAGAAATGCATGAGGTTAGACGGTGGAGGTGAAAACACTTTAGATGGTGGAGGTGAAAGTACTTCAAATGTTATATGCATTTTTGAGAACTCAAGGGATTTCTAGATAGCTCACATGTAGGTATACTCCTTATAAAATGGGGTTGCCAAGAGGAAGAGCATGCACATTGCAGAGGTGACTAGAGCCATGATGAATGAGAGGAATGTGTCATAATACATGACAACGAAGTGATTGCAACAAGAGTAACACTAAGAATAAATTGCTAACAAACAAGCAGTTACAATGATCTTCTCTCTGTACACCTATGTCAGGCTAAGCCCTTTAGTGGGTGGAAGAGCTATACAGTGTGCCTCATATGATGCATGTACCTTAGTTGACTCTCGTGAGTAAATGATGAATACAAGACCCTGGGGTTCTATTTATAGGGTGCAAATTGCCAACCCTGACCAATTGGTGCAACTAGACCATGCCCACACTAGTCTACCCATTGGTTTGCCGATCCATGGCACCCAAAAGAGTAGTTCCACACACTTATACAAGCCAGTGCCCAAGCTAAGCTAGTGTACATAGGACCAATCTCCACCTAGTCAAGCATACAAACAACCACAAACTATCTCCTAAGGGTGCTCACAACATGGAGATGTCCGTCGCCCCCTCATTTTCATGGTTGTGAAGTCGATGTTAATATATTGATGCCAAGGCTCCTTGTAATCTCCTTAGCAGCTAGAGAAAGCTCACATCCATATATTTTCTCCAAACTTCCAAATGAGCAGAACTCCATGTCCTCCTCTAGTACAATCGTTTGGAACCTTGATCAACACATGATCCCACTAACACCACATCCCATCTTTGGGCATGCATTCCCACCTTGCTAGTGGAGAAAATATATATCAAGACCTCATTAAATCTATATAGATCTATACCAAGGACTCATAATCACCCTTTTGATCTTAGCACCTGTCAATGACAATGTCCAACTATCTTGAACCACCATGATCTGACATGCCTGAAACTCGAGACACACTTCCCCCTCTATCCAAGGAAAACATGAGCAACTTGGATCCGTGCACATGAAACTTGTATGCTCCCACATCATGAAGTATGTACCCTATTCCTCTACCATCATCCTAAATGCTCAATGGTCCCACTCAAAAATCACATGCACACCACCTTTGCAACGGTCATCCACAACTGCCAACTCGCCAAGTCCCTCTAGATAGTCCAATGCCTCTATGACGTTGTGCGAACAACCCAACATGTGAATTGCTCCTTAGAATTGGCCCAGCCCTCTTCCTAGCACATGTGAAGGGCCACCATGTGTGAAGTCTAAGCCTTAGGCTCTAAGGCCCATGCAAGAGAAGAAGAAATAAAGCTACAACATCAACTCCATGCAGCCAGTATGCATAGAGGGAAAAAAACGTAGCACCTTGTCTTCAAATCTTCACTGACCTACCAATAAATAATGTAGCTACATTGCCTCTACTGTTGTGTCACCTTACACCTTGCCATGTATGATCCACATAGCCACAATAGCTAGCTTTAGCTCCATCTCACCTAGACATAATGCATGGTCTTCTTTTTGTCATCACTGATCGCTCCATAAAGCCACCTCATGCTCACTATCATGTTGTCTCCCATGTGTCTCATGCTCAAGCCTCTCATTGCCATGTTGCTCCAAGTCTCCAAGAAAAATGCAATCCATGTGCTCATGTAATGTAGCCCATGGTTGCCTTCACACAAGCTCCTTGCCTACAATACTATGTCATCACCTTTCCATGAAGCACTGATGCCATAAGGCTTGGTTACAAACAACTCATAGTTAACCAATCCTTAATTCGAGTAGCCGCCTCCTCTTTGTGACAACCCCATAGCTGCCTCCCATGCAAGAAAGAAACACAACCATGGCCCTTGCCTTTGTTCTAGAGCCTTCACCCAAGCCCATGCTCTCCTAGCTTTAGTCGGAAAACAAAATGCAGCACATCCTTCCATCTATTCAACAAACACAAGAGCCCCAATGCTAACAAACAAGAAACATAGCTCGTGGCTCCTTGCCTTCCAATGCATGAAGAGAAAGATCCATCCACCACATACATCAACAAATAATTTATAAATGTAGATCCACAAGCAAAGTATGTGCTATGATACCATGTTAAAATAGATGACAACGAAGTGATTGCAACAAGACCAACACCAAGAATATATTGCTAACAAACAAGTGGTTACAATGATCTTCTGCAACAATGAACCATGATTGATCACTCAAAGTATGGAGTAGTAACATGGGTGTAGGAGCACCATCCATGAGCAAGGAGAAGGGCAAGATTGCCATGAAAGCTTATTAGCTTGTAATTCTTGATTAGTATGAGTTAATTGTGATTAACAATTCACATTGGCTTATATACCATGGCCCCCTTTTCACACATAGATTAACAATTCACATTGGCTTATATACCATGGCCCCCTTTTCACACATACTTATTAATGTCCACCCTACTTGGCCTTTGGCCCATAAGCCTATGTCCTTCACTTACACTTGGGTCCTTGGCCTAATACAACTTATGCTTGGCCCTTGCCCTCCTATGTACAATTTGTGTCCACTGCTTCATTACAAACCATCCCCACCCAAATATGTTTCATCCTCGAAACATGCACAAAAGTAAAATCATAGTATGGATGTTTTGCATAAGCATCAAAATGAACCACTTAAGACTTCTTTGCAAAAGCTGTCCCCAAAAGAGCATGATTTGAGCCTTTAAGACCTCCAAAGCTTCATGTAATGCTCCCCAACTCATTGTCAATCATGGCTAAGAAATGTATATGTCAATCGCATCCGTTTGAGCCTCTCTTATGCCTCATACATTAAATTACATCAAGCATTTTTTTCACTATTTTGACTCAAAAATCTATCTCAGATGCATCAAAAAGGTGTTCCATCCCCTCCGACATAGAGGCGGGTTGTCATGTTACTTCATCTCGAGGTAAACCTTTCCACTTGACAAGGTATTCACGCAAAGTGCGATTACATAACACCTTCTCTCTTTCTCCCAACACCTTCTTGGGAATGTACTCTACTGTGCCATCTTCATTCATGGGTGGAAGCTCGTCTAATACTTGCACCTCAGGCCCAACATGTGCCTTCAAATGTGATACGTGAAAGACATCATGTATCCTTGTAGTAGATGGAAGTAGCAATTGATAAGCCACTTCATCAACCCTTCTCGATACTTCATCAACCCTTCATCCTTGTAGTAGATGGAAGTAGCAATTGATAAGCCACTTCATCAACCCTTCTTGATACTTTGTATGGCCCACAATAACGATGTGCAAGCTTTGTGTTGGTACTACCTTTGAGAGATCCATATCGAGTCTTAGGTATCCTACACAAAGTCTCCTTCTTTGAATTCCAATGGCCTTCGATGTGCATCTTCATAATACTTCATCTTCTCTTGAGACTTCTTGATGTTCTCTTTGCATGTTTGCAGAAGAGTTTGCATTCTTTCAACTTCCTCCCTTTGCATGTGGATTTCCATTCTCTTGCTTGAATGCTACGATCGGTACATGCACCTTGTAGCCATACATAGCCTCAAAAGGCAACATTCCAATACTACTATGATAGGTGCTATTATAGGCAAACTTCACAAAATGCAACTAATCGTCCCATGCATGTTGCGTTTCATAGCAATAATGCCTCGAGTCTCTCTCAAGTCATTTATTGACCCTCTCGGTTTGACCATCAGTTTTCGGGTGATAGGCTGTGCTAGGAGTCAACTTGGTACCAATGCTATCAAACAATGTACACCAAAATGTGCCCATGAATTCACATCTTGATCAGTCACCATTTGTTGTAGCATACCATGCAACTTGAACACATTTTCCATGAATTGGTGTGCCACCATAGATGCAAAGTATCTCACTTTTGTTGGTACAAAATGGGCAGCTTTTGTCAATCGGTCAACCACCACATAGATGCTATGCCATCCCCTCTTAGTAGAAGGCAAGCCGGTAATGAAATCCATAGAAATATGCATCCATTTACCCTCCGGAATAGGTAAGGGCTAAAGCAAACCACTGGGCTTGTGTGTGGGATCCTTGTTGAGTTGACAAGGCATACACTTAGCAACATACTCTTTAACTTCCCTCCATTGACCCTTCCAATGAAAGCTCTTCCTTATGGCATCATAGGTTTTGAACAAACCCAAATGTCCCACCATAGGAGTAGAATGCATCTCATCCATGACCTTTTTCTTAAAGGATGAGTGGGGTATAAGATACACCCTTTCCTTGTGACAGAGGAGACCATTTTGTAGCCGAAAATGAGGTAAATCATCACAAACACCATGTTGTAATTTCTGCACCATTTGTGAAGCTTCATCATCAAGCATATATTCTTCTTGAGTCTCCTCAATCCAATCGTTATGCACTTCCGTGATGGCTGATAATGAACATGCCCACATTCTAGAAAGTGAATTTGCTACCACATTTTCCTTTCCCTTTGTATATGTGATCTCAAAGTCATATTGTTGAGCCAGCCACCTTCTTTGCTTAGGTGAAATATTTGATTGTAATAGGAAGAATTGAAGAACCCTATGGACACTTCACACATAAAACTTGCTTCTTGCATTTGTAGCACCCAAAGTATGAGGTAAGCCATCAGCGTAATCATAACGATCACCAAGAGAACCATCAGGGTTAAAACAAAACTCCTCTTTCGGTTCTAAAGAATGGTCGACATCCACAAACTCATAAAGCTCATCAAGTGGCTCCATTTCTTTATCATTAGTCTCATCCACCACTTCCAAATAAACCGTATTAATTTTAACATTGCGGGCTTTGCACTCCTTCCAATGCTCTTTGTGATACTTCCCACCACATTTGTAGCATAGGTTTTTGTCCCTCATCTCATTGATGCGGTCTTCCTTCACAAATCTAGTCTTATTAACCCCATCATTGGTTGGCTTTACACCCACTTGTGAAGGAAGTATTCCCACTTTTGAAACCTCCCGCATTGTATGGTTTGCCACCACTACCATAGATGGTAAGAAGTTTAGGTAAATTAGGAGTGGTAAAAGGTGGCTTTGTGAAAGCACTTGACCCATAATCTGGCCGATGATTCACCCATGTATTTGCATACTTTTCCTCATATACCTCAGCCAAGATCATAGCATCCTTGAGAGTTGTTGGTCTTTGTGCCTTAACATCCGTTCTAATTGCATTCTTTAAGCCCTTGATATACTTCAGTATTTTAAACTCTTCACTAAACCCTTCAACATGAAGCATAAGTTTGAGAAACTTATGTGTGTACTCCTTCACACTCGATAACCTTTGTTGTAGATCATCCCATTCACAAACCATTTTATCTTTGTGCATCTTGGAAGTGAATGCTTCTCTCATATTTGCCTTGAATGCATCCCAACTCGTGACCTCATAATCTTGTGATTGGAGATGCCTCCACCATGTATGAGCATACCCTTCCAAGTGCAAGGTAGCAAAGTAAACCTTAGCTTCCTCACTTCGAGGGTTCATCTCGAAATAGAGATCCAATTTGTTCACACATTCCTCAAAGATGTCATTGTTAGTGCCTTCACCTCTAAACTTTGAAAGGACAATCTTGTCTTTCACACCCTTGAATTCATCTCCATCCCCATGACAGTCACCACGCCTATGCATACGCCCATCCATATAATCATTGTTATCCTCAAACTCACCAACAAGATCTTCCTCAACATGAGGTCTTGAAGCATTACCTCGATGAGTATTCCCCTTGAATGAAACATGATCATCACTCCTTGGGAATCTTGAGCCTTCATTTCTTGGGTTTGGAAATGCATGACCCTTGCCTTTGGCTTCATTGGGTATGTACGAAAACATTGGATTTTGCATAGCACCATAAGTAGAATGAAAACTTTGGTGATAGTTCTCTTTGTCTTCAACATGAGCTTGTCGAACATTGTAAGATGGTCTACCCTTATCTTCATCCTTGCTCTTTATGTCATCACACGAATGCCCCTAATCTCTTGCACAAGGCTGCATCATGTTTTTCACAAGTGATTGCATCATGGTTTCCATCATGTTTTTCACAAGTGATTGCATCATGGTTTCCATCATGCCTCTCATCATCATCATCATTTGTGACGTCATTTGTCATAATGGGCATCGTTGGTGCATTTGCTTCTCCCAATTGATTTCATGCATTGGCCACATTTGCAAAACTTGGCCCGATTTACACATTATTTGTCCTATGTGTCATATTTGCATTGTTGTTCTTTCCTTGTCAATTCATGTCCTCTTCACGAATCACCTCTACATAATCCTCATTCGCTATTTCCTTGTCTTCTCTTATCTCTTGAAGTCCCATCGCTTGCTTGGATGGACGCGCCCTTGGCATAATGGCTGAAAATAGAAAATGGCTCGTAGAAGGCTCAAATGGTGTCGAAAATTGGTGATCTAGGGCTCTATGGTGGATAGCTCTTGTTGCGTAGCATCCAAATATGCAAAAATAGAATTTTTTGGGATAGCCCTAATATTCTCTATTTTAGGGTTTGTACAACACTGTTGAAAATAGTAATTTGACTCCAAAACCCTAAAATGAGGTCAAAATTTTGTCGGCGATATCTTGTTGGAAAGCTCTTGAGTGGTACCATCCCTAAACCAAATCCCATTGCTTGAGTCAAAGTGGAAATATTCTCTATTTTGACTTTTTGTGAAAAAAGTCAACTATGTGTGTTGACCAAGCATGCGATACCTAATTCCAAATTTTTTTATGCCATTTGGTAGGTCTTAGGGAGTACTATAAGCATATCCAAATCACTTCTTTGAACCTCCAAAACCCCTTGAACTGAATTAGGGTTTTATGAATCCGGTGAAACTCTAAACTAGGCCCACTTCCAGTATCTAATTTCCAGTATCTGATTTGTGCAATCAATAGCTTGCTTCAAAGCTCTAGAGAAGTACTTTGCAATGATGTAGAGACCTTGTCACTTGCCTAAAACCCTGATGATTGAATAAGGGTTTTTTTACAGCCACACATGAAATTATGAGTAAAATCGGATAGCATCTCCTTTGAAATCGAGGTAAAATCTCAATGTAATGAAGTGTTACAACACTCATGGACTCATTGTCAAATTCCCCTAATGTCCAATGAAATCCAATTGCATGTGCATTTGACAATTGTAAGTGGCTTTTTGCATGCCAAAATCACTGCATAAATGTCCCAATACCTCACTCATGTATCATTTTGCCACAAGATTTGTCTTGAGGATGTATGTCGATGGAACATGTTGAAGCTTGCCGATCTCTCAGCCAAGCTCTTCCAACCCCTTTACCCAAGTTTACAATCCAAGGGCAAAGGTGGGCCATTTCTTCACCACCATGTACCTAATCCCTCACTGTATCGCTTTTCCATGGCACTCACAGCACGGTGAGTTCAAGCATCACTAGTATGCTAGAAATAGAAGGTGTAATGCAAAGTGATGTGGAGAGTGAATGAACTCAAATAGGTGGTGAGATCATTTACAAATAGATTTTAAGCATGACTCATGCTTTTACAATTGTTCATACATTCAAGTATGTACTCATGCTCCATCAATCATCATCAATGATTCAACACATCCAAAATGGGATCCAATAGTGATTAGAAATCAAATTTCCCAATCCCTTTTCCTTGATGCATACCATTAATGATCTTCAAAGCCCCTTCATAACGTAGGGTTTGCCAAGATTTTGCACATTTGGCATACCATTTACATGCTCCAAAAGCTTGCAATCAACCACAAGGCTCCTCAAGAGGATGCAAATGATTCATTATTAGCAAAATTTCTCCAAACTTGAGAGCAATGGTTGATTAATTAGCCATATGGTAAGAAGCTTTACTTAATGCCATCATTAATTGGTTCTAATGATGATTAAGCAATGCTAAAGGCATGGATTAATGTGGCCAATGGTGAGAAATCAGGGTTTCTTTGAAGAAAGCCCCAAATCTCAAGTGTAGATTCAAGAAACTCAAGAATTAACCAAGAAATGCTTAGCAATTGCTCAAGGATTACCACAAAGCCCCAATCTTGAATGTTGGTGAAAGAGATACCCTTGCCTTGATGAAAAATGTGGGAAACTCTTTGCAGCCTTTGGAAGAGTTCATGGTCTTCATTCATCATGAAACAAGGCTCCAAAATGGTAGAAATCTATAGGAAACACCATTGCTAAGCATATGGGAGCATTTAAACTTGTCTTGAGCACCTTCTCACGATTTTCACCATCAGGCTATTGGAATTTGTGCCACCCTGCTACCGCCTTTCCAAACCCTAAATGAGATGCTTAATATACCCAATAATCTCCCCATAGTGTTGCCTAATTGATGTGATTCAAAGATGAGGTGATTAGAGCAAGAAAGAAGATGAAACTAGGGTTTTCTTAAAGCACAAAAGGGCTGGAAATTTTTACAGCTTTTCATGGTTTAATTTGGGAAAAATAGGATCAATAGGAAGCTCTAATACCACTGCAATGAACTATGATTGACCACTTAAAGCATGGAGTGGTAACATGGGTACAGGAGCACCATCCATGAGCAAGGAGAAGGGCAAGATTGCCATGAAAGCTTATTAGCTTGTAATTCTTGATTAGTATGAGTTAATTGTGATCAACAGTTCACATTGGCCTATATACCATGGCCCCCTTTTCACACATACTTATTAATGTCCACCCTACTTGTTGGCCTTTGGCCCGTAAGCCTATGTCCCTCACTTACACTTGGCCCCTTGGCCTAATACAACTTATGCTTGGCCCTTGGCCTCCTATGTACAATTTGTGTCCACACTCATGTGTCCACCACTTCATTACATCTTTCTCTCCACTTGCACTGAGGACAATCTCTTCAGTGGGTGGAAGGGATTTAAACTTGTGGTCTAGTTCAATAGGAGAGCATCATGTAGGCAGATCACGGTGTTGGGGAGGAGTTCAACCCCATGGTCTCTTTATTCTTGTGGTCTAGTTCAATAGGAGAGCATCATGTAGGCAAATCACGGTGTTGGGGAGGAGTTCAACCCCACGGTCTCTTTATTCTCCTTTTTCCTCTGCCACCTCTCCAACTTGTATGAAAGTGTGTTTCTTAACACATTTGTTTTTTTCAACCATCTCTCTCTACCAGCTCTCGTCACACCTCCAGGGATTTCATTCACGTGATCACGTTAACCGCGAAGTGGTAATAACACTAGTTAATAACACTCTCACACACTTGTTAATATCATAGATATTCACACAACCGGGAGAAACTTGCTATCCCGGTTTTCCCGGCGGGCTACTAGCTTGGCCCGGCGGGCCACTATTTAGCCCGGCGGGCTGCTTATCTAGCCCGGCGGGCCTTTTTTTGCGCCAAAATTTCGCCGTTTTGGAGAGACCTATATAAAGGGTTGTCCGCCACTTCCAAATGTACTTTACCAACGTACTTGGGTGGCTCACCTCAGGCTAAAAGACACAAGAGGTGAGTATAAATATTCTGGATTTTTGTTTGAAGCTTGTTAATAATATTTTGTATTTTATAAGATTTTGATTGTAAATGGTTTATCGCATTTGTTACGTGGACTAGCAATGTCTCCTCTTGGGTGGTCTACTCGAGTGTCAATTGGTCTGGGTAGGAGCTTCCCTAGAGGAGGGTATAGGTGGTGAGATGTTCGGGACATCATCTCTATCTAGGGATGGATTGCCTCAAATGCATCTCACCAAACGTTTGGTTTCTTTAGGTCGACTAGCAATACCTCCTCTTGGGTGGTCTACTCGAGTGCCATTTGGTCTGGGTAGAAGCTTCTCTAGAGGAGGATATAGGTGGTGAGATGTTCGGGACATCATCTCTATTTAGGGATGGATTGCCTCAAATGCATCTCACCAAACGTTTGATTTCTTTAGGTCGACTAGCAATTACCTCCTCTTGGGTGGTCTACTCGAGTGCCATTTGGTCTGGGTAGGAGCTTCTCTAGAGGAGGATATAGGTGGTGAGATGTTCGGGACATCATCTCTATTTAGGGATGGATTGCCTCAAATGCATCTCACCAAACGTTCGGTTGCATTGGCAAGAAGTTGGTTTGACTTTATAATTGCATATTTTGGTTTTACTCAGGCTGTTTTGGATCTCAAATCTTGCATGATTGTTGTTTAGGTGTTACAATGGTTGCTTCTAATTGCGGCACATCAACCCAACGAAGCAACAGACCATTAGAAACTAGTGGAGTTTCCTTGCAACGAGATATGACAGCACAAACTTTGAATGTTGCGTCTCAAAGTGGCAAGAGGAGGAGCGGAGGAAAATCACCGGGACCTGAATGGCAATTTGCTTCCAATCTTTCTAGATTTGTCGAATGGAAGTGTAATTTTTGTGGCTTGGTAAAATCTGGGGGTGCTCCCAGAATAAGGGAGCATTTGCTTGGCACTAACACAAAAAATCCTGGAGGTAAATGCAAGGGTGCAGGAGCTGATGATGCTGCAAAGCGCCTTAGAGCTTTGATAAGTAAACAAGTATCACAAAACAAGAGGCCCAATCTCTGTGCAAGAAATCACCAATCGCCAAATTTGGCAGCATCAAGTGGAGGGATCTCCAACCAAGGAGTGACTCCAACACATACTACTTGCCAAAATGACACCCAAGGTCCAGATGTCTCAATACCGATGGATGCATCTCCTGAGTTTCAGGTGGGTATGTTTCGTACCAGACAAACTAATCTAGTTGACAGCTTTCGTGCCACTGCTTTAGAGGATGCTCAACTTGCATTAGCGAAAGCGATCTTCTTTACTGGTTCTTCATTGTCTATGGTCACGAAAGATTCATGGAAGATGGCTTGGAAGAAGATTGGAGAATATGGACCTGGGTTTTGTCCACCAACTTATCACCACATGCGAAATCAATTACTTGACAAGTGCTATGACAACACACGGGAAAGCGTTCAAAGACTCATAATTGACACCACAAATCAGTCTGGATGCACAATTGTCAGTGATGGTTGGTCGAATGCCCAAAGACGTCCATTGATAAATGTAATGTTGGTATGTCCTCGTGGGGAATGCTTTATCAAAGCTGTTGATAGCTCCGGGGAAGTTAAATCTGGTCAATTTATCGCCGATATCATTGGTGATGCTATCGACCAAGTTGGGTCTGAAAATGTACTTCAAGTGATTATGGATAATGCAGCTAATTGTCGAGCAGCAGGTCATATGTTGGAATCTCGATTTTCCAATATCTATACATTTGGTTGTAACACTCATAGCCTTAACTTGGTGTTACAAGATTGGTACAAAAATGCTGATACAGAGTGGTTCAAGGAGATTATCGATAGTGCAAGTAAGATTGTCAAATTTGTGCTCAAACGGCAACGTGTTTTAGATATGTATCGTCAACGCATGGAAACTATGCTAAAGTTGCCTTGTGAAACCAGATTTTGCACTAATTTTTATATGCTTCAATCTCTCCTAAGAAATAGGAATGCAGTGATGGAAACCTTTGTGTGTGCTGGCTTCTCTGAGTGGGAGGTTGACCAGTCCGAAAAGGTTAAAGAAAAGGTGAGGTACATGCGATCTTTGATATCGGATCGTAGTTTATGGGAGGAAGCAGCAGATTGTTATCATGTTATGATGCCAGTTATGCTTGCTTTGCGCCAGTTGGATTCTAGATTGCCAAATATCGGGAAGGTTTGGATGGCGTGGTGGTCCATTCAAGAAAGCCTCGCAAACCCAGAGGAGCCCACTAAAACTGTTGTCAAGCATTGGAGTCCTCCATTCACCAGAGCAAGGAGAAATATCTTGGCCAAGTATGTAAGCGCTCGGTGGGTAGGAGCACATAGTCCATTGCATAGTGTTGCATATTGTCTTGACCCAGAATACTGGCATATGGACGTGAATGCCCTAGATGAGGAGGTAATCGATGATTTCTATGATGTTGTGGAGCGATTTTATGAAGGTCCAGATGAGCAAGCAACAGCGGTAATTGAGCTAACCAAGTATAAATTGAAAGAAGGTAGATTTGCCTTGGAGTTTGTGCAAAAGCTTGCTAAGGAACAGCCTGCTTGGAAATGGTGGATGTTGAATGGGGGAAGTGTTCCAACTTTGCGACGCTTAGCTGTGAGAGTGCTTGCGCAATGTGCTTCAAATTCTAGTTCTGAACGTAATTGGAGCAGTTACAAGTATGTGCATTCTATTAGCAGAAATCGTTTATTGAGTGATAGAGCTGAGAAGTTGGTGTATATGTATTGTAATGATAAATTGGTGAAGTCAATTGAGTCAGATGATTACAACGAAGAGATGCCTAAGTGGACATATGACATTACTCAGTATGAGTATGATGCAGAAGAGAATGGAGATGTAGAGCCTAATGTCCCACATACGAGCGATAACTTGTGCTTTATTGAAGAGATAGAAGAAAACTTGCAACCCGATTTTGGTGTTAGTAAAGCCACCCGCAGACGCTCGTCACGTTTGATGTAATCATGTTAGTTGACACACTCCAATGTAATCCGTCTTGCAACAACTGGATATCAAACATGTTGGTGAACATTTTAGAGAGAATGGTTTTTAGTCTTGTCATGTTAAACTCAGAATACGAAATCATGTTAGTTTTGACACACTCCAATGTAATCCGTCTTGCAACAACTGGATATCAAACATGTTGGTGAACATTCTAGAGAGAATGGTTTTTAGTCTTGTCATGTTAAACTCAGAATACGAAATCATGTTAGTTTTGACACACTCCAATGTAATCCGTCTTGCAACAACTGGATATCAAACATGTTGGTGATCAATTTAGAGAGTATGGTTTTTAGTCATGTCATGTTAAACTTAGAATACGAAATCATGTTAGTTTTGACACACTCCAATGTAATCCGTCTTGCAACAACTGGATATCAAACATGTTGGTGAACATTTTAGAGAGAATGGTTTTTAGTCATGTCATGTTAAACTTAGAATACGAAATCATGTTAGTTTTGACACACTCCAATGTAATCCGTCTTGCAACAACTGGATATCAAACATGTTGGTGATCAATTTAGAGAGTATGGTTTTTAGTCATGTCATGTTAAACTTAGAATACGAAATCATGTTAGTTTTGACACACTCCAATGTAATCTGTCTTGCAACAACTGGATATCAAACATGTTGGTGAACATTTTAGAGAGAATGGTTTTTAGTCTTGTCATGTTAAACTTAGAATACGAAATCATGTTAGTTTTGACACACTCCAATGTAATCCGTCTTGCAACAACTGGATATCAAACATGTTGGTGAACATTTTAGAGAGAATGGTTTTTAGTCATGTCATGTTAAACTTAGAATACGAAATCATGTTAGTTTTGACACACTCCAAAGTAATCCGTCTTGCAACAACTGGATATCAAACATGTTAGTGTCAATTTAGAGAGTATGGTTTTTAGTCATGTCATGTTAAACTTAGAATACGAAATCATGTTAGTTTTGACACACTCCAAAGTAATCTGTGTGCATGTGTTTGTGTGTGTGCGAGAGAGAGAGAGAGAGAGAGAGAGAGAGAGAGAGAGAGAGAGAGAGAGAGAGAGAGAGAGAGAGAGCATTGGAAATCTTTTGAACAAAGTTGCCGAATCTTGTTAAATTCCAGGGTTGCATTTAAGAGAGAGATAAATTTAAATGCGGCTCTAACTCGTCCATGTGTCGTGCATTGGTCAACCGATCATGGTCGGCACCCAATTTAAAACATATATACAAATTTTTGTGAAATTCTTTGCCGCACAAAGCACACGTAGTACTGTTGACCATGTGTTGCAAAAGACAGGTCAAGTGGTACATGTGCCCACATGGGACAGTGTAGTGGCCAGACCATGAGTGAAAGAAACTATAACAAATAGGGCATGGTCCGCCACTTTCGTGCCCATGTAGAGGTGGTTGCTCCAAACTATTCGGGTGTTCAAATGCCGTCATAGGAGAGTTTGCATGGCCTTGCTCCTCCATTTGCGTTATGCGTCTCTTCAAGAGCTTGTTCTCTCTTAGTATATCTCTAGCGCTTGAACTTTCAGGTGCTTGCCCGCGCTCTGGTGCTGCTTCCGTCTGTTGAGGGCCTTGGGTGCCTCTAATTTGGTTGATTTGAGTTTGAAGCTCATCAACCGTGTGATGAACTTCCATTGAGGCTCCAAGAATGGCCAGTTGCAACTCATCTCGAGGCATAGTGATTGACTCACTCCGAATGTCTTCCACATGTAGATGAGGAGGTCGAGAGCTAAAGTCTACAACTGAATTCTGCACAAATTGTGCATATAGCATTTTAGCAAACCAGAGGGGACAGTCACCGTGATGCATGGGTTGGGCCATGACATCCACAAAAATGCGCTTCGCATGCTCGATAATTAAAGGAACACTACATTGTGTCAGCTTCAAGCGTCCTTTTTTTATGGCATCATTGGAGACGTCAGGCCAGATGCTCTTGACCATCTCTTTGGACACATTCTTGTTTACTTGGGCATACTGTAATCCATGGGCCGGTGCCCATTTGGAGGTGCGTCCGGCAATACGTGCCGCATCATTCACAGTGCCACTGCTCGAGATTTGCTTTAAGCGTTCAAATGCCTTCTTTGCGGCTTCATTATTATCAGCCATCTGAGAAAAAGTATGTACACTTTAAGTTTATAGAATCAATGTTAATTTAGGAATAGCTTTAAAGTTATTTTCAGATGTTAGGTATAAGTTTATAAAATCAATGTTTATTTACTGCAAACTTGTTATTTTCAAATACTCATAGAGTGAGAGAGAGAGAGAGAGAGAGAGAGAGAGAGAGAGAGAGAGAGAGAGAGAGAGAGAGAGAGAGAGAGAGAATTGGGATCAAAATAATATTTAACAATTGGGACCACAATAGTGTCAGTCGATTAAAGGCAGGTCATGGAATAGATAGCCAACCAAAACATATCATTTACAAGAGGCTTTATAATAAGTGTGGTGTCATCTCAGATAGTGGACGTAAGCATGCAGCAGGTGACACTTCCAAATTCTTCAATTGCTCCTCAAAATCTGCCATGGTCTTCCTATCTTCCTTTGATGGCGTCATATAGGCAGCCGTCCATTCCTTAATCAAATTTGTGTGGATGGCAGTTTTACCCACCCACGGCACTTTGGTCATTTCTGCAAACTCAGCACAAAATAATGTAAACTTTTCAATCACCCAAGCCAAGCAGAAGACATCTGATGCCTTGCTCCATGGACAAGGGGACCTTACATCTGCGAGCTCAGGGGCTCTCCAGGGGCGTTGATCGTGCTCTGCTTTGTTGGCGATATTTGTGGGTTTGAACTCAATCCCATCCCTCAATGCAAGACCCCAGTCAATGATGCCTACCCGTGGCACCCCTTCTTTGGTGAAATCTATCATTATATTCCAGGGGTGGCAATCATTGTGGATGATCCCTTCAGCATGTGCAAAGGCCATGGTATTCACAAGGGCACAGATAAGCTCGGGAGCATGAAAAATCAAAGACTTGTATCGCTCCATTTCATGAGGAGCCACTTGTTTTTTCTTGTATCTGTTGCCTTTGTCTGCAGCAAGCATGGAACTGAGGGTCCCCTTAGGAGGCGGAACACACTCCATTATATCTCCAAGACTTCCCCCATTAAAGAGGGGGAAGAGCAGTATCCATGGCTCCTTCCTTGTGTGCCCAATGGCGCGCACTATGCCCCTGTGGGTTAGGTCGATTGAAGCCTCCTGAGCAAAAGACTTCAATTGAGCCCTTCGGCTACCAAGGAATTGCTTTGCACAATAAGAAATGCCTTCTGGAAACCAGGAGACACCTTGAATATGGCATTTATGTACAACGCCGTACGATCCAGAGCCCATCTTCTTTTCTGTGATGATGGCCTCTGCAGGCAACCCAATTGTCATGCTGCAGTTAGTATTATGCATTGTGCGCTGCAAGTGGGTGCCTTTAGAGACCTCACGTGCACCAGATGATAAATCTTCTTGTTCATCAGCAGGCCGGTCCAGCTCTTTGCGAGCTCTCTTGCTCAGGATAGCTTGGGTGTCTATGGCCTTTGCACGCTTGGACCTCTCTTTCTCTACCTTCCATTTTGTGTGGAAGTGCTCCAGCTTGGATTCATTTGTTTCCGCTGGTCTGTCGTCACCTAGGTCAACAGCGCATCTAGGCATGTTGCCCACAATGCTAGTAACAAAATGCTTGATGGCTGCTCCATCAGCACCCTCATGGATATTTTTCACTGCGCGGACAACCTCACCTAATATTTGCTCAAATCGATTCCTATCAGACACAATACCCTCGATGTGATTAGGTGACAAGCAACTAATGAGGGTAACGAGTTTGATACGAATTGATTTCTTGATTTCAGGAGTAAGTGCAAGCGTCGCCATCAATCTGCACAATATAATTGACAAATAGTTGCAACATTTATAACCACAAAAAATGCTATTTGTAAGCTAACTAAAGGATTTCTACATCCAACACACTTATGACTCATGTCATGCAAACTAAATAATCACAGTCATCGTCAAAAACAAACACAAAACACAAGTTTACGACTTAACTTGACGTCAGCAGACCTAGTCAGTATACCGACCATCTGCAGATATCGCATTAAGATGAAAACTATGGCACAAGTTAAATGCTTTGACACATCGTCAGCAGACCTAGTCAGTATACCGACCATCTGCAGATGACTATCAAACCAAATAACAAAAACAAACTTCACCTCATAGCTTGGTGTCAGCAGACCTAGTCAGTAAACCGACCATCTGCAGATACCGTACTAAGTAGCAAAGCATCACACATGTCAAATGCTACGAGCGCACATCAGCAGACCTAGCCAGTAAACCGGCCATCTGCAGCGGGCTCTCAAAGCATTTAACAAAAACAAAGCCGCATTGTAACTTGGTAACTGCAAACCTAGTCAGTAAACCGACCATTTGCAGATACCGTGCCACAACGAAAACTTCTACATAAGTTAAATATTAAGAGTGCACATCAGCAGACCTAGCCAATCGCTCGGCCATCTGCAGCGGGCCTCTTAACATTTAACGACACATGCACATGCATCACAAACAACCTTAAACTTAAGCGTATGCAAAAAATTAAATGACACCAACACTTTCAACTTAAAAATTACCTCAAGTTGATCACACTAGCACCACTGACACCAAGTACAAGGAAGATTCTGTGAACAGTGACCCCCTGGACCACCCTTTTATACCACAATATAGCCCGCCGGGCCGGGAGTCGGGCCCGGCGGGCTTCTGCGCGCCCGGCGGGCCCGGCGGTCCAGGCTTGTAGCCCGGTGGGCCAATTGTGGGTTACCAGGTCATCCCACCCTCTAGGATTTGAGAACTGTGAATTTTGTGAACATTGAGATTTGTGAACAATAGCTGTGATCACAAGAAAAAAGGCTGTGATCACGTGAATATGAAATCCCTGCACACCTCTCCTCCTCTTTCCCCACCTCAACATTAGCCACCCATGGGCTGCTAGCCATGGGCCATCGTCGTAGCAGCACTGGCAACCGCCTCTAATTGCCATCGCCTTTCATGCTGAACACTGCTTACTGCACTATTGCAGAGCCCTTGCCACATACGGTTGCCATTTTGGACTTCATCGTCACTCTGTACTACTTTGGATCTCGCTTATCGCTAGTGTTGCGATCATCTGCCACACTGATGCTGCGCCACAGCCTGCGTCGCCACCAGGGGCGAGTACCTTCTCGTCTTGCGCCTTTCATTCACCTCCCATCCTTGCCATCCTCAAAGCAAAACCAGCGGCCATCATCAACCATAACAGAACCAAGCTTGGTGGCTGTCCTCGAGTGTCGCAAGAGTTTCAGTCAGGGTAGCTGAGTCGAGTTCAGTTGTAGGAGCTAGATGCCAAATGAGAGACTTGTGGTCTAGTTCAATAGGGGATGCTACCATTTCACTAGAAGGGTTGGTTTGGGGATCCAATTAGGATACTCCTCCTTGTCAAATGTTATTGTAATGCTCAATGAAGCATGTGCTTTTGTGTCTTTTGTTTGCGGGAAGGTGGAGTATATCCATCTGGGAAGGTGGAGTATATCCATCTGCTCACAACAAAATACCTTTGTCGCGTAATTCGATAGCATCGAACCCGGGTCTTCGCAATGAGACCCAACCGTTCTACCAACTCGCCTACGCGTTGCGGGCTCTTTTGTGTCTTTTTATAGGGGAGGTTGAAATGCTAAAAAGCCCCGAGTACTTGTAGATGGTTAGGTTGGGTTAAAAGTTTCTTTGGGCCTTTAGTGTAGCCTTGTGGACAAAAAAGGGCCATGAATGGTTTCCAAGTGTGTCTTGGTGGACTATTTTTTTTTTCTGAGAACTTTTGTTGGTGGGTATAAAGTAAAAGATGGTAGAATTTTGTTGTCAATTATTGGTACAAAAGGGAATGGCATAAGCACTAAGATTATGCCTTGGCTGAATTCATCCTTGGATAGAGTGGACAATAGTGATCTATGAGCTAGCTCTCTTTAATGATCTTGGGAATCTTTCAATGAGTTACACTCACTTAACACAAGAAAAGAAGGTGTGAAAGGTTGAGCATAAACATTGCCAAGGTTATGCCAAAGCAAGACATACAACTAATGGAGGTAAATCATAGTTATTCTTGAGGTAAATCATCATTATGGGTTTGTGATCATGCTAATAGACATGAGATACATATCTTAGAATCTCACTAGATGTAGTGCTAATATGCATAGGAAACATGCATCTCTATTAGTGCTAGAGGCAGTGCTAATATGCATAGGAAACATGCATCTCTATTAGTGCTAGAGGCAGTGCTAATATGCGTAGGGAACATGAGCTCTATTAAAATTGAGCTAGTTGTATTTAAGTTGCCATGTCACACATACAATGCTTAAGGTAAATCATCCATGTGGGCTTGCAATCACACTAGTGGACATGAGACATGTACCTACTAATCTCATGATCTCATTGGATGCACGATATGTATGATAATGCACACTAAAAGCCCTTTGCTTCTTCTAGCTTCAAGCCATTGCTTCTTCTTTGCATAAAAGGGGTCCAAAATGTAAATTTATTAGTGTTCTACAAGACCTTATTTTTATAAGGTTCTTTAGATTGCCATGTTCATCCTTGATGAGTAGCACCCTTCTTGTCCCTATAGAAGCTCGAAATTGGCCCCAATCTAGGCCTAAGCCATCTTCTCCTCTTCACCTCTTCCTATTCGCTTACACATTCTCCTCTTCACCTCTTCCTATTCGCTTACACATTCTCATTGATTACTTTTGGATTGTGCACCCCCTTCCTTTTTGGAGCACATGCTACATCCTACATCTATCCAAGTGTTTGCTTGTTCTTTCCTCCTTGATATCAGGGCTCATTTCTTGTCTAGGCCATAGCCATCTAGCATGTCCTTGTGCATCTATAACATTATTCATGTAATGCCCATGTAAGCACTAGAGAGCCAGATAACTTGCGCATTGTCCTCCATCCTTTAGGAATTGTGTGTAGTCATTTTAGCCTATGTGTAATTCAATTGAATTATCACGATTGTTCAATTTAATAATATATACACGAATGCCATAGGGATAATTGCATTCCTAGATGAGTGTATAAAATCTCTCTCTCTCTCTCTCAGATTGAGAACTGATTTTTTTTTAATAGAAAATTTTGGATTGAATTCTTAAAAATATATATGGTTGCTTATTCACTCTTTCACTATTAATTAATTTTGTTGGTGGTGCTTATTCAATTTTCAGTGCAAAAGAATAAAGATGTATTAAGGTTCAAAGGTTTAGAAGGGAGTGAAAAGACCTTTGACAAATTTTAGTCAAATACTTTTTGACGAAAATTAGTAGCGGCATTGAAAAGAAATATAATTAATATAAATTTCACATAAGTAAACTATATACATCATATAGAAAAGAGACATGTACATTTGAGAGCAAAACACAAGTCTGACGATACATCAAACAGAAAGCCTAATTTACAAAAGGGACACTATACATTTGATACTACAGAAGTGGCTTTTTATCAAAAACCGAAAAACCTATAGAAAACAACCATCTTCTTCATTGAGGCCCACATATTTACATACTTGCG
Organism: Cibotium barometz; assembly: GCF_041138505.1. NCBI lineage: Eukaryota > Viridiplantae > Streptophyta > Polypodiopsida > Cyatheales > Cibotiaceae > Cibotium > Cibotium barometz. The sequence continues at coordinate 21,104,434 of NC_141055.1, read as the reverse complement.
ATAGAGGTACAAAATTATGCCCTTCCACAATAGATCTCTTGAAGTTGGCAGTCCTTTCATATACACAAAGATATGATTTTTTGTAGTTTTCTTGTTGTTGTTCTGGCACATCATCATCAACCACAATCGGGTTGTTTCTAGTCCCCAGCTCATTGTTGTTTCGATATTGTTCTTCCTCAGTATTAGCTGGGTTCATCTTCATGTTGAGCTCGAGGTGCTGGATTCATGTGGTCGAAGTATCTTCTGGTGGGTTCATCAGAGAAGAAAATTTCCTTGATGTCAATACATTGGGTCAAGTGAGGGAGTTTCATTACTTTCCAAACAGCAGCTGATCTTTGCTTGTTCATGCTGGAACCAGTTTTGGGAATGATCCATGAAGCAGTCGAGTAGTATTTACCGGTACGCACCATCTTCAAAAGTGTGCTTTGCAATGAGGCTCCCAGTTTATTGGCTATGTAGTTGTCCATATATACATATGCTCTCTCAAATAAGTTTACAAGAGATAGGCAAACCTTATTTTTTAAGTCTGCTTGGCCATACAAAGCGTATAGCTGTCTACCTCTTGTTATCTCTTTGTTGGAGATGTTTTGCGAGAAAAATTTAAAGTGTGGCTTCTGCAAATCCTTCATACAGTAGCCTATCATTCCTTCTAGTGTGTCTGTCAAAGGCCTCTACACATCACTAAACCACCTTGAGGTTTAAACATATCCCACCCCAAGTATCTCTTTATGGTTTTGCCTATGCTAATTAAAGATGGAGCCATTAAACTAGCTACCATTTGAAGTGCAAGTGATTTAATGTGCCCCCCTTCTCTAGAGCAAAAAGACCTTTAAAGCTCCATTCTAATAAATTCTTCTAATGGTTCCCAGTAAGACAATTTAATATCACCATTTCCAATACCTATTGTCACAGATACTTCAAACAGCCTTGTTTTTTTGTCTTCTGGGAATTTAGGTATCTTGTGAACCGACGGTTCGGATGTCTCTGGCTTTTTGCCTTTTTTATCTGAGTGTATCGATCCTGTAGTTTAAGAGAGTTTAAAATACAAACAATTATCGTTTAAAGTATTTTTGAAAAAACATGGAGTGCATATGGGCAAAAAAATTTGTTAGGGATTTATAAGAAACTTAGGAGAAATATTTTTAAAAACAAAGGAGAATAAATATCACTAAATTGTTATAATTCTGCATAAAAACAGTCTACGTATCAATGGACTGTATCAATGTATTGTTACTAAAAAAACCATAATAAAAAAGACAATCAAAATAGTAGGAGAAATATAAAAAAAGGAAAAACAGAAATAGCCTAATTCTTATAATTCTACTTTTATACAGTCTGCGTAGCACAATTCTTATAATTTTGAATTTATACAATCCGCATATAAATCGACTACAAAATTGATTTAATTTCGCATAAATATAGTATGGGTATGAATGGACTGTATCAATCTACTGTTACCAAAAAAATAGCTCAATAAAAAATTAAAATTTAAAATCAGGAGAGACAAAAGGGGAAAAAAATAGAAATAGCATAAATCTTATAAGTCCGTATATATACAATTGTATTAAGCGACCACATAAATAGAGTCCGAATAAATAGAATTTGGGTAAACGAGGAATTTTTTTAATGGTATTCATGCATAAAAAAATTACGACAAATATAACAAAGTAATTAATCAATGCACCCTAAATCTTTTGTGGGGGTTGCATTGATTAATTATTGAATATAACCTTAATGCAGTCCTTTTGCATGTGAAGGCAGACACGTGTAACGTGCACCCCAAGTTGATTAATATGCGCACTGTATATATGTGCAATTATAAGAATTGTACTAATTTTCATTTTAATGACTGCTAAAATATTTATTTACTTTCCTGCATATTGAACAAAAAAAATTTAATGAATAAGGTGCAGGAAAAAAGAGAGCATAACAATGGAAAATAATTGAATAACTACATACCGGCTGATCTCGCTGTCTTCTTGACCGCACGAAGATTATGGACTCCAGAAGGCCCATCCGGTGGAGTGCTGATGCGAGGTCCCTGAGAGACAGGTCTAGGGACAGTAGATGTTGTGGGACAATTGGAAACTTGAGGCAATCTAGGCGGACTTTGCATACATGCATCAGAAAACATGACGGGGGAAGGACGACGATCAAGACACATATAGTTTGTTATGTCATTCATCGATTTCCTTTTAGGAGCCATTTTGCAGAACAGAACTAAGAGAATCGAACAGAAAAACACTGATAAGAGAAAGATGCACTGAAAAGACTAACAGAGCATACATTAAATAGCTGGGAAAAAGATGCATCGAAAAGACTAACAGACAGTTCATTAAATAGGCAGAAGAAACCTAATGTGCAAGTCCAGAAGGACGTGAAGATAAACAGCTGCCCATACCATTCGAGAAGAGCCACAAGCAGGCAAAACGCTGATGAACTCTTCAGAAAAACAACGAAAGGAATCACCTGATGACTCGCTCCATAACTCCATCCACAAAAAGCACGTGACCATCCCATACCATGCCAAAATCGGTAATAAGATCGCAGAAGTCGGCCATAACATCAGAGAAGTTGTCCATACTAACCTGAGCATAGGTTCCAGAAGACAGGAAAGATAGACGAGGAGGAGCATACCATCACAGATTCGACAACGAAATCGGGTATACCATCGCAGAATTCCGCGAAGAAGCACACCGAACCATCGCAGAAGTCGGCCATACTAACCCGACCACAGGTTCCAGAAGACAGGAAAGAAAGACGATGACAACCACAAATAACGTTACATGTGTCCGCGTTCACATGCAACAATGCATGCGAACGTTACACGTGTCCGCGTTCACATGCAAAAGGACATTATATAATTATTTATTACAACCGCCACAAAACCAGATTAAGGTTATATTCTATAATTATTTATTGCAACCCCCACAAAAGATTTGGGGTGGATAAGCATGACAGAGAGAAAGGTTTACCAGTGCGACATGACAACAAGAACATAAAACTGGGAAAAGAAATGAAGTTTCGAGAACAGCACATGCAGCATGGCCGACAATTGTGCACGAACGCTGAAGAAGATAGCAGACGCAACCGGCAACTGTAGATGACCCGAAACAAAGACGTTGGAGAGAGGAAGGCGCCATGCACGGACGAAGGGGAGCCCTGAAGAAGACACCACAATCAACTGGCAGCTTGCTTGCAGACGACCTAGAGAGGAAGGCACCATGCGCCATGCAACAGACGAAGGGGAGCGCTGAAGAAGACACCTCGAGCAACCGGTAGCTGCAGACGACCAGGAGAGAAAGACGTCATGCACAAACGAAGGAGCAACCGGCAACTGCACAGACAATCCGGAGAATAAGGTGATGTGCACCATCCACAGACGAAGGAGAGCATTGAAGAAGACACCTCAAAAAATCGGCAGCTGTAGATGACCAGGAGAGAAAGATGCCATGCACAAACGAAGGAGAGGAGTACATAAATGAAAGAAAGAAAAAAACGACACTTGTCAAAAGAGTGGAAAATTAATAAATGCACCATAGTTTTGTTGGGGTGCATAGTGGCTGCATTTCTTTCCTTGGTCCACATATACGAGTACAAAATAAATTACGGAAAGCGCAAGCATGATTTCGCTTCGTTTTCTCCTTCCCTCCAAACTGTCCTTTACCTACGTGGTCTCATCTACCTCCGCATTAGCACTCTACACGCCTCAAGATTAGCGTTTGGAGAAGCTAGATTTCCGTGCATTCCAGCTCCTCTTCTCAGCTCTCTCCAGCTGCCCAATCTCACTCGTTGAGGAGACATTTATCGAGCTTGCAGAAAACACTGAAAAGAAGCCCTAGCAGGATACAGAGAGAGAAGCCCTAGCGGGATAAAGAGTAGAGAAGCTCTAGCGGATAGTAACTCTAGCTGGAGACAGTGAAAAGCAGACAAAGGCAAAGAAACCCTAAATGTTGCGGGCCAGAAGCACCGTATTGTCACAGTCCATACGACATCGCATTCGCAGGCGTGCTGCCGAAGAAAGCAGAGTAAGTTTACCATTCGCAGCAGAATTTCATCATTTTGCATAGAAGTTTCATGGATATTCGCGTTGTTCTGAAGAAAGCAGATCAAGTCTCCCCGCAGCTTCATGTCAGAGTTTGAACAGAAAGTTCATGTTTTTTGTGGGGTGCTTTTTCTCTCTTCAGAACGAAGCAAACGGTAATCATCTCTTGGTAGACGATCGTGAAAAGTATCGAAAATTCCGAATACGTACCCTCTCAACAGTATGGATGATCGGTGGCTTCATCCTCATCCTATACACGGGCCATCTCTACATCTGGGGAATGATTGTGGTCATACAGATTTTCATGGCCAGAGAGCTTTTCACCCTGGCAGCCCATTCCCAAAGGGAGAAGCAGCTACCTGGAATTCGCCTGCTCAACTGGTTCGTGTCATGAAACCCTGCCCTTCAACCCTTGCTTCTTTCACATGGAAGCTCTAGAATCTATACCTGATAACCCTAGCTTTGTATATTCAAAGGCGAAGTCTGAGTACGAATGATCTTTTTGTAGGCATTTCTTTTTCACAGCAATGGTGTATGTGTATGGACGCTTCCTCAGTAAACAGCTTGTTAGTGCCATTTCCTCTGACAGGCTTCTAACTCAAATTTTCAGTGGATTCATCAAGTACCACATGCTCATTTGTTATTTTTTGTACATTGCTGGTAAGAGCTCTTCTTTTGTGTGCCTGATGTTTTCAAACATGTGAAGTTGTAAGAAGATGGTGTCTTGTACATATTTTTTGCCCTCCCTGCTCCTAAAGTGTTGTACTCAAATTCTTTTGGGCTTACAAACATGAATTTACACCCTTAGGGCAGTCGGTGAAGGGGTAGAGCAGGCTCCATGCCATTTTCACGCAGTTTTAGTCAGCACCCTGGTTATAAAAAACAATTAACTCTCTCTTAGCACTAGAGGGAAGGTAGCTTAATGGAGAACCAAGAGAGAGTCAAATTCATTCAAACTTGCGATGGCAATTCTGGCAACATATTTATGGTTTTTTTGAAACAGCTGGAGCCATGGCGGGAGGGTAGTGCGTAGGCTAGGCAGGTGAGGTATGGAGGTCGAGGGAGGGAGGGAGGAGAGGAGAGGAGGAAGAAAAAAAGGTTGTGGTTTGGTAATCCACTCATCCATAGTATTGATGTCTATTCCTTCAATAAAAATTGTAAGAATTGTTGTCTTAACATGGGGCACGTAATTTAATCCGTTAGGTGAAGTCATGGCAACCTCTTTGCATGTTTTGTTTGATGATGATAGTACTCATAATTATATTGGGTCTTCTCTTGTTCAGAGATTATGTATCTTGGTGGCATCGAGTGACCGTTGTTATGTGGTCAACCTTTCTCCAGGCATTACGAAGTGTTGAAAGATTCAAGACTACTGTGGGAAATTGGGGTTACGGTTAGTAGAGCTAGCACCCATGGAGGCTTGAAGAGATCTGTGGTGAAGTGTGTGATAGAGTGAGAGTGAGAGAAAATGACAAATTGAAAGAGAGAGGGATAGTGATTCCACGACTCAATGATCTTGTTAATTGGTTGATAACCTTACATCAAGTACATGCTTTTATAGGTTAGTAGCCTTATCTTTGACACATCACATAAAAGGGGGCAATGACACATGGCAAGGACAATGACATCACTGGTTACCACATACACACATAAATAGCTATAAGAGATTGTTCGGCGGATGGGTGCGTTAGTGTGTGGCTGGGTGGGTGGGTCGGACATTGGCACAAACAATATCTCAGAATCAACTTGAAGCTCTGATATCAATATCACATGCGGTGGCTTTGGGAGTCTTCTTTCAGTCCTAAACATAATCTTGGAACAACGTGATGCAAAACACAAGCAAGAGATGGAGAGAAGAGAGAGAGATAGCTGAGTTTCAATATATTCATATAGTTCAAAAAGGTGTACATCTTGGCTAGCCTTTGACTGTCCTTAAAAAGGTGGAAAAGCTCCTATCTAATCCTAGTCTATGACCACATTGCCACAAGGAACGAGATCACCAATAATGAGCACTAGGTTGCCCTTTTATAGGCCCTGGAGGAACTATGCGATTGGCTGACTTAATGTCGGCTAGCTACATGGACCAACAAAAACACCAAAGCTACCGATAGGTCCATGACTTTCATCATCTGGCCGACAGGGTGTTGGCCCACCTATAGCCCTCCACTAGTCTATGATTGCCACTGTAGCTCTAAGATCAAGTCTTTTATCGGTTGCATCTCAGGGATTAGCTTTTGGAATGAGTATGCACACGTCTTGCACATGACATCCCCCTCTACTAAACTTGTAACTATTTGGTCCTCCTAGTTCTATTTCACACGATGGAACCCTTGCTTGGACACCAGATAGGTGGAAGAAGGCATAGAGACAATCGGGGTTCCACGGCCGGAAGCAGAGGAAGGGGAGGTACTGTCGATGAAGAAGGTACTGTCGATGGCAGGAGCCCCTGGTGCTGGCCGACTGCACCTCGTGCTCCTGGTGGCTGGCCGACTGCCTATGATGTAGTCGTGGAGGTTTTGATGCTGGCTGACCTGTTTTGTACAGTCGTGGAGATATTTTCTGCTAGCCGACTTGCTTTATGCAGTCGTGGAGAGCCCTCAAGCGCTGGCCGACCCCATCCATGGGGCATATAAATAGGCCCCATGTTCCTCACCATTTTCTCATTCAGTTTTGTACGGGATCTTGTGTATAGAAAAGAGTTTACACGCCTATCTCTCAGTGTTTCTTGTGCTGTCTATTTTCTGCACTCTACTTGCTCGTGGACCCAAGTTTGGTTATCATTTCCGTTGTGTATTTTGACATCCCCGTGGTGTGCTCGGCATCAGAGATCTCGTGCCTCGACATTGACGACGACTTGGATACTACATTGGCATATTTGTTTGCTTTTGTATTTATTGATGTATTGATCCTGGCGAGCGTGCCTGTGGATTGTTTCTGAATAAATAGGGCGGGGCAAGTTTCCCGCTCAGTTGTTAGAAGTCATCTCCTGTCCAGTTTTATACACCAGGGCCTTTGTTGTGGATGTTCATCAGTCGTGGGCTACTGGGCTGCTGGCCGACTGGATTTCATCAGTCGTGGGCATGCATCTGCTGGCCGACTGCATTTATGCAGTCGTGGGACCTATTCAGCAGTCGTGGGCACTTTATCTGCTGGCCGACTGCCCTCCCAGGGATGTATATATAGGCCCCCAGCCCCCATACCTTATTTGTATCATATTCGGGATCTTCTTGTGTATATAGAGCAGAGTTACACGCCTACATCTCTCTCTCTCTTGTGCTGTTTTTCTGCCTGCGTTTTTGCTCTTGTGTTCCGAGATTTGGTCATCATCTCCGCTGCGTATTCTGACATGGTATCAGAGCCCTAGGCTCTAGATAGGTCTTGGGATTCGTGTGAGCAAGAGGGGGACTGTTTTGTGGCTGATTGGTGGACTGTTTTGGGCTGATCGGGAAGAGGAGAAGCAAGAGGAAGGCGGGCTGATTTGCTGGACAGCCACTTGTAGGTTTTAGTTCTTCTTTGTTCCCACCCACCCACCCTTTTCAGAGTACATCCCCGCTATGGCAGATCTGTTTGAGATGGCCGAGAGACATGTGAAGATCCCGACACTCCCCACGTTCCCGGTGGACCGTCAGTTGGACGGGAGCAACTACGGCATATGGAAGGTGATGATGGAATCCGTTCTGGAGTCTTACGACCTCGCCGATTTCGTCGTTGTTGGTGTTCCACGGCCGGAAGTAGAGGAAGGGGGGTTATCGTCGATCGGGAAGGACCGGGAGGCCCAGACACAGATGTGGGATCGTGTCAATGCCAGGGTCCGTTCGTTTATCTTTCTCAACTGCACACCACAGGTAATCAATCATGTAAAGCATATGACGCTGGCCAGAGGTATATGGCAGCATTTGGCCTCACTTTACAACAGGGTATCGCCCATGAAGAGGATTTCCTTGGAAGTACAGATGCGGGTTATGAGCCCTGCAAAGTCGTCGACGATGCGGGAGCATATTAACAAGCTGCAGGCTCTTCAGCAGGAAATTCTTCAGGCTGGGAAGGAGATGTCGTCAGAGGACATGGCCATAACGTTGCTGTCACACTTGCCCTCTTCGTACTCAGCATTTTACTCCTCTTTGATTACCAGTGGCAGGCTCAGCACCATCACGTGGGAGGAGTTTGTGCCCATGGTCCTGGACCAGGAGGAACGATTCACGAACCCTCCTCAGGGTGGAGGTTCGGAGGCCTTTACTGGCCAACGGTCGAAAGGCCGTAACTCGGGCAAAGGGAAGGCTTCATCGGAGAAGTCTTCTGAGAAGAAGTCCGACGCTGACCGCGAGAAACTGAAGGTAGAGAGGACCTGTAATGATTGTGGCGAGAAAGGCCACTATTGGAGGCAGTGTCCCAAGCGGAAGACCGAGAAGGGTGAAGACTTCTCAGCAGCAATCATGAAGACTCCGGCTTTTGTGCACCTGGAGGTGATGGGACACCGATGCTTCATTTTCTTCAGGCAGGGAGGAGATTGGAGGACTCTCCGCAACGGATACTCGGGAGTGGATTCTCGATAGCGGTGCTTCCAGGCACACGACTCCTTCCCGTTCCGGTTTACAGGATCTCTGCAAGATTTCTGGTCATATTCTTACGGGGGATACGTCCACTATCCCAGTTCACAGTGAGGGCAGGATGGAGATAGTTCCCGATGGCAGAGGGGGGAAGCATTCCTCCCAGGTGTTGTATGTTCCGGCACTTGGTTTTCATCTGTTGTTAGTGCATCAGGTTTGCAAGACTGGCGTACGGGTGGAGTTTGATGAGCATTTTGTTGCTCTCCGGGACAAAGCAACAGGCCAGGTGGTTTGGGAAGGTGGAGTGGAGAATGGAGTTTACAGGCTTTCAGCACTCTCTCTCCGAGGTCCTCAGGATTGTGATGAGCGGCAGTCTGGTAATGGCTACTCAAGTGTGGATACGCTGCAGGTGCGGGCTTTCAGAGACTAGGTGGTGGATAGCTTGCCAGTAGATGGCAGCAGTTGGCAGGAACTTTCCAGTACTGATGTTGGTAGTTCTTGTGTTCGTGAGTCAGAGGAAGCTGAACAGGTCACTTATGCTCTGATGTCTTGTAGTGTTCGGGACATAGAACTTCCAGAAGATGAGGATGTTCTTTCCACGGGGACCTTTCGGAAATCTAGGCAGGTGGCAGGTGCTTACTTGCAGAAGGAGGTGGTTTCTCCAGGCTTTGTGGTTCCGGATTCAGAGGGGGTGGTTGACAGGTTTCATCAGGTTTCCAGGACTTGTTTGTGTACCGTAACAGGTGTTGATCCTTGTGAGCAATGTGATGCCTCTTTTACTCAGAAGCTGTATGGTTCATTGATCTGGTTGATGGACACCAGATTGGACGGGAGCTTCCTGATGAGGCGGTTGAGCTCATGGTTGCAGATGTCTCTTTGGGAGGCAGGATTGCGTTTCCTGTGGTTTCTGCGGCATGCGAAGGATCATGGACTCTTGTACACAGGAGGGGGATTGTTGGGTGGAGTCCAACTCCACGGTTGGAGTGACTCAGTTTGGGGAGGAGATCCGGACACGAGGGGATCTACTTATGGCCCAGGAGCAGTTTTACGGAGCAGCAGGAGGTTACATTGCAGGTTTGGGTTTCCACTGGAGGAATCCATGGTCATCCAGAGGCACTTTGTTCGTGAACAGATCGTTGCTGATGACATCTTGCTAGTTTTCTGTTCTACAGAGGACAGTACGGTGGACCTCTTCACGAAGTCGCTCTCTCAGGATTTGCTCGGGGCACCCCAGCTCCCTGTGGTTGGTTTCACAGCCAGGAGCTGAGAGGGGGTGTTAGAAGTCATCTCCTGTCCAGTTTTATACACCAGGGCCTTTGTTGTGGATGTTCATCAGTCGTGGGCTACTGGGCTGCTGGCCGACTGGATTTCATCAGTCGTGGGCATGCATCTGCTTGTCGGGATCTTCTTGTGTATATAGAGCAGAGTTACACGCCTACATCTCTCTCTCTCTTGTGCTGTTTTTCTGCCTGCCTTTTTGCTCGTGTTCCCAGATTTGGTCATCATCTCCGCTGCGTATTCTGACATCAGTGTGGTGTACTGTGCAAAGTTCCCTAATCCCTTCTCTCTCTCTCTCCTCCTCTCTCTATATCTTTATCTCTTGGATACGTGGTTGAGTTTGTCACGGCACACCCCATTGGGCTTACAGCGATATCAGAGTAGGATTTCCTTCAAGGAATCTTTCTTGGGGTGACAGAGTCTTGTCGAGAGTAGAGGGAAACCAAGGGCCTAATGAAGGGAACCAGAGCCGTTGATCCATTACTCATGAGACCGCGGCTATGTTATCAGAAGAGTATCATGACTTTTAGCAGTTCAGGCAATTTTTCACAGACGAAGAATTCCTTGCTTGGAGAACCAAGAGGGCACATGACTAAAGAAGGGCTCAAATGTTTGAAGAATTCATCACGTAAAGAGCCATCGAGCCGAAGGATTTGAAGATGCCAAAGCCTATCTTTGTGCCAAAGGGGTCACCATTTCGGAAGGATCTAGAGCCACCATTTCGGAAGGATTATTAGATTGATATGATGCCAGAAATATCGTCAAGAGGTTTGCAGTGGATGCTAGACCAATGCAAGTTTTAACAAAGAAAGCCGTGGAATCTTTGTGGACCAAAGTTGAAATAGAATCCTTTGAAGCATCGAAACTCTATGTTTGCAAAGGACCAATGTTGGATATTCTGATGAGCTTGCATTGGAGCAGTCTTGAACCAAGAAGGCCATGCTGTGGCCTATGAACGTCAAAGACAACAAGGTAGCAGATGCATTATCTCGGAGACCCCTGAGCCATGCAGTTTCTATGGGTTACCATATGGGTTTCACTTTGATGAAGGATCTTTATGCTACCAAAGAGGATTTCAAATATGTGTTGGAACGGATTGCATAATAGAGATTTGGTGACTTCTTATGTCATCAAGAAGGGTTTTCTTATGATGCAAACCCGTTTATGTGAAACAAAGGATTTGAGGCCAAAAGTGAATAAAGAAAAGCCATGCTCCACCTTACACAGGGCAAAGAAGCATACTGACTGCAACTCAAGGTTTGGAAAGCTACTTTTATTAGGCCTTGTATGCGAAAGAACGTTGAATTATACGTTCGAGAATGTTTGATTTTGTCAGATGGTCAAGTTTTTGATCGACAAAAGCTAGCAGCATTGTTGTACGTTCTATGCAAGAGTATTGCTATGGATTTTATCTTTGGATTACCAAAGTTAGGGAATGGAAATGATAGTATTTGGACTTTTTTTTTTCCAAATTACCAAGAAGATCAACCATGTATGTTATCGTTTGGACTTTCCAGAGCATTGGAGGATATATAATGCCTTCCTTGATAGTTTATTGGAACCATGTAGAGGGTTATTCCCAAAGGAGCGTGTATTGAAGGATCCACCAGGGTTGGAAGAGCCAGAATAGATCGAGTTTCATTCTGTGAGAAAAAAGAGGAAAGATAGTGGCCAGACAGTTCCTCTTGGAATTCGAGAATTATTTGCTATTGGATGCGAAATGGATGCCAGAAAAGTACTTCAGGGACTATCCGTATATACTAATGAGCTTATGAGGAAGTGGTTAGTCCAGATGTATTTGAAGTACAAACATAGACGTCTTGCGATTAAGACAGTTCAAGAGGGAGGGATTGTATCTCTAGTCCTCTTCATTGTATATATATTGGATTGAAATTGATTATTATTCTGCTTATATAATAGTTACTCGGACATGCTCTAGGTTGGGTGGCAAGGATGTTCGATAATCCAAGGAGCAAGATTTGTATTTGGGTGGCAACGATGCCAGATGACCCATTGGACGGCAATGATGCTAGATATCTTGGACTTCATAGTCAGACGGTCATTGCGACCAGACGGCCCAGGTGACTGTATTGGACTTTACAATCGGGCGGTCATTGCGACCAGATGGCCCAGATGACTGTATTGGATTTCACAGTCAGGCGATCATCCACCATATGGCCGAGATTACTGTATTGGATTTCACAGTCGGGCGGTCATTGTGACGAGATGGTCGAGATGACTGTATTGGATTTCATAGTCGGGCGGTCAATGCGGCTAGATGGCTATTGATGAACTCTCGGGCGGTCCTAGTGACCAGATGGCCTTGAGGATAGTCTAAGCGGTTTTTCTCGAGAACCAGATAGCTTAGCACGGTTTTCGATGAAACCAGACAAGCTTGTGCACTGCATATTGATGTATGTTTTGTTTTTTTTGACTTTGTGTGTTGTTTTTGATGTGTAGACAATGCTTGGATTTATGGCATGTGATAGTCTATTGGGCTCCAGACTACCTGGCTAGTATTTGGAATACCTAGCAAACTTGAATGATGCATACTTGTTTGTTGACTAGCTTCTGTCTAGTTTTTGCAGGAAGTAGGTATGCATTTATTTTATCTAACACATATGATAGGCCTTGAAGAAGTATCATCAAGAACAAAGCCATTAGTCAAAGATAAGGCATAGAGATATTGCTAGGTGAGCAAATGACACCACAGATATGGGGAAAGACCAAATGAACAAGCTCACCAGACAGGGCTAATATTGGGAACATATGGATGTACTGGAAACATATGGATATGCTTGGAACACTTGTTCGCAATCGAGGACATAGCTCTATTTCACATAACGGAACTCTTGTTCGGACACCAGATAGGTGGAAGAAGGCATGGGGATAGGGACCGTAAGGTTTGCTCAAGAAAAAGAACCAATCTTGGTCAAAAAACAAAGAAAAGCAAAAAGTCAAAATGCGTTAACCGTGAGCCAAGGGCACCATTGGCAAGGGAGACTAAGCCGGACGAAAAAGCAAAGAGCTGCTTTCTCAAAAAGCAGCTCTAGAGCCAAAAAGCAAGGCCTTAAAGTCAGAAAAAGCAAAGCTAAAGAACTTTGACAAAAGTTGAGCAATATTTTATTATTAAAAAGCAAAAGGGAAAAGCAAAGAGTAAAAGGCAAAAGCAAAAGCATGGATAAGCTTTTGGCAAAAAGTAGGGCTCTCCTCAACCTCTCTTGTAGTACCATGAACAAGATCATTGAAGAGTGGGAGCTATCATCAAAGCTTGAAGATCAACTTCTTCATTGTCATCAACAAGAACGTGAAAGTGTGTGAGAAGATCATCATCATCATCGTCATCATCAACATCAACATCATCGGCTGTTGCCCGTTTCCCTGAATGCATTCGCCACCCATCTGTGCGCCTGTTCAACACTGCTGCCAAGCCACTTGTTACTTGATCGCCACCAAGTGTCGTTGCTCGTTGTTGCAGCTGCTTGGCTGTTGCCTCCAGAACCACCACCTGTGCCAGCCTGAGCCAACGCTGCTTCCGCTTCAGCCAATGCCGGCGCTTAGCCTGTCAGTACTGGTTGAGCCAGCCTTGCTTGTGCCGGCCAACAGAGCTGCGCTGCCATCTGCTCTCTGTTTGGCTGTCGTCTACAAAAGCTAAGGCACCAGCCATTGCCTCCTAAGGTTCCGTTTGCAGCCAGTGCTGCTACCTGCATTTAGCACCTTCCTCCACCAGCCTGTGCGCCACTTGCGACTTGGTTGCCACCACTCGAACTGCTCGCAGCTTGTATTGTGGCCGCCTGCCCTCCCTTGTGCGCCGACTACAGTTCTGAGAGTCGTCGTTACTTGTTGGAAAGCGCCGCTGACATCTTTTGCGACTGCTTGCTGTGCATCACCAACTGAACTACAGCGTACTACGTTGTACTTCAGTTTTCTACCAAGTAGTGGTTGACATATTGCTTCATAGACTTGTCTTGTGGGTTGTCTTCTTCTCTGACTTGGGCAAGAGAACTTGGCAGAACGTTGATCGTCATATACTTTGTCATCCTCACATACCACCTGTGTACCTGGTGTGCTAGGTTTGGACTTGGACTTGGACTTGGATTCATTGGACTTGAATTCATTGGATTTGGATATTGGATCTAGTACTAGCACGGTGAAAGATTCTTGTGGGTCATCCCTGTGGTGTGCTTGACATCAGAGACCTCGTGCCTCGATATTGACGAATACTATATCAACATATTTGTTGCTTTTGTATTCATTGATATATTGATCTTGACAAGCGTGTCCTTGAATTGTTTCTGAAGAAATTCTTAAAAGGGGACGGGGCTTGTTTCCCCACTCAGTGTGGTGTACTATGCAAAGTTCCCTAATCCCTTCTCTCTCTCCCCCTCTCTATATCTTTATCTCTTGGATAAGTGGTTGAGTTTTTCATGGCACGCCCCGTTGGGCTCACAAAACTTGATGACGGGATTCCAACCTGTGACCATGGGTGATTGTCATCATCTCTTTTGTCTTCTCACGAACTCCCAAACTTGTCATCCTTCCCTTCATGGCAACCTTTTCATTGAAAACCTTGTCCGGTCTCCAAATCCACTCCAAATCTGATGAAGATCTATGCATTTGTTCCACTTTGTCTCCTTTCCTTTCTTTGGTCTTCTTTTCCCGAGTATTGAGTCTGGCAATATATATTACATTATATATACACACACATGTATGTGTGTAGGCAATGGATAAACCATAGTTTAGAGAAAAGCAAAGAAAAAAACCAAGAGGTTGCCAAAAAATGTAAAGGCTTAGAGAATATGGATCCACTCTAACTCGAACTTGGACATTTGGACATTACAAGTTACATTTTTAAAAGGGGCAAAATGGTAATACTTACCACTTGTTTACACGCCACACCAATGTGTCAGTAAGTAGCACTCCCACGGTATACTGGGGGCGTCTCCGTCCAATGTACTGGCACGGCAAAACAGGCAAACACACGCAAACAAATCATGCGAAAACAAGTTTATGTATGCAATCATAAATGCATGTGCACATGTAATGGACGAAATCTCCCTTTCATGAAACTTGTACAAAAAGTTCTTGTCGGGCACAAAATTGGTATGACAGAAATATGAATATATGTCCTGGTCTTCCTATGGAGTGACAATCCCATAGGTAAGACACCATCCTGGCCATACACGGGTGGCACCAACAGGCTCCCGTAACACGAAGCAAGTCTCACACGGGTGGTACAAAACTGGTTCCCGTCCATGGGACGTAGTACTGGTCACACGGGTGGCAGGAATCTGGCTCCCATCCATGTGACACCAAAAGACTGTCCCTTTCACATGGGACACCGGCCAGGCCCCATGTGAACATGGCACAAATCTAGCCGCTCTATGGAGTGACAGTCCCATAGAATTGGCTCCAGAAATGGAGATGGACCAAATGGTGATATCTCCTCGGGCTTCTAAACAGTTGTCCTCAAATGAAAAGCCTCAAGATATGCCTGCAAAAGCTGAGGGTAGTCAGCAAAATAATCCTCGTCTACCCACTTTGCATCAATTGGTAAATAATTTTTAAATTTCACAAGGTATCTCTTGGAAAGCTTCCCATGTGGTAACTCTCTCTCCTTGTGAAATACAATCTGCTCTGGCTGGAGGATCTCCTCAAGCTCATCAATCTCGGGCGGATCTTTTGTGACAGGCTCTTCTGGATCTGGCCCCACATAATTCTGCAAAAGACTCACGTGAAAAGCATTGTGAATCTTCCAATGACTGGGTAAAGCAAGCCTGTAGGACACTTCATTGATCTTGTCAACCACTTTGAAGGGTCCATAATATTGAGTAGAAAGCTTTGGATATGATCCCTCTCGTCCTGGCCTCTTTCGAAGCCTAGTTTTCTCAAATTTCAGCAATACCTAATCACCTTCCTTGACTTGCATGTTCCTTCTATGCTTGTCTTGTGACCTTGCAATGGCTGTCCGCACCTGAGCAAAGGCTACATACAAGTCACGCACATCCTCATCAGCTGCAAAAATCTCATCCTTTGTACGAAGGATGGGTAGCAAGACCACTTTGCCATAAATAATCTCAAACGGGGTCTTTTCCGTGTAGGCATGAACTATGTTGTAGGCAAACTCTACAAGTGGAAGATACTTCTCCCACGCACTCTTTTGATCTGCCACATAACACTTCAACAAATCCAACACGGCTGAATTCGCAGCTTCGCTTTGGCCATACCTTTGGGGGTGATATGCCGATGAAAACTCAAGCTTAGTGTCCATGTTAGCAAATAAAGCCCTCCAAAAGAGGCTCGTAGTCCTGGGATCTCTATCCCCAACAATGGACTTAGGTATACCATGATGCTTGAAGATGTGAGCAAGAAAAAGCTTCACCATATGATCAACTTTAATGGTTTTCTTGGCGGGCAAGAAGTGAGCTTGCTTAGTAAATCTGTCTACAATGGTCCAAATAGCATCATTCCTATGCTAGGATCTAGGCAAATCCATAATGAAGTCCATAGTAATACTTTCCCATGGTTGCGAGGGAATAGGCAATGGCTGAAGCAAACCTGGAGGCTTTTGCCTATCAAATTTCACCTTTTGGCAAGTAATACATGCGCGTATATATGCCTCAATGTCTTTATGCATGTTTGGCCAAAAGAAATATCTTTCTATCATGCGTGTCGTAGGTAAAATACCTCTATGACCAACATAAAGTGGAGCGTGACATTCCTCCATAACCTTTGGACGCATATCCTTCATAAGATAATCCTCTTTGATCACATAAGAGGCATGCGAGTGACCAGCCATCAAATCAGTCCATATATGGGAAAAATCAGCATCCAAATGATACAAATCACGCATGACAGACAAGTCCCCATGAGAGGCCACTGAAACTGCAGCTATATAAGGCTTCCTGGACAAAGCATCTGCCACCAAATTCTTCTTTCTCGGAGTATGTACAATCTGAAAATGAAACATGGAAATAAAGTTTGCCATCCTCATTTGCTTCTCCGAAAGCTTAGTTTGAGATAAAAAATACCTCAAGCTTTGATGATCTGTCTTGACTACAAATTCATCCCCAAGAAGATAATGCTTCCATGTCTTTAAGCCATGAATTACAGCCAGGAGCTCTTTTTCATAAATGTCCAAATGGATCTCGACATCATGCAATCGACGGCTTTCATAAGCAACTGCATGACCCTCTTGATTTAGGATAGTCCCTATACAATTCCCACATGCATCACATTCCATTGTGAATGGTCTTTGCAAATCGGGAACAATCAACACGGGCCCACAAATGATAGCATTTTTGAGTTGCAAGAAGGCATCCTGCTCATGCAAAGTCCATTTGAAGGTGGCTTTCTTCTTTGTAAGATCATGCAATGGTGAGGCAATGTTGGCAAAATGCCTGATGAATCGCCTATAGTATGAACATAACTCCAGAAAGCTACGCACATTTTGCAACTTTGGCCAATTTTGAATGGTTTCAATTTTAGCAGGATTCATTCTGACACCCTCTTTGGATGCAATGTGGTCCAAATAGTGTATCTCTGAAAGGAAGAACTCACTTTTCTTAGCATTTATGAAGAGTTTATGCTTTCGCAACTCTTCAAAGATTGTAGCCAAATGAGTTTTATGCTCCTTCTCATTCTTGGAGAAAACCAAGATGTCATCAAAGAATACACCTGTGAACTTACGATGGGGTCGAAATACCCTGTCCATCATGCGGTTGAATGTTGTCGGGGCATTGGTAAGGCCAAAAGGCATTACCAAGAATTCATACAATCCAAAAGCTGTCTTGAATGCAGTCTTATGGACATCCTTGGGTACCACACGAATCTGGTGGTAACCACTCTTCAAATCTATACGACTGAAACAAGCCAAACCATCAAGCTTATCCAAGATGTCATGTATGCGTGGGATTGGAAACCTGTTCTTGATGGTGAGCTTGTTTAGAGCTCGATAATCCACGCACATGCGGAAAGATCCATCCTTCTTTTGCACAAGAAGTACAGGAAAACAAAGTGAGGAGCTTGGTTGAACTAAACCCTTTTCTAAGAGCTCATTAATCTGCTTCATAATCTCCTTTTGTTGTGCGGCACACACGATATGCGGGTTTGTTAGGTGGGGAACTACCTAGCACAAGATCTATACGATGATCCTTAGGCCTCTCAGGTGGTAGTTCTCTTGGCAATGCATCGGTAAAACAATCTTTATATGCATTAAGAAAATTCAGCCTATCTTGAGTCAATACATCCACATTCACATTACTTTGTTCAATTTTGCCACGAACAAAAACCAAGTACGCGGAAAGACTCTTTTTTATTGATTATTAATTTGGATGTGAGATACAACTGGGATGGAATCCCCTTCCTTGCCCGCATCAATAACATGCATGCGACCTCTATGCATAAATGTGATCTTGTTGGTTTTATACTCGTTTCGAGGCTCAAGCCGATGATGCCAAGGCTTGCCAAGTAATACATCACATCCATTGAGTGGGGCAATCAAGAAATGCTCATGATCCAAATAACCCTGTATATGAATGCGCAACTTTTCAATAAGAGGCATGACTTGCACCTCTTTGCCCACAAAAGCTGCCTTTGCTTCACTTTGGGGTCCCATGTCCCCAATCTCTATGCCCAAGGCGGCTGCCATTTGTGTAGAGAGGAAATTATCTGTTGCACAATCATCAAACATGAATAAGGCGGGCTGATCCTTGATTTGTCCCCAAGCTTTGCATACCACTCTCTCTTTGCCATCATGCTCGGTGGTACCCTGCACATCGGGTATGGTATGCACATTTGCCTTTGGTGGCTTGTCTTCATGCTTTTGCTTGCGGGTAGGGCATTGCCTAAACATGTGCTCTTTATTACCACAAGAAAAGCATTTCCCCTCTTTGGCATATTGCTCCCTTTGCTCAGGGGACAAGCCAAATTTGTTCTTCTTTGATGCAGTGTCTTTGGATGGGGTTCTTTCAGCTTTACCACCCTTTTGGGCCTCCTGAAATCTCTTTTTAGGTGGCTGTCCACCTTTTTGCATGTTTGGGACAGCCCTCTCTTTGCTCTTGGAACCTCCCTGATCTTGCTTAATTTTAAGCACCAATTGCTCCGCAGCAAGAGCAGATGCTATGAGCTGCTGAAGAGTGTGTTTCGGGTGCAATTCAATGCCTGAACGATAAGTTGGTTGCAATCTAGAGTGAAACTTTCTCTTTCTTTCATCCTCGGAGAGTTGCATAAAGGGAGTTACCTCAAGTAACACTTTTCAAAACTTATTGACATAATGTTGCACACTTTCATTATCTTTTTGCTCAAGTCTATCCCACTTTTGGGTGAGAGTTTGTTCCACATTAGGAGGCAAGAATTGGGCATAAAATCCGTCCTTAAACTCTTTCCAAGTGCAAATGGGATCTTTGGTGGTCTTTTCAATGATCCACCAATGGACAGCTGTCCCCTTCAAGAACATGCTTGCATGACGAATTTTGGACTTCTCAGTGAAGTCCTCATCACTAAAAGCAATGTCAAACTGTGCCACAAAAGCTAGCACCTTAGAGGCACCATACTCTCCATGGAAGGCATCAAATTTCATGGACTTGTCCCCTGCCTTGAACTCCTTGAGCTTCTTTGGATGTGGTGCATGTTCTTCTCTCTTTCTCTTCCCCTTATCCACCGGGGCAGCCCTCTCTGCATGGGCTTCATGGGCAACCAAAGATGTTTCAAGAGGCACGAGGGCATGTGCATTATGAATCTGTGGCCCCGATGCATGTGACCTCCCCAAATGATACAATGTCCCACCATGAGACAACTCAATGGGCAAAGTCTTTCGGCTTGCATGCCGACCACTCTCTCCATGATATACCTTCTTTGAATCCACAAGGCCATCATGTCGCCCACTAGCTCCAACATGCACATACTTGTTGCCTCCTGTCCCATGAGGAGTAGATGCATGGCGAGAAGTGACTGATACCTCTTCCTTGTGTATAAAAGACCTCAACCGTTGAGATGCTAGGTCTCCTTGCTTCAAACGAGGTGGATTCTTGAATACTAACTCTCCATCCTCTCCTTCCTTGAGATTCCCCTTACGGATGAGATAGGAGAGTGTCAACTCCCTTGGTTTCTTGCCCACTTCACGAGCCATGGACTCAAAGGTCACATCCACCATAGCATTAGCTTTCCTTGCTTCAATGACACTTTGTACATGGGGGTCTTCATGGAGAAATTTCAGCTCTTGCTCCTTTGCCTGCAAAAGCTTCTTCATGTGCTCCAATGCAGTCCTCAAGGCATTGGGCTCTTCCTCATGCATAGGCTCTTTTCCACGGGATGGCTGACCCATGAATGCACTGTCATAACCTCTCTTAAGACGCTTGTGCCTACCAAGCAATGCATCAGAATCTCGTGAAACACTTGATTGACCTCTAGAATCAGGCACCTCCAAAGGATTGCCTTGGCTGTCCATTGAGTCAAGTGTCCGTACTTGCTTCCGATCTCAAAACTCCGTGTCTTCTCTTGAGAAAGAGAGACGACTGGGCTCTGATACCAATGTAACCGTTCCCTACTGGAGGCCTACAAATCCGAAGACAAAATACACATTTTTAGAGCACTTAACTAATACCATCAATGGACATTATCAGCAACATTAATACTGAAAATGATAACACTTGACACTAGCACTGGGGCCGGAAAGGGTTGCCCCCCCCCCTCCCCCTCCCCCCCCCCCCCCCCCCCTCAATACATTTGTATTTCTTGGAGTATTTATATGTACAAGTGTCACGGGCCAATAAGCTAGATTTCTCCTCACATGAAGTGAATACAACTCAAACAAATTGGGTACTTGTCGATGAAGTCTGGACAGTCGAAGAAGTCCCAAGTCACAGGCACACTCCCTCCCTTCACTGGGTGCACAGCTGCCTTTCACTGGTCTTCCGGGATCGTGCACCAACAGGCACGCTCGTACTAGTGCAAGCAAAGGGGTACACCGCGGAGGGAATTTGCCTGGTTCTCCTAGATAAGCTTTGCTCCCAGATTTCCCTAGTGTGTCTAACCTTCACTGGTTCTCAGAAGTTCTGAGGGCGCGGTTAGCACTACCACTCGGGGAAAAACTAACCACACTAGGAAAGCTTCCTGAGCATGGCTAGCATAAATATGCTTTGTTCTTGCTTTGCACAAAACAAAACTTAAAGAAATCTTTGAACTTAATTTAGCAAATTTTAGTTTTACACAAATAAGAAACACGAGGCACTTGGTACAGTAAGTACAGGTCTTAGTACAGTAGGTACAATTCAGGTATTGCAGGTACTGTAGGTACAATTCAGCACATGGGCAAGTGCAGTAGGTACAATTCAGCACATGGACAAGAGCTGCGGGCACAATTCAGCACATGGGCAGGAGCTGTAGGTGTATTCAGCAAGTACAGCACACGTGTAAAAGGTACAGCAGTCGGGTACAATCAGGTGGGTACAGAGCATGTGGGTACAACTGAGGTAGAGCCAAGCGATGGAGAGAAGGTACAGCACGATGGAGAGAAAGAAGCCAGCCCCCACCACCCATGTGGGGAATCATACTAAAAGTTTCATGCAATACCTTTAACTTAAAGGTTATAAAGCCTTAATACATGTTTAATACTATGGGCACCATTAAAAGAAAATGTCCAGTCCCTTTTTAAAATGTGTGTGAACACATTAGCTTATAAATATTAAAGTTAACCATAGCTTTGTTAGAAGTCATCTCCTGTCCAGTTTTATACACCAGGGCCTTTGTTGTGGGTGTGCCCGCTCTTATCAGGTGTTTTATCATTTTTCCTCACTCCCCGTATTTTTCCCCTATTTTTTCCCATTTTTCTCAGGCTTGGGAGGGTTGCCAGAGGATGCCAGGAGCACTCCAGTGCTGGCCGACTGGATGTTCATCAGTCGTGGGCTACTGGGCTGCTGGCCGACTGGATTTCATCAGTCGTGGGCATGCATCTGCTGGCCGACTGCATTTATGCAGTCGTGGGACCTATTCAGCAGTCGTGGGCACTTTATCTGCTGGCCGACTGTCCTCCCAGGGATGTATATATAGGCCCCCAGCCCCCATACCTTATTTGTATCATATTCGGGATCTTCTTGTGTATATAGAGCAGAGTTACACGCCTACATCTCTCTCTCTCTTGTGCTGTTTTTCTGCCTGCGTTTTTGCTCGTGTTCCGAGATTTGGTCATCATCTCCGCTGCGTATTCTGACAAGCTGATGGATTTTACATTTTTAAAAGGAGCAAAATGGTAATACTTACCACCTGTTCACACGCCACACCAATGTGTCAGCAAGCAGCACTCCCATGGTACATTGGGGGCGTTCTCGTCCAGTGTACTAGCACGGCAAAACAAGCAAACACGCAAACAAATCATGCGAAAACAAGTTTATGCATGTAGTCATAAATGCATGTAAATGCATGTGCACATGTAATGGGCGAAATCTCCCTTTCATGAAACTTGTACAAAAAGTTCCTGTCGGGCACAAAGCTGTCGCGACAGAAATATGAATATATGTCGTGGTCTTCCTATGGAGTGACAATCCCATAGGTAAGACGCCATCCTGGCCATACACGGGTGGCACCAATAGGCTCCCGTCCATACACGGGTGGCACCAATAGGCTCCCGTCCATACAGCACGAAGCAGGTCACACACAGGTGGCACAAAACTGGTTGACGCAGTACTGGTCACACATGGGTGGCACGAATCTGGCTCCCATCCATGTGGCACCAAAAGACTAGCCCTTTCACATGGGACACCGGCCAAGCCCCATGTGAACATGGCATAAATCTGCCCGCTCTATGGAGTGACAATCCCATAGAAGTGGCTCTAGAAATGGAGATGGACCAAATGGTGACACACCACACCACACCACCAAAAGATCAAGACACAGTGAACTAAACTGTTTGGACATAGCAGTTTAGCATGTCGAAGGTCAACAGTCAACTGGTTGTAGATTTTTGTCTGGTCATCTGATTGGTGGTGAATTGCACCGGAAAAGTTCAGTTTAATACTAAATTTGTCAAACAACGCTCTTAAAAATTGACTAGTAAACTTGGCATCTCGACTTGACACTATGGTCCTAGTAATTCCACCAATCGGGTATCCAATGCCAAATGAACAATTGGGCAACATCTTCGGCGGTCACATTGGTCTTGCATGGAACAAGCATAACAAATTTACTGAATCTATCAACAATAGTTAAGCACCGAGTATTATGCTTACCCGGTCTTAGAGACAGATTTGTGACAAAATCCATCAATATATCTTGGAAAGGTCTTTTGGGAATGCGTAAAGACTCTAATAACAATCCTATCTTCTTCCCACGAATAGCTTTTACTTTTTGATAAATGTCATAGCATTGCACATGAGTGAACACATCTCGTCTCATTCTTGGCCAATAATATTGCCTTTCTAGCTTCTCCAAAGTCGAATTCATGTCTCTATGACCACTGGTGATGGGCGTCATGAAGAAGAGCTGCACTGAACGACTTCATGACACAAAGGCGGCCTTTGTAGAAAAGCCAACCATGTCATATCAAAAAGTGGCATGGTCTTGTGGCATCCAATGCTTTTTTCCAGTTTGTACCGAATTCCTCGGAATCCATGTACGTGTGCTTCATGTCATCTAGCCCCGTATCAATAAGGTGGAGTCTAGTGTTCTGAATAAAAGTCGTGGTTCCTCTCTTGTTCAAAGCATCGGCCATTGGGTTGGCCTTTCCTAGAAGGTACTCGATCATACCACCAAATTGCTGGAAGATATGGCTCCAGCGGTGTTAACGATCACTTTACTGTACACTTGGCATTGTTTGAATGGAGTGCAATGCTTGATGGTCAGTGCGAACCACGAATTCGCGCCCATAAAGGAAGCGTTTTCAATGTTTTAGAGCTTGAATTATTTCTAGGAGTTCTTGATCCAGATCGAGTAATTCTTTTCCGTGGGCAATAACTTACGTATGGGACATGTAAGCTACTGGATGACCATTTTGTTGTAAAACAGCTCCTATTGCGATGTTACTTGCATTAGTGATTACTTGGAACTTCTTGTCCCACGAGGCAAGCACTAGACAAGGAGCTTCTGACAAAGCCACCTTGAGGTTTTTGAATGCCTCCAAAGCTCATGGAGTCATTCCGACCCGCTACCTTCTGGTCTTGACACCAGATCCGCCGAGAGGTCAGAGAATTTGTCGATGTGGTTAGAGTATGGTTGGCATATGCCCACAAAGGATTAGATATCGTATGCTGTCTGTGGTATATTCCAATTGATCATCTTGGCCACCTTGGCCAGATCAAGTCGGATGCCCTTGGCATTGATTATGTATCCAAGGTAGTGAGCCTTGGACATATAAAACTTCGACTTCTTCTTCGAGAACTTGCTCTTGATAGTTAGCTTATTGAGTGAAATTGACGCACAATGAGGAAGAACCACTCTTTTTCTTGACGAACAAGATTAGGGCTGCAAATGGCCACACACTAGCACGTATGAAGCCAGATTGCAATAGCTCTTGGAGTTGGCGGTCCAACTTTGATTCCATTGCCTTGGACAGGCGGTATGGAAACTTGCTCGAGGAACTTGGAGGAGGTCTAACTTGTGGTCCTCCGGTCTAGACGGGGGGGTTGGGAGGGAGAGATTCTCTCGAAGAAAAATCTTTTGGAACTTGTCATGGAGAGCCTGGTACTTCTTGAAAGCATTGGCTATCGTTTGGGCAGCGCAGATATAAATCATTGCACATTGTGTGTCTTTTTGTATTTCTCATTTAGCTTGCAAGTGGCTTATAAGCGGAAAGTTCGGGACCCTTGGCTCACACTTAATGGATGCTGGGGCTTTGGACACATTCCGGGTAATCTGAAAAGTGTGCCTGTCCCAATCAATGTTTGGTTGGAACTGGTGAAACCATTGAATTCCAAAAATTATGTTTGCTCCTACAAGAGGGGCAATCGTAAAGTCTGGCACAAACTCTATGCCTTGAATCACTAGCTTGGCACCTTGAGCCACAAACTTGATGCTCGTCATGCCTATGCTAAATTGCTCCTACAAGAGGGGCAATCGTAAAGTTTGGCACAAACTCTATGCCTTGAATCACTAGCTTGGCACCTTGAGCCACAAACTTGATGCTCGTCATGCCTATGCTAAATCCCTCAACCTTCTTGTCTATCGAAGTTAGTAGGAACTTGGCTCGCCGAGCGGTATGTTTCGTGACCACATCCTCCGTGTTGCCGCTGTCAAACAAGACGATGACTCTTTGGCCACCTATGTAGCCAAAAGTCTTGAGCAGTTCGTTGCGCTCATACTCCTAGTCTTGGCCACCCTTCTGCTTATTTTCAAGCTCCTGACTAACAATTGCACCAATCGAAGAACTGGGGTCCGAAGAACTAGGGACGATTGCTGAGGTCTATGTGGGAGTGGGGCTCACCACGGAAGCCGTGGAGGCTGGGGTGGTAGTTTGCGGAGTGGTAGTCTTCTTTGGACAATCCTTAGAAGTGGGTCCTTTTGTGTGACAAAAGAAACACCTGCCCTCCTCCTGGTACTGAGCTGTCTCTTCTTGACTTAGTTTCCCATGGGTCTTGCTTGCCTAAGCTTTTTGGTTTGGAGTAAGCTTGGGTGCATTAGTCGAGTTCTTGGAGCCAGAGGCTCTCGTGATCTGTCCTGGGGAAGACGCCAAGTGGTTTTGCCTTTTTCCCCCCCTGCCTTGGGAGTGGAAGGTTGGAAAGTCTTGGGAAGTGTGGGTCCACCATGGAATGACCGCACCTTCTTTATACCAACTAGCCAAGATCATTCTATCAGTATCATTTTTCCTTACAACAACAGCAAAATAAGCTTCAAATTGATGCAACCAAGAATAAAGGGTCATGGGGTTGAGTTTACCATTATACTTACTGAAGTTCTTCCTCTCGAGTGGATGACTAGAGGAAGAAGTTGGTGTCGCTCTTGCGTCTAAAGCTGCAAGAAATCTTTCGTGCTCCACGCGTCTTCTTGTGAAGCAGCACGGGATGCTGCCGCATGGTCTTCCATCAATTGAATCTCCAATGCTCTCATCTGCAACTTGAGTGTCGAACTTGGCTGCAGTGGTAGCCCTTAAAAAGGGTTGTTAGGAAGAGGATTTGCTATCGGGATTTGGGAAAGAGAAGGAAAGAGAGGAGACGGAGAAAAAGGGGCTGGAAAACGGGTTCTTTCTTCCAGGGGCAAGATTTGTGCCTTTTGCTCTTCCAACTTGGTGCTCTGGGCTGCAATTGCTTGTATCATTGTCTGGAACATGTCGTGCTACTCATGTCTGTGGCCCTCGAAGGACTGCTTGGTGCTCCTTGTTCCGAGGTTCTTTGTTCTCTCTCTTTGTTGAAGCTCGCCATTGTGGGCATAGCACTTCCTTTCCAAAACGCAATAAAACCATCCACACTGTGTGTGGGAGACTTTTTGGAGGCTAAAAACCAACCATCCTTCTAGGGAGAGGAGTCACACCGAAAGGGGCGGTCCTCCGGAGTCTAGAAACCAACCACACAAGCGATTTTTTTTTTTTGGGGTTTTCTGGCTGAATCTTCACACTTGTAGAAGGCTTTGATACCAATGTAACATGCGGAAGCTTGGTGGATAGAATCGGTAACTTCAATGTTCAAAATTCAGCAATCTTTTGCGACGTAGATAACTCATAGCATAGAGAGAGATGTGCAGAAATAGAGAGAGAGGGAGTCGGACATGATATTGGGTCCCGAATACCCTCTGTAGTGCCCCCACCACGAATGGTGTATTTGCTTTATTAGAATGATGCAAGTCTGCAAATAAAATCTGGTTCTTGACCTTTCATCTTCACCTTGGCTGAGAGCTCCTCTTGGCTGTCCTGGCCCTTGGAATTCAGCAACCCCTTGTGAATGTTCAGATGAATGAATGAATTCTATGCTTGGCCATTTATAGCCCCTGCTGATGCTGGCTGGCTGGCTGAAATGGCAGTTGGCTTGCTTTTTATTCTCCACGACTTGCTGATTTGATCCCTTTTTGGCAGTGCTTTTCACACTGGATCTTGGCCGCCCTTTTCTGCTTTGTCCAGGCTGCTGCCCAGACCATGCGCTGGCTGCTGGGCAGCCAATGTGCCCTGGCCGCCTACAGCCTTGGCTGCCCAGTCCCATGGGCTGGCCTACTGGTTGGCCAAGCCCACATGGGCTGGAGGGCAATGGCCATGGGCCTCCTTGGCCCCCCCCAAGGTGGTTCCAAACGTAGTGAACGATACGTTTGGTAACCGTTTGGAAAACGTGCTGAAAAGATTCCAAACGTAGTGAACACTGCCTCCGATATATCTATCTATATATATACACATATATATACAAAATTTATAGTTTACTTATAAAATTTTGAAATATGAAGATCAATGAGCATTAAAGCACTTACTAATACTATACAACCTTTAATTTCAATTTTGCACAACTTACAAGTCACAAGTGATAATGGCAAATGCAAATATCAAATAAAATAATTAAACAATGAACATTGATGAAAGTGAGATGGATCACGGATAAATCTGAAATCATAAGACTATAGACATATGTCATACATGATACTACAGAGAATATGATCTCAATTCTGATTCCTAGAGGCTAGGCCCCTCAAACGTGGAGGCTGGGCCTGACAAACAAAGCAAAGTCTAGACTAGTCACTGAAAAAGTGGAAAAAAAACGACGTTGACTTGCGTCTGTTTTTTTAACCTATAAAATCAAAAGTGCACGTTCACTAACGTTTCCAAACGTTTGGAACGTTTGGATTACATCCAAACGTAGTTTGGATGCAACTATGGCCCCCCTATGGGTGGCCTAAGTTCTACCTTGTGGCTATACTCAGGGAATACAAATCCCTTCCTAGGCCAGGTAGCCCAAAGGGCTGCCCGCTTCTTCTACATGCATCTACATGCTTCTACAGAGATGCTGGGCATCTGGTTGCAAGCACAACGCATAGAACACCTGACATTATTCCAGAGGGAGACTCACAATATGGACTGGCACTGCTTTGTGTGGAGGACAATGCACACCTGACCAAGACCATGTATGGGACTTGTACACTTGACCCTGGATGCTTAGAGTGGAACCTTAGCTGACTCGTCCTGGACTGGGGCTCACATGTGACCAGTTTTCCACTCCAGGTCCAACACTTGCTGTACGGATATGGCCACGTGGCATTGAAGTGCGGAATGCACATGACACACCCATTTTGTGGTTGCGATGCCGTGAGGGGTTTGGCGGTGAAGCAGGTGGTACAAGGGAAGCTAGTATAAGGCTAGTCATGGATGATGGAGAAGAGTTGTGATGTAAGTGTGGATATGGGCAATGCAAGCTCAAGTGTTGAAGTGCGGCAGGATTGTTTACTTTGCTGATTTACAGGTGTGTTAGGGCGACAGTTTGTCTATCGCACTTTGGTTTCTACTAAAGGCCGGTTTCAAACTCCATCTATGAAGATCACCTAACAAAAGGGAGCTAGAGCACTTCTACAAGAAAACAACAACACCTGTTGGCCCCAAAGCTTGGCGCCCCTTTCGGTATTTCTTTATTCACATTCAAGGAAGAGTTCAAATGAAAACAACATGGCCAAACATGGCTTATACATATGCATGTCCAAACTGCCAGTCCTCTGGTCCTCTCAGCATACAGGCTTCACACAGCCCTGTTCTCAAAACGCCACACTGTTCTTCACCTCTAATTTGCCAAGAAGGTACATCCACAACATAGTCACCAGAAACGAGAAACGGTAATGGAAACGGGGAAACGAGTTTTTAGGGGTGGAAACGGCCGTTTCTTGTGACAATATCACTTGGGAAACAAGAAACGGCCATGGAAATGGATGGGGTTCTTAAATGGAGAAACGCGTTTCTAGGGTTTGAAATGGCTGTTTCCTGTGACTATGATCCACGAGGCCCTGAAACGCAGCCAATTGGCCCATGCACATTGCCATAAAACAGCCCACAAACCCTTCCAAAAACATGCTAGAATTGCTCCTGTTCCTGCCCTCTTAGGCTGCAAATCCCTCCTTTCACAAGGGACCAAGAGTAGTACTCTCGAACAGCCCATG
Organism: Cibotium barometz; assembly: GCF_041138505.1. Taxonomy (NCBI): domain Eukaryota; kingdom Viridiplantae; phylum Streptophyta; class Polypodiopsida; order Cyatheales; family Cibotiaceae; genus Cibotium; species Cibotium barometz. The sequence goes on along the minus strand of NC_141055.1, from coordinate 21,075,520 downwards.
AGCCGGAAGAGAGAGGAACTTTAGCCTGTGTGCGTTTGACACCGCCCACCAGCCTGCGAGAAGAGAGAGAGAGATTAAACAGTGGTCGGCTGTCTCTGTCCAGCAGCACCCCCCTGTTTCTCCTGCAATCTGTCACCTTCCACGAGAGAGAGAAAGCGTGAGAGATGCCCTGTTCGCTGTCCAGAGCTGCCTGCAGTTCTGCGCCTCAGCAACCCAGCCCGCCAGCCTTCCAAAGCAAGAGAGAGAGAGAGAGAGAAAGAAAGAAAGAAAGAAAGAAAGATTTTATTAACGTCTTCCAAAAGACCGAACTCGGCCTATGAGACAAATCGGAGTACATGTATGAAGAGAGAGAGAGAGAGAGAGAGAGAGAGAGAGAGAGAGAGAGAGAGAGACTGTGTGCTGCAGCTCAGCCCCTCGCAAGAGAGAAATCGTAGTTCAACCCTGCACTCCTTGCTGACCAGCCCACCTCCTGGAGTCCAACCCACCTCCTGCAGTCTAGCCCACTTTTCCAAGAGAGAAAAAGCACGTGTGTATGCTGCCCAACTGTTTGCAAGGGAAAGAGAGGCAGTCCAGCATGCGCTTCTTGCAGCCTGCTAGTCGCCCTAGAGAGAGCAAACATGTAGCTGCAGCCCGACCAGCCCGCCAGCCTTCCCACACGAAAAAGCACTCCTGTGCGTGTAGCTGCAGCCGACAGAGAGAGTCCACGTGCTGTTCAGCCCGACCCCTCCAAAAGAAGCCTCCCCTCCAATAATAGCGTGACCCTTCCTCAAAGGGCCACGAGCTCCAAAAAGAAAAGTAGTTAGGTTTTGAAACCTTTGTCCCCTATGGGTTATGAAAAAGGGACCTTAATAATACCTTGAGTCCATGTGCTGCTCAGCCCGACCCCTCCAAAAGAAGCCTCCCCTCCAATAATAGCGTGACCCTTCCTCGAAGGGCCACAAGCTCCAAAAAGAAAAGTAGTTAGGTTTTAAAACCTTTGTTCCCTATGGGTTATGAAAAAGGGACCTTAATAATACCTTGAGTCGTCTTTGACCCCAAGTATGAACACTTGACAAATGTCTTGCACGCTGACCACCATGCCCAATGTTCGGATACGTTGTACAAATACACAAGGTCGTGACATACCCCCCTCTTGAAAAATGGCAAGCATCCTCGGTTGCATCCTGGTGATACAATAAGACATCTAAGCAGAATCACACTGATAACGAAGGCTGTCCATACAACAAAATATCAGCCATGTGATCCAAAAGAAAGTGAAACGTACAATATGGCAAGATCAGCGTCCCAATCTCTCTGAGCCATACATATGTTGCGACATTCACTGCAAACCAATGGTGTAGTAATAGTCCAAGTTGTATACCACTGTGAACCATACATAACCACAGCATCCAATGTGACTAGTACACATATATCATAGAAGTCCCATAAGCAGATGTATAGTTTTTAGAATTTGTGCATCTCTGTGTTTTGGGGCTATACCTATTATTGGGTATTTTATACATTTCCGTCTATTTATTTTGTTGAGGGCTTGTCGGCCAGCCCTAGAGGCAATCGGCCAGGTCCCTATTGCACTATATAAGTATTAAGGAGTTCCCCATTATTCTCTCCATCATCCACTTCCCTTGCACATTGTTCAACACTCAGTTGTTGGCTATTGCCATTGTAAAGCTTTACTGCTGTTATAAAAGGTGATCTTGTCCAACTCTCTCAATCTCCTTTGCACTCTCTCATAAGTTTATTGTTTATGCTTCTGCCTGTACTATCTCCTTCATGGTATCATACGCTTAGGTCCAGGCTTCTCCAAACGCTGCAAGTCTGCCCACCTTTCCCTCCTTTGTTGTATGTTTTCCTCCATATCTCTCCCGGCTGCAGATCCGTGACAACAAGTGGCTGCGTTTCCCAACTGTGCTGCGTTTTTAGGTCTGGTCAGCCTGCTGTTTGCTGCCAGCCAGTTTGGTGGCTGCGTTTTCTCCTACAGAGGCAAGCCGGCTAGGTACTTGGCTGCGTTTTCTTCTACAGAGGCAAAAGGGAGTTGTGGCTGTGTTTTTTGCACCGGCATCTGTTTTTGGTGAGTTCTTTGCATTTGGTGCTGCCAGACAAGTGGCCTTACATTGTCTTCTTCCTCCACGAGTCCCTGCCCTTCCGGTAGGAGGTTCCTGGTGGATCTTGGACTGTTTTGCTGCTGTCCAGTCTCTTTCTCTCTCAGGTTTGAGAGGAGGCTAATTGTTCCTGGTGCCTCGCTTCGTTGGAAAGCACTTGAGAGAAGTGTTTGAGAGCTGAGATATATTCTTTGTTGCTGTGGATATGGCTCCCCCCTGTACGAACAAGGATGACAAGTTGAAAGGACCCAACTATGCTCATTGGAAGCTTCAGATCTGGATCTCGTTCATCCACAAGGGTTTGTGGGACATTGTTCAGGGCACTGAAAGGAAGCCCGAGCATCCTCAAAACTCTAGGAGGTGGACTCGGGATCAGGAGGATGAATGTGCTACGGAATTACAAGACTCGGAGAATTAGGACTCGATGTCAGAATATGCAGCGGAAATGATAACCAAACTTGGGAGAGCAAGTAGACTGTAGAAAATAAACATCACAAGAAACACAGAGAGAGAGGTGTGTAAACTCTTCTCTATACACAAGATCCCGGAAAAACTGAATGAGGAAGTGGTGGGGGCAAGGGGCCTTTATATACATCCCTGGGAGGGCAGTCGGCCAGCAGATGAAGTGCCCACGACTGATGAAAAGGTCCCACGACTGCATAAATGCAGTCGGCCAGCAAATGAATGCCCACGACTGAGGAAATCCAGTCGGCCAGCAGCCCAGTAGCCCACGACTGATGAACATGCAGTCGGCCAGCACTGGATTGCTCCTGGCACCCTCTGGCAACCCTCCCCACCACTAGGAAAAATGGGAAAAAATAGGGAAAAATACGGGGAGTGTGAAAAAATGATAAAACACCTTATACAGGGCGGGCACACCCACAACAGAGGCCCTGGTGTATGAATATAGACAGGAGATGACTTCTAACACCCCCTCTCAGCTCCTGGCTGTGAAACCAACCCAAGGGAGCTGGAGTGCCGCCTGAGCGTAGCCTGAGGTAGAGACTTCGAGAAGAGGTCCGCCGCATTGTCGTCCGTCGAACAATAAAGTAGCAAGATGTCACCAGCCAAGATCTTCTCACGTACAAAGTGATACTGTATCTCTATATGCTTGGTCTGGGCATGGAAAACCGGGTTCCGAGCAATAGCTATACAACTCTGGTTATCGCACTGGATGACTGTGGGCTCCCTCTGTGGAAACCCAATCTCGCCTAGCAGCCTCCGCAGCCATACAACCTCACAAGCAGCACCACAAGCAGCCCGATACTCTGCCTTTGTCGAAGAAAGGGCAATAGTTGGCTGCCTCTTGCTGCTCCAAGAAACTGCTCCTGAGCCGAGGGTAAAACTGTATCCTGAAGTAGATCTCCTCGTGTCTGGATCTCCTCCCCAATCTGAGTCACTCCATCCTTGGAGCTTGACTCCATTCCCTCCTGTGTAAAAGAGTCCCAGATCCTTCGTACTCTGCAGATACCGCAAGGTCCGCAATCCTGCGTCCCAATGAGACTTCAATGGCGTCTGCATAAAAGAGCACAACAGCCCCACGGAGAAGCTCAAGTCCAATCTGGTGTTCAGCAACCAGATCAATGAACCAACCAACTTCCGGTACTGCGAGGCATCAACTGGCTCACAAGGATCTGTAACGGTTAACTTTGTGTTCGGGTCCATCGGCGAAGTAATAGGCTTGCAGTTCTCCAACCCAAAGGCCTCAAGCAACTCATGAACATACCGCTGCTGAGAGACGAAAAACCTCCTTTGGGTCTGCCAGATCTCCAATCCCAAGAAGAAGTGGAGTAAGCCTAAGTCGGTCATCTCAAACTCCTTTGACAAGGCAGCCTTCGTCACTCCAATGTGCTCCACATGACCGCCGGTGAGAATGAGATCATCCACATAAAGGATGATGAGTGTGACCATGCTGCGTTTCCCGAAAGAGATACTTGTTCGGATCTGCAACCGATCTCTGAAATCCAGTCCGAATAAAGAAGGAATCAATCTTCTGATTCCAAGCCCTGGGAGCCTGCTTAAGACCATACAAGGCCTTACGTAACCTGTAAACCATCCCTTCCGATCCTGGAACAATAAAGCCGGGAGGTTGCTCAACGTACACCTCCTCCTGCAGGTCACCATTAAGGAACGCGGATTTTACATCCATCTGATACACGGGCCACCTTTGAGAAGAAGCAAGGGCAAGTACGGTCCGAATCGTGGTCATCCGCGCTGTCGGTGCAAAGGTATCCTCGTAGTCGATGCCTGGCCGCTGAGCATAACCTTTAGCCACAAGCCTGGCTTTGTGTTTGTCCACCGACCCATCAGACGCGTATTTGGTCTTAAAGATCCATTTGACACCAATGACTGACCGCTTCGACGGCCTCGGTACCAACTCCCAAGTGTTGTTCTTCTCGATGGCATCAAGTCCCACCTGCATGGCTTTCCTCCAAGTATCCTGTGAAAGGGCTTCCTTTACGGAAGTGGGCTGTTGTCCCGCATGATACGAGACATCAAGGCATAGTTCACCTAAAGAAGCTCCGCCGTGGTGCTTTTATCTCGGACTCGATGTGATCTTCGAGGGCCGTCCTCTGTGGTCCACTCGGAGGGTAGCTCCGTGACACCTGACTCCCGAAGGGTGTCTAACAACCACCTAGGTACTCGAACAGATCGTGGAGCCTCCAGTGGTCGCGGGGGCTCTACTCCAGGTGCGGGCTCAACCTCCTGTGATGAGTGAGGTGGATCAACTGGAATGAAAGACTGGGAATCATCATCAGACTCCTCTGGATCTCCAAGAAGTGGCGGCTCCTCGTCCGCCTTCCCAAACAACTTTGCCTGTCTCACGGTCCCTTAGAGCAACTGAATGCTCCTCAAATTCCACCCGAAAGCCAGTCTTGCATACCTCATGCACTGACAAAAGATGAAAACCCAGAGCAGGGACATAAAGAACACGGGAAGCATGCTTGCCCTCCTTGCCGTCGGGAATAATCTCCATCCGGCCCTCACTATGTATCGGAATAGTGGAGTTATCGCCAATAAAGATACGACCTGACTGCCGTTTCAGATCCAGAAAGAAGTCACGGGATGGAGTCATGTGCCTAGAAGCACCACTGTCAAGAATCCATTCCCGGGTATCCTTCGCGGTGAAGCCACCTGCCTCCTCGCTCGAAGATGATGAAGCATCGGAATCCACCATCTCTAAGTGCACAAATGCCGGAGTCTTTGCAGCTGAGGCTGAGGAATCAGCACTCTTCCCTATCCGCTTAGGGCACTTCCTCCAGTAGTGGCCTTTCTCGCCACAATCATTACAAGATCTTTCGGCCTTCAGCTTCTCTCGTTTTGGATCAGGCTTCTTCTCAGAAGACTCTCCGGTGAAGCCTTCCCTTTGCCCTTGTTGGTATTCCGGCCTTTCGACCGTTGGCCAGTTAAGGCCTCCGAACCTCCGCTGTGAGGAGGGTTCGTGAAATGTTCCTCCTGGTCCAAGACCATTGGCACAAGCTCCTCCCAAGTAATGGTGCTGAGCCTGCCACTCGTGATCAACGAGGAATAGAAAGCAGAATACTGACCAGGCAAGTGGGAAAGCAAAGTGATGGCCATATCTTCAGATGATATCTCTTTCCCAGCTTGTAGGACTTCCTGCTGAAGGGCCTGCAGCTTGTTAATGTGTTCCCGCATCGTCGAAGACTTTGCAGGGTTCATAACCCGCATCTGCACTTCCAAGGAGATCCGTTTCATGGGTGACACCCTGTTATACAAAGAAGCCAAGTGCTCCCATATGCCTCTCGCCAGCGTCATGTGCTTCACATGATTGATCACTTGTGGTGTGCAATTGAGGAAAATAAACGACCGGACCCTGGCGTTGACACGATCCCACATGTGTGCATGTGCCTCTCGGTCCTTCCTCGTCAATAATAACTCCCCTTCCTCAGCTTCCGGCCGTGGCACCCCGATGATAATAAAATCAGCAAGGTCATATGACTCTAGAACCGACTCCATCATGACCTTCCAGATGCCGTAATTGGACCCGTCCAACTGACGATCCACTGGGAACGTGGGGAGAGTCGGAATCTTCACGTGCTTCTCAGCCATCTCTAGTAAATCTGCCATCGCGGAGAGTAACCTGAAAAGGGTGGGTGGGTGGGGAAAAAAAATCTGTAAACCTGCAAGTGGTTGTCCAGCACCTTGGCCCGCCTTCCTCTTGCACCTTCTCTTCCCGTTTAGCCCAAAACAGTCCACCAATCAGCAGCCTAACGCTCCCCCTCTTGCTCAGAAAAACGCCCAAGATCTGTCTAGAGCCTAGGGCTCTGATACGATGTCAGAATATGCAGCGGAAATGATAACCAAACTTGGGTAGACAAGAGCAAGTAGACTGCAGAAAATAAACATCACAAGAAACACAGAGAGATAGGTGTGTAAACTCTTCTCTATACACAAGATCCCGGAAAAACTGAATGAGGAAGTGGTGGGGGCAAGGGGCCTTTATATACATCCCTGGGAGGGCAGTCGGCCAGCAGATGAAGTGCCCACGACCATGGTTGATATATACGTACGTACGGATCTGATCCGTACCGTACGTCCGTATTGTACGGATCCGTACACGTACGGATCGATCCGTACGTGAGGGTTTTTTTTGGCTGAAAATCGACGAGCGTGTATGAATGGGCGCCCGCCTGGCGGCTGGCCTTTGGGTACATACTAGGCCTTTCAACTTTGATTATTGGACTCCAGAGAGCGTGCGTTACAGAGAGGCGAGAGCAGAAAGTTTTCGAAAAAGACCAGGCGACCACAGCGTTGGAACTTTGGCGCCAGGCGTGCGTGTAGGTAAACTGAGCATCTTCCTCTCTCTCTCTCTTTCTCTCCCTCTTGAGTCTTGAGTCTTATCTCTTTCTCTTGCATATGTGCTGCGCACTTGGCAGGTGCAGACAAAAGTCTCAAGAGCCATCATGCCTAAGCCAACTAACCCGTATTGGCAAGAGCACACCAATGTGATCCGCATTGTCAACACGCCAGGGCAAGCTGGATCTGGCACGCGACGATGGCAATGCAAGTATTGCAACTTTCAGCTCACCAGCACCATTTCTCGCGTCGTTATGCACTTGACAGGCATTGGCACAACCAATAACTGTGCAGGGTGCAAGGCAGTACCAAAGGACATTAGGGATAAGTTGATTGCTGAGAATTTTCCAGCAATGGGTGCAGGGAAAAAGGTGAAAGGTAGTCAACAGACACAGGATGCTCTCCATGATGCACTCTTGGGAGACTTGGGTGGTTCTTCACAGGTTCAGGAGGAGCAGCCCACTGGCAGTAGGAAGAGGGCTCGTACCATGCATGAGCAGCAGGACTATGTGGAGGATGATGGAGAGATGCATGCACCAAGGCAGACTACCTTGCCTTCTCGAGTGGCCTCTCTTTCTTGGGTGAAGGAGCGCCAGAAAGTGGCTGAGATGGAGATTGCTCGCACTCTCATTGAGTGCAACATCTCCTTTCATGTCTTGAGGACTGAGCAGTGGCAGAGGATGGTCAGAGCCATAGCCCAGGTTGGACACACAGAGGATTGGTCGGGGTTGGAATACAATAAGATGCGGACCACTACGCTTGAGGAGCAGAAAGCATTGATAGATAAGGCATTGGTACCAGTGAAGGCAGGTTGGGGGCAGTTTGGGTGCACCATCATTTCAGATGGCTGGAGTGACATTCGTAGGCGACACATCATTAATATTCTTGTGTCGTCTTGCCTTGGCACGTACTTCTTGCGTGCTGTTGATGCAGGAAAGGCTGGAGAGCGGATTACAGGTGAGTTTATCTATGAGCACATCCGGCAGGCTATACTTGAGGTTGGCCCAGAGAATGTGGTGCAGGTTATTACTGACTACGCCTCCAATTGCAAGGCTATGGGTGAGATGATTGAGGCAGAGTTTAAGAACATTGTTTGGACTCCATGTGCAGCTCACTGTCTTGACTTGTTGATGGAGGATATTAGGAAGTTAACATGGGTGTTGCCTATTGTTTCCGATGCCACAAAAATGACTACTTTTTTTCGCAAAAAGCACAAGGCATTGGCTATCTTTAGGAGTCACAGTACACTTGACATGGTGCGGCCCTTGAAGACCAGATTTGCATATATGTATCTTGTGTTGCAGCGACTCTATGCAGTGAGGGATCCACTTCTACAGACAGTAGTGGACCCGAAGTGGAGAGAGATGCATCACGCACAGGAGGAGTCCACTAGATACATACAGCGGCGGGTGCTTGATGAGTCCTTTTGGTCGGAGGTGCAGGCTATGATAGTAGCATTGCAGCCAATTTATGTGTTGCTGCGTGTCACAGACATGGAGGGCTCCACCATGGGCCTAGTCTATCATCTCTTCTCAGAGATGAAGACACACATCAGAGGCTGCAGATCACTGGCGCTTGATCGGTATGTACTTGCTTCTGCAATGATTACTCTAGAGTCTATTAAATATTTAGTATAATACTATAATGTATAATAGTAAATACTATAATCAAAATTCAGCCTGTTAACTAATGTTGCGTCAATGCTTTTACAGTCGGGAAGAGATCTTGGCTATTGTAGACAAGAGATGGACATTTATGAGTTGGCCCATTCATGCGATGGCTGCATTGCTTCATCCTTTCTACAAGAAGCCAACTCTTTTTAATGACAGGAGTCTACTACAGGGCAAGGATGCGTACATTGGCTTGATTTGCGAGGAGGATGAGCAGTTGGACATTGATGCAGAGCTCGCTAGCTATGAAAATAATTTAGGGTCATCCTTTACTAGAGCTGTGGCGTTGAGGCCGGAGGCAACGAAGTTCTCTCTTACATGGTGGCAGAGTTATGGAAGACAAGGTCTTCCAAAGCTCACTCGTATCGCTTTACGTGTCCTCTCCCAGGTAAAGTTTTCTATCTTTACATTTTCCATACATGTGTTATAGACCTGGGACCATGGTTCATTGTCCAATGTCTATTGTCTATGACCATGTCCAATGTCCATTGTAATTTGTCACCATTGACACGTCACAATGCACATGTGACATGCAGGATTGCTCTGCTGGTGGATGCGAGCGCAATTGGAGCGCTTATTCGCTAATTCACACGAAGATCCGTAATCGACTCAGCACTGCACAGCTAGAGAGATTAGTCTACTGCCGAGCAAATATGAAGCTTGTGCGAGATTACCACGCTTTGGGGACACCCAAGCAGGTTAGAAAGTTGAAACTTTGGGCTAGCGTTTATACATATTACAAGCGAATATTTGTAATTACTAATTACTACTTTCTACGCTGTTAATAATGTGAACACTGAATTGCATTTTGTTTTTTAACAGACAGATCCATCAAAATTGAAGTTGGTCTCGGAGGGGAGTGCAGAGGAGACTGAGCAGCAGCAGCAGCAGCTTGTGAGAAACGATCAGGAGGAGATTATTCGCATGCTGCACAGAGAGCTGGAGAGTGTGGATCGACGTGTGACGAGGTCACGTGCGCGAGTTCTCAGTCTCCCGTTAGTCGGGCGAGATGCAGGTCCAGAAGTTTCACGACGAGAGACCATTCGGCGAGGAAAGCTTCCTGTCCGTACTCCTCGGAGACGGGCAAATGAGGCTGTTCCTCTCATTCAGCCTACGGAGGATGATGATCCAGGACAGCAGAGTATGATGGCAGAGCCAGAGTATGATGAAGAGGGCAACGTCCTGACAGATGGGGACTTGCTCTCTTCAGGAGTGTCATCATCCTCATCCGATGAGGAGTTTTGAGATTCAGAGAGTAGAGTCTCGAGAGTCGAGTCGAGACTCTTTGTTATTGCTTAGTGTTTTTTACTTTTGAGTCTTGACTCTTGACATCAGACATTTATGATTTGTTATTTGTATGCTCTAGTATGAGCCTTTTAGGTTGACATCAGACATTTGTTATTTGTATGCTCTAGTATGAGCCTTTCTACGTCTATTTTGTCTTCACAGCCATTGTGTCAAGTATATGATGTGTGTTTTGAAATTAGTACATACTACATGCAAATTGGTTTATTTTGATTCTTGAATGTTTCAAACTTTTATGTACCTTAAATGTAGAAAGGTGTTGAATGTCCTATTGTTTGCCAATGATACGTATTTTTACGTACATAAAAAATTTTACTGTACAGAACACCGTACAGTACGTACATATACACAACGTACAGTACGTACACATCAACCTTGCCCACGACTGATGAAAAGGTCCCACGACTGCATAAATGCAGTCGGCCAGCAAATGAATGCCCACGATTGAGGAAATCCAGTCGGCCAGCAGCCCAGTAGCCCACGACTGATGAACATGCAGTTGGCCAGCACTGGATTGCTCCTGGCACCCTCTGGCAACCCTCCCCACCACTAGGAAAAATGGGAAAAAATAGGGAAAAATACGGGGAGTGTAAAAAAATGATAAAACACCTTATACAGGGCGGGCACACCCACAACAGAGGCCCTGGTGTATGAATATAGACAGGAGATGACTTCTAACACTCGAAGGCGCATTTCGTGCTTGTGTGGACCATCACAGAGGAGGTCTCACTGGTCGTGCAAACTCTCACCAGTGCTGATCAGGTATGGTCAAAATTGGAGGATCTGTTTGCACGAGATTCATCGATGAGGGCAATTACCTTGCAAGGGAGCTCCATGGTTTGTTATTTTTTGAAAACAATTTCAGTCTTTTCTCATGAAGGCCAAGGCTATGGGTGCTGCTTTGTCCTCTTCTCAACTGGCTGCTCTTATCCTCACCAAGCTTCCTCCGGACTATGATGTGATTTCTCAATCTTTGTGGTGCCAGGTCACATCCACTCAGTTGGATTTTGATGATATTAGCTCCCTACTTTTGGAGGAGGAGTTGGTTCTCGTCTCACAGGGTAAGTTCAAGGTGTCAGCCAACAGTTCTGACTAGGCACTTTCCTCAGTTCAAAAGAAAGGTCGGAGTCGTTGCTTTACTTGTGGAAAAAGAGGCCATTTGTCCAAAGATTGTTTGTCTAAGAAGGACAAGACCAAGGGCAAGGCTTCATCTCAGAGAAAAGACAAAGACGCGACACAAGATAGTGATACAGATTCTAGTATCACTTCTAGGGCTCCCAAGGCGCTTCCGGCTTAGAAGAACCCAGATGGTGTACTTCTATAGTACACATGCAATTTCCCCCATGTGCTTCCAGCCAGAAGAGGCTTGTGGGCGGGAGAGGGGGCTGATTGCAGCTCCACTTACTAGTGCATGGGGCCGTGATTTGGAGTTCCAAGCATTAGACATCTAGCAGGACATGGTTATCTTTGGTACAACAGAGATTATGAACTGGATCTGTTCCAAGTTCATTGTTCGAGGCTTTTGGGACGTGATGTGTTCCATCCACTGTTGGGGATTATGGGTGCGGTGTGTTGAGTGTTCCATCCACTGTTGGGGATTATGGGCGTGGTGTGTTGAGCTGCTCATCATCTATTCTTGGAGTCCACCGCACACTTGTGTAGGAATTCGTGGCCAAGCAAAGTTCCTTGTTGTTCGTGGTGGCATCTTGTTTCGAGGAAATAGGTTGGTAGATGCTGTCTCCGAGGTGATTCCAGTATTCACGATGCTGGAGGATCCATGGTTGCATCTTCATCGACTTATCTTCTTCCGACTCTTGCACACTATGAGTTGCAGAGGGGGTTAGAATTTGTGCATCTTTGTGTTTTGGGGCTATACCTATTATTGGGTATTTTATACAATGGCTTTTTGTTGATGCATGGTAGATTGTGTTACCAAGCAATTACGGCTCAAGGTTATGATTGAAAGTCATGCTCCACTGCATGCAGGTCATAGGGGCATTGAGGCCACAATAAAGGCAATTGAGGCTTTCTTTTATTGGCCGACCTTGAAAAGGGATGTTGATGCCTTTGTTGATTTTATTTTTGATCTTCCGAGGACACAAACGAGAAATAATGGCATTTGGACTATCATATGCAGGTTCAGTAAGCAGGCTTATTTCATTCCCATGCGTATGAAGATCAAAGTAGATCATATGGTGAAGTTGTTCATGGCATGGCATGCCTTCGTCTATCTCATCAGTGATTGTGATCCACGGATGACGAGTTTATTTTGGAGAGGGTCGTTTGACAACATGGGTACAACTCTCAAGTTTTCATCATCGTTTCATCCACAAACAGTTGGGCAATCGGAAGAGACCAATTCCACAGTGTTAGATCTTCTCAAGTGCTGTGTGTCCGAGCACAAATAACAATGGAAACAGTATCTTCCTTTGGTGGAGTTGGCTTATAACAACACCGTCCATACCTCAACGAGCAAGGCGCCTTTCGAGATTGTGGAAGAAGGGAAGAAGGTACCATCCATTTTGCACACAAAGGATAAGATCTTTCATGCTAACCAGTATGTGGAGAGTATGGATGAAGCTTACAAGAGAGTTAAGTTGGCACTCCAAAGAACTCAACAAAAGCAAAAGAAGGCAACACACCGTCATAGGCGTGCATTAGGGTTCGCAGTGGGTGACTGGGATCTTTTGCGTTTTGAGAAAGCCGGGCTCAAGAAGATGAAGGATAAAGAGCGCTTATTCCCTAAGTTGAGCATGCGCTCCTATGGACCTTTTCAGGTATTGGAAAAGATCGGTGAGGTAGCCTATCGTTTGAAGCTACCACATCACTGGAGGATTCACAATGCATTTCATGTGAGTCTTCTTAGACCTTTCCGAGGGGATGTGCTTGAAGATGTATTAGATGAGGCTTAGCCGGAAGTAGAGGAATTTGATGAGGTTCTTATTCCTGAGCAGATACTGGCACACAAGGAAAGAAAGATACGAGGTAAAGTTTCCCGTCGCTATCTTGTGAAGTTCAAGAACTATTCACCGATGGATGCGAAGTGGATAGAGGAGGGTGACTTAGTAGATTCACCTCAGGTATTGCAGCTTTATCTTGATGTCTTCGAGTTGGAGTTGACTCGGTAACTTCAATGCTTAGAAAAAAAAAATAGCACACTTGTCGCGACGAAATTAACGCACAAAACTGAATGTAAATGTGCAGAAAAAATAGAGAGAGAGAGAGTGGGAGAAGAGGACGAAGTATTGGGTCCCGAATACCCTCTGTAGGGCCCCCACCACGAATGGTGTATTTGCTTTTATTAGAATGATGCAAAATTGAAATAAAAGACTGAACCTAAACCTTCTTGGCTGAGATAGATCTCTGCTCTTGACCTTCAATCCTTGACTCCTTTTGCGTTAGCTTGTCCTTGGCTGTCCTAGCCCTTTGTTCAGCTTCAGCACTTGGTGAATCATGAGATAAATGAACTGATTTATGTCTTGGGTATTTATACCCTCAACAGTATGCAGTCGGCCATCTAATTTTCCCTCCACGACTTGTTTATTCAACATTAAATGCTGGTTTTTTATATGTGTTCACACTTGGGCTGTTTGGCCACTGCAGGGCTGCTGTCCAGGCATGTGCAGGCTGCTGGGCAACCCCTGGGCACTGGCCAACTAGCTAGGCAGCCCTTTGGTCTGGCCGTTTGGCTGGGCTAGCCCAAAGGCCTTGTCGGCTGCCTGGCCAGGCCCCTTAGACTGGCTGACAGCCTACCCAGCCCTTACTTGGGCTGGTGGGCAAGTCCTAGGGCCTGCTTGGCCCCTTGGGGTGGCCCATAGCCTTCCTCGTGCCCATAAAACTGTTCTTGGGGCAGCCCTATGGGCTGGCCCCATTCCTACCTACAAATCCTACTTCTACACAATCGCCTGACATCTGGTCACAGAACAAACATACAAAGCAACTAACATCATTCCAGAGGGAGATTCACAGCGCGGACTAGCACTGTCTCATGTGCAGGACAATGCACACCTGACCTCGGACGACTGGAGTGGAACCCTAGCTAACTCGTCCCGGACTGGGCTCACATGGGACCAGTTTTCCACCCCAGGTCTTGCACCTTCTGTACAGATATGTCTACGTGGCATTCAAGTGCGGGATGCACGTGACATCCCCTTCTGCTTAACTTGACGGAAGCTGCATAGCCTCCAAATAATCCGTCAATAACGTCGGATAGTCGTCGAAAAATTGTTTGTCAAGCCATACCGCTTCGTGGGTCCCTCGGTCCTGAAACTTTGTGAGGAACTGTCTTTGTCTTTGGCCTGAGCCATGCTTGAAGCAGTGCAAAAGGATTTGTTCAGGAACCATAACTTCATCTTCATCAATAATATCTGGTTCCGCCTCATCTATAACTTCTGAAGGGATTGGACTTGCATATGGCTTTAACCAACTGACGTGGAACACATCGTGCATAGTCCAACACGGAGGTAGCTTCAACTTCATTGAAACCTCATTAATCTTTCTCTGGATGGGAAAAGGTCCGAAGCTCCTGAAAGACAACTTTGGGCATCGCTTGCTCTCCTGCTTCAACCTTTGCTTCATAATCCGAAGATAAACCCAATCCCCTTCCGAAAACTTCATGTCCCTTCGGTCTTTATTGACCTGTCGAGTGTAGGCCTCTTGCGCTTTAGCCAACCTGTCTTTTACTGACTCTAAAATCTCCTGGTAAGACTCCGTCACTCTGTTTGCTTCAGGTACTGAAGACCAGGTCTGGTCAATAGCGACTGGAATGGTCTTCCAAAGCTGTCTCATATGGAGTCCTGCCAATGGTTGAAGAAAAAGAATCATTCAAAACAGCTTGAACTAAAGGCAAAAATGATTCCCACTTACCTTGCTGATCGTGGACATAACACTTCAGCACATCAAAGGCCAACTGGTTGTAGATCTCTGTATGGCCGTCCGTTTGTGGGTGAAATGCACTGGAAAAATTCAATTTAGTACCAAAGTTATCAAACAATGCCCTCCAAAAATGACTGGTAAACTTGGCATCTCGATCTGACACTATGGTCCTAGGAATCCCGCCTATCGGGTACCAATGCCAAATGAACAACTGGGCAACATCCTCGACGGTCGCATTGGCCCTGCATGGAATAAGCATAACAAATTTGCTAAATCTATCAACTGTAGTTAAGCACGGAGTATTACGCTTACTCGGACTGGGAAGCAGATTCGTGACAAAGTCCATCGAAATATCTTGAAAAGGTCCTTGAAGAATCGGCAAGGGCTGTAACAACTCTTCCCATGAGGAGCTTTCACCTTTTGACAAATATCACAGTGTTGTAAATATGAAAACACATCTCTGCTCATCTTTGGCCAATAATACTGTCGTTCCAACTCCTCCAAAGTCGAATTCATGCCCCTATGACCACCAGTAATGGTGTCATGGGCATCATGGAGAAGAGCTGCCCTAAACGACTTCATAACACATAGTCGGCCTTTGTAGAAAAGCCAACCATCGCGTATCAAAAAGTGGCATGGTCTTGTGGTATCCAATGCATGTTCCCACTGTGTACCGAATTCCTCGGAATCCGCATACGTGTGCTTCATGTCGTCTAGTCCCATACCAATAAGGTCGAGTCTAGTGGTCTGAATCAAAGTCACTTGTCCCTTCCTGCTCAAAGCATCAGCCACTGGATTGACCTTTCCTGGAAGGTATTCAATCATACCATCAAATTGCTGGAATATCTGGCTCCAGCGGTGCTATCGGTCACTCCACTGCGTACTTGGCATTGATGGTTAGTGCGAATCTCAAAGTCACGGCCATAAAGAAAATGTTTCCAATGTTTCAAGGCCTGTATAACTGCAAGGAGTTCACAATAGTAGACTAAGTAATTCTTCTCGGCGGGCAGTAACTTACGAGACATGTAAGCTACTGGATGACCATTTTGTTGTAATACATCGCCAATTGCGATGTTACTCGCATCGGTGATCACCTGAAATGGCTCGTCCCACGAGGTAAGTGCTAAACAAGGCGCTTCTGATAAAGCCACCTTGAGGTTCTTGAATGCCTCCAATGCTCGTGGAGTCATTCGAATCCATTGCCTTCTTGTCTTGACACTCTTTTGTAGATCGGTGAGATCCGCCGAGAGGTCAGAAAACTTGTTTATGTGGGTTGAGTATGCCTGGCATATACCCACAACGGATCTGATGTCATAAGCTGTCTAAGGTACTTCCCAATTGACAATCTCGGCCACCTTAGCCGGATCAAGTCGAATGCCTTCTGCACTAATTATATATCCAAGGTAATGAACCTGGAACAAATAAGATTCCGACTTCTTCTCATTAACGTAGAGCTCGTTGCTTTCCAACAACTTAAGGACTTTCTCCACATCAATGTCATGCTGATCAACCGTAGCTGAAAATACCAGTATGTCATCTAGAAATATGAACACACACTTTCCAATTAATTCCCGGAATACACGCATCATCATGCGGTTGAATGTAGCTGGGACGATCGTCAAGCCAAAAGGCATGACCACAAATTCATAGTGGTCTCGTTCCGTACGGAAGGTTGTCTTGGGGATGTCCCCCTCCACAATCCTCACTTGGTGGTACCCACTCTTTAAATCGAGTTTCGAGAACACCTTAGTCCCATTTAGCCTCTCAAGAATATAATCTATTCGAGGCATCGGGAATCTACTCTTGATAGTCAGCTTATTGAGTGCACGATAATCGACACACAAACGAGAAGACACATCTTTCTTCTTGACGAACAGGATCGGTGCTGCAAATGGCGACACGCTGGGGCGGATGAAGCCAGAGTGCAACAATTCTTGGAGTTGGTGGTCCAACTCCAATTCCATAGCCTTGGAGGAAAGGCGATATAGAAACTTGCTCGAGGGCTCTGAGCCTGGGAGGAGATCAATCTTGTGGTCCTCCGGTCTGTACGGGGGGACCTGGGTAGGGAGATTGTCCCAAAGAAAAATCTTGTGGAACTTTTCATGGAGAGCCGAATACTTCTCGAAAGCACTAGCCACCGTCTGGGCAGTCTAGATGTATATCATCGCACAATGTGCGCCTTTCTTGATTGCTCGCTTAGCCTGCAAGTGGCTTATGAGCGGAAAGTTTGGAATCCCTGGCTCACACTTAATGGTCACTTGGGTGTTTGACACATTCCGATTAATCTGGAAAGTGTGCTTGTCCCACTTGACATCAAGAAGAAACTTGCCAAACCACTGAATGCCCAATATTATGTCTGCTCCTACAAGAGGGGCAACCATAAAATCACGCACAAATTCTATGCCCTAAATAACTAACTTAGCACCTAGAGCTTCATACTTGACGCTTGTTGTCATGCCTGTGCTAAAATCCTCAACTTGTTTGTCCACCGAAGTCAGGACGAAACGGGCACGCCGAGCGGTCTGTTCCGTGACTACGTCCTCCATGCTGCCGCTATCAAACAAGACAACGACTTTCTGGTCACTTATGTAGCCAAAGGTCTTGAGCAATTCGTTGCGTTCATGCTCCTGGTCATGGGCGCCCTTCTGCTTATCTTCGAGCTCTCGGCTAATGATTGCTCCAACTGAAGCATTGGGATTTGAAGAACTAGGAGCAACCACTGGGGTTTGTGTGAGAGCTGGGCTCACCACGGAAGGTGTGGAGGCTGAGGCGGCAGTCTTTGGAGTGGTAGGCTTCTTATGACACTCTCGAGAAGTGTGTCCTTATGTATGACAAAAGAAACACCTACCCTCCTTGTACTGAGAAATCTCCTTAGCACTCAACTTGCCACCTGTCTTACCTGCTGCCGCTTTCTGGTCTGGAGTAAGCTTGGACGCATTGTTCGAGTTCTTGGAGCCATAGGCTCCCGTGCTCTGTCCTGGGGAAGACCCCGTCTCCCACACCCTGCATACCATGGAGTCTTGTTGACCCTCCCATGTTTCCAAACATGCCACTATGCATTCCGGGCTGCATGCCCCCATACAAATTTCCTTGCATTCCGAGCTGCATAGCACCATACATACTGCCTTGCATTCTAGGCTGAAAACTGGCACCAAAATTCCCTTGCGTTTCCATGCTTCCTTGAGGATAACCCCCAGTCATAGATTGGAACACGGAACCTCCGCCAAAATAGCCTGGATGCAAAGATTGCTGCGGAATAGGTGGCTGCCCGAAAAAGGAATTCTGTGGGCTAGTACCATAAGTGTTCTACATGTTGGAAAACTGTCCATAAGCAGGATCTTGTGGGATAGCACTACTGTTGACCTGTGGTGGGTTCTTAGAACGCTCCTTCTTCTTCTTCTTCTTAGGCTCAGAAGGGGCCATCATAAATTCAGTAAACTTCTCACTCTGCGTGAGCTGCATGAGCACATCCACTGCACTTGCCAATCGGGCTTTAAATTGGGTATCCTCTTCCTCTTTACTTGGCATCTCTTCTGGCTGCGTTACATCCTCATAACGTGCATCTGCTGCAGCCTGTTCTTCTGCATGCGTATCCTCAAATTCAGTCCTCTCAGGTGTGGTTTCCTTCTCTTCCTCTTCATCATAGTCATTGTCTTCCTCTTGATTAGACGTTTTGCTGAAATTTACAGCAACGACTTTCCTCAAGACAACCACGAGCTCACCCCCTTTGGGAAGTTGGTGATGGTCCTGGAAACGGAACCTTGAAACCGGCCTTTAGTAGAAACCAGAGTGCGGTGGACAAACTGTCACCCTAACACAGCTGTAAATCAGCAAAGTAAAGAAACAAAAGGGAGCTAGAGCACTCCTACCAGAAAACAATGACATCTGTGGGCCCCAAAGCTTGGCGCCCCTTTTGGTATTTCTTTATTCACATTCAAGGAAGAGTTCAACTGAAAACAACATGGCCAAACATGGCTTATACATATGCATGTCCAAACTGCCGGTCCTCTAGTCCTCTCAGCATAGAGGCTTCACACAACAGTGTGATCAAAACATGACACTGTTCTTCATCTCTAATCTGCCAAGAAGGTACATCCACGAGGCCCTGAAAACGCAGTCAATTGGCCCATGCACATTGCCATAAGACAGCCCATAAACCCTTCCAAAAACATGCTAGAATTGCTCATGTTCCTGCCCTCTTAGGTTGCAAATCCCTCCTCTCACAAGGGACCAAGAGTAGTACTCCCAAACAGTCCACGAGCCAGAAGAAAGAGGAACTTTAGCCTGTGTGTGTCTGACACCGCCCACCAGCCTACGAGAAGAGAGAGAGAGAGAGAGATTAAACAGTGGTCGGCTGTCTGTCTAGCAGCGCCCCCCTGTTTCTCCTGCAATCTGCCACCTTCCATGAGAGAGAGAGAAAGTGTGAGATGCCCTGTTCACTGTCCAGAGCTGCCTGCAGTTCTGCACCTCAGCAGCCCAGCCCGCCAGCCTTCCAAAGAGAGAGAAAGAAAGAAAAGAAAGAAAGATTTTATTAACGTCTTCCAAAAGACCGAACTCGGCCTATGAGACAAATCGGAGTACATGTATGGGGTATCCTCTGTCATCCCAACAAAATGAAAAAGTACTGAATAAAAAAGCTGAATTTGGGTGTGTAGGGGATGGAGCTCTATTACTAGGAGAATGCAAAGCTATATGCATGGAGTATACAATCATGATATGCAACCTAGCTAGCTCCATCCTGTACCATACTGGGGGTATAAAATGGTATACATCAGTGAAGGGGGTGTCCACAGCTCCCTGAAGAACATGCCTGGGTGTGCTCTGAAGCGAGCCAGTCGCTCCTCACCCTCTCTGTGAAACTGAGCTCTGATCTCTGTCATCTCTCTCTGGTATAGGCGTGGTGTCCGAAAGCCAGGTGTCCTCTGTCTCCTGCGGGCTCTAAGTGTCTCTGCTCTCTGGAGAGTAATTCCCTGCCGTGTAGGGGCTGGGACGGGTATGGATCTCTGAAAAAATGTAGTAATCTGTGTCTGTCGCCCCCCCTCTGGAGCTGTCTGAGCCTGTAATAATGTCTCTCTGTGGCGCTGTATGTCTAGAATGTATCTCCCCAGTATGCGCTGGTCTGCTGCCTCAAAGATCTGGCGTAGGGAATGTGGCTCTCTGAATAAAATGGGATATCTCTCTCTGATGGCTGTATATGCTCTGCATCTGCATACATAATGCTCCTCACTCTCCACCTCCTCTCTGCACAATCTGCATACCCTCTCCTCTCGGGGGATCCGTGCTGCTCTGCCAGTCTCAATCTCCAATCGGTGTGATGAAACTCTGAGCTGACCAATAGCCACTCGGGAGCCGTGTGGTAAAAAGCCCTCCATGTATCTAGGCCTCTCTATAAATCCATCATCAGTGATACTCATGAAGTGATCTCTGTAGTATAGCATCTTCGGTGGAAGAGGCTGTGTAGGCGATATCCATGTCTCTCGTGTATAGAGCTGCCATAGATCCTGTCTCAATACTCTGTTCCTCTCACTATGAGAGAGACGGATATGTGGTGCATCCCTGTCATACTGGAATGGTGGTAGATGATCCATGTCTAGGCCATGCTGTGAGAACCAATGTGTGACCTGTGCATACCATGATCCTCTGTCTCCTGCCTCAGCCAACTGTCTAGATGCCTGAAAAGCTCTGTATGATAATCTGTCCTGTGGCATCTCTCTGAATCTGTCTAGCAGGCATATAGTCTGAAATATGGCCTCTACCATCATAGGAGGCGCAGCAAACTCTGCTCGGATAATGTCATGAGGTACTGACGGTTTGCTGCGTATCATGCGTGCCATCATGAGGGCCTGTGGTCTCTCTATCTGTGTCCACCAATGGGTAGCAAGGCCTGGCGCCCATACTGCTGCTCCATACATCAATGCCGGTGTGACTAATGTGTCAAATAGCCACCCCTTCGTCCGGGGCTCCTGAAAATGCGCCTGGTGGCACTGTCTCTCTAGCATAGCCAATGCTGCATATCCCCGTGTCAATCTAGCTCTGGCTGCTGAACCCATGGTAAAGCATGTGGCTGCTGCAGAGAAGGTAACCCCTAGGTACACGTATGATGTCACCACCTCCACCTGGCATCCTGCGAGAGTGAATGTCAGCTGACTCCTGCCCTGTCTCGATGTATGAAAGACCATAACCTTGGTTTTCCCAAGGTTCACAGTAAGACCCCTCTGTGTGCAGAAATCATGGAGTGCATGTAGATGCTGCTGTAGACCACCGGGGGACTCAGACACTAATACAATATCATCAGCATAGAGCATAATATGTACTGAGGTACCTGCTAAATCAACTCCATCTCCGCCTCCCCGTGTAATGAAGTCAGCCACCTCATCAATGTATAACCCAAATAGCGTGGGGGAAAGTGGGCATCCTTGCTTCACACCAATGGTGCTAGCAATAGTCTCGGACATACCTCCTGGACATCTGACTCGCCCAAAAACCTGCTCATATAATGCATAGATGCCCCATGTCATATCTGCTGGTATGCCAAGAGACTGCAGGCGCTGAAAGAGCCTCTCTCGTGGTACTGTGTCAAATGCCTTGCGGAAATCCACAAAGCAGCAATAGAGCTTTCTCTTCCTCACTCTGGCCTGATCAATCATACATCTCAAAGTGAATACATGGTCAGTGGTAGAGAAAGCTCTCCTGAAGCCTGCCTGCCCTGATGAGCGTAAACCTGCTCGCTCAGCATATAAGCTAAGCTCCTGCTCCAGCATTGCACCATAGAGTTTGGCCAGCACGTGGCCAACCATAACCGTCCTGTAGTTGCTCGGATCGAGCATATCCCCTGTTTTGTGAATCGGCACAATGGTGTGCATCGTCCACTCCGCAGGCAAACCCTCTGCTAGTGCCCTGTTAAACAGGTGTGCAAGAAAAGGAGCTAAAGAATCTACTGCATATATGAGATGCTCACCCTGCAGGCCCATATGGTCGGCGGCCCGTCCATGCTGTAGGCGGCGGATAGCTTCCTGTACCATCGAGTGGGTAAAGAAGCTAGCTGTGGTAGGTCGAGGCTCCTGTGGCTGAGGTATAGGTGGCTGCCGTGGGGCATGGTATAGACCCTCTGCATATGTGTGCCATGTCTGTGGGTCTGCAATAGGTGTCGGGGTCCGGGGCTCTCTGAAGTGCCGCCATGAGACAGGGCTATCTCTACTCATGAAGAAATGAAAGATCTCTAGCTCCTGTATCTCTGCGAAGGCCCGCCTTTTGCGGCGAGTAAGTCTCCTCATCTCTCTCCTCGACTCCTGCTCTGTGATGGCTCCCAAGGCTCTCTGTATGCGGAGTCGTGAGTATAGGGTTCTGCACTCGTCATCATACCATCTGTTCTGGGGCATAGTCCCAGGTCTCGCAGGCTCTCCTGAGTGTACATGATGTGGGAAGCTCTGTAATGCAGCCGTGTGTAGGAGTGATGCGAGCTGGGCTGTAATGGTATCCATAGATGCCAGGGGATCCATGAGTAGGAGCCCATCCTCTACTCTGCCAGTGTATATGTCTGCCATGTCATGTGTGAAGTAGATGGTAGTGTGTGGCGTCGGTATGTGGGGGGCTGGTGATACTGGTGATCCGGCTAGTGAAAATGCCAAGTATGTATGATCTGCCCCAATAGGACGAGGTGGAATGGAGAATGAGGTGACAAGCTGTGATGCCTCCAAAGACCCCATAATGTAGTCTACCACCGTGCCTCCGGTCCGTGTATGACCCCCATGTGGGAAGCATGTCAGCCCTCCTGATCCCGGCCACTGTAGCATCCCGTTATAAATAACGAGACGATGCCTGGCTCCCAACTCTAGTAAGTGGTCCCCATAATGTCCTCTGTCTGGTCCAGTGTCCTCTGATGCCCGACTAGCCCCTATCTCCTCTGGATCCGCAGGGTGGAGGATCTCCATGTCATCATAGTCATACACCTCACACTGTCTGCTC
This sequence comes from Cibotium barometz, assembly GCF_041138505.1. NCBI lineage: Eukaryota > Viridiplantae > Streptophyta > Polypodiopsida > Cyatheales > Cibotiaceae > Cibotium > Cibotium barometz. The sequence goes on along the minus strand of NC_141055.1, from coordinate 21,052,788 downwards.
TGTGTGTGGGCATTGAAGTCGCCCGTAAGAAATACTTCCCCTAGTGTAGAATAATGCATAATCTCCTCTGACAGACAAGTGTATGGCGAGGCTCCTATCTCCTCCTCATGTGGCATGTCCTCTGTAATGACATAGGAGGATCCTGATGGAGAAAAGTAACATAGAGCTATGTATATAACCCTGTCCTGTGAGAGCTGTAAGCTGATCCACATGTATCTGGCCTCTGGATCCTGTGCTACCACTCTCAGTCTCCCCTGTAGCTCTCGTCTGAATAGGACTGCTACTCCCCCCGACCCTCTCGAGGTACCCTGGCGTGTGGTCCTCCTGTATGCTGACTCCCACTGGAATCCCTCTACTCGAGGTAGCCCTCTCTCTGGGCTCTGATGTGTCTCTGTCAGAAGTATGATGTCTCTCCCCACCATAACATGCTCCAGTTGTCCAGGCTGCACCCATAGTGAACCATTACAGTTCCATACTGCTATGTGTATCTCTGTCAGTGGCCTGGTCTGTGTCCCATAGGCCCCAAACCGCTAATCCATGGGCCGGCCATCAATGATGACCCGACCATCTCGATAGAAGGCCTTCTTGCCTTCTCTCCTCGCGTGTAAGACTCGTGGCATGCAAGTTCTCCTATGCTCAAGCTGCATCTTCGTGAGATCATCATCCAAGAAAATAGGAGCTCCCTCTAAACCCCGTAGTATAACCCTCTTCCTCATGAAGGTGACCCTCTCCGTCTCTCCTGCAAACTGTAGGATGAGGGCTCGCTTGCGTGTTGAGTCTTTCCCGGCTCTCCATGCTTTGGTGAAGGGGAGAGGGTGCTCTTCCTTGTAGCCGAGCTTCATGCATAGAAGCTGTCCATCTTTCTCGGGAGTGGAGTCGGGTGTCTCGGCTATACCTGTGACTCGAATGTTGAGGCGGCGGGCATGCCTCATCTTCTCCTCCTCAATGGTGGTGTGAATGATTTGGTTTTCTTCCCTTTGAGTTTCCTCTCTCACTTCTTTACGGATGTTCTTCTTCACCACCTCGACCCATCCTGACTGCTTGGCTTCGAGCTTTCCTTCCATGTCCTTTGTGATCTCCTTGGAGATCTCTTCTTTGATGGCCGTGAGAGTGTTGTCATTGATCTCCCCTTCTTCCTTCTCAGCATTCTTGATGGCTACCATTTCCACTTTCAATGCACTCACCTCCTCCTTGAGTGCCGTGTTCTCTTGTTCGAGGTTCGTGACCCGTGCTTCGAGAGCTATGATGTGCTTGTGTAGTTTGTTTTCCACCTCATTGAGAGAGAGAGAGAGAGAGACTGTGTGTGCTGCAGCTCAGCCCCTTGCAAGAGAGAGAAAGCGTAGTTCAACCCTGTGTTCCCTGCTGACCAGCCCACCTCCTGCAGTCCAACCTGCCTCCTGCAGTCCAGCCCGCTTTTCCAAGAGAGAAAAAGCATGTGTGTATGCTGCCCAACTGTTTGCAAGGGAAAGAGAGGCAGTCCAGCCTGCACTTCCTGAAGCCCGCCAGTTGCCCCAGAGAGAGCAAATGTGTAGCTGCAGCCCGACTAGCCTGCCAGCCTTCCCACACGAAAAAGCACTCCTGTGCGTGTAGCTGCAGCCGAGAGAGAGAGAGTCCATGTGCTGTTCAGCTAGACCCCTCCAAAAGAAGCCTCCCCTCCAATAATAGCGTGACCCTCCCTGAAAGGGCCACAATCCCCAAAGATAAAAGTAGGTAGGTTTTAAAACCTTTGTCCCCTATGGGTTATGAAAAAGGGACCTTAATAATACCTTGAGTCCTCTTTGACCCCAAGTATGAACGCTTGACAAATGTCTTGCACACTGACCACCATGCCCAATGTTCGGATACGGTGTACAAATACACAGGGTCGTGACAGAGTCAAGATCATGATGGAAATGAATGCGTGTGAAGTGGAAAAAGAAAGAGGGGGGGGGGGGTTGCAAAAGACGACGAAAGCGAGATAAGTATGGTGGGCTCCTATGGGTAGGGGTGGGATAGTGAAATTGGATATTTTGCATAAGAGTAGGAGACCCCATCAAATAATCGACCGTATTGGAGCTCTCCGATACGATAGGCGATCAAATATAGACAATAGGACATCATGTTATGTATGATTAGCTCATGCTTGGCTCCCATGTCTAAAAAAGGCCTCTCATACATAGTAACATGCCCTGAAGTCCCATCTCTCTCGGAGAGCATAACAGAGTTTGCATGAAAATCATATATCTAGACCAATTCAGGTTTTGGTAGTATCTTTGACTTTTTTAACTTATAGAAGTTCCCATTTGGCAAAAAAATAATAAAGGAGAGCTTTGTTTTATTTTCTTGATGTTTAGCATTATGTTGTTGGAAAGTGCATTGGTCCAAACATTTGTGAAATCTTTTAAAAAAGTCACTAGGGTATTGGATTACATTGAGTTTAACAAAAAAAAAAAGGCTATTCAAATTAAGTTTGCAAATCCCTATTGTCTTGTACTCATTGCTTCTTTTGTTGTTTAACATATTGATTCTTATTGATCATGTCTTGCAGGTTTTGTTTGGTTCATTTTGACTTTGCGGAAAGGGAATTATCAATATCAATTTGGACAATATGCATGGACACACATGATTCTGTTTGTTGTCTTTACTCAATCAGCTTTCACGGTTGCAAACATTTTCGAGGGAATAATATGGTGAGTATAAAAAAAGCCAAGTTTTAGGACTTTCTAAACTTCATAAGGTTCATTGTAGATATACCTTTTTTTCAATTGCCTAACTTTTTTTCTCCCCCAAGAAAAACTCCTACTACTAGTAGAAAAAAAAGGACGTCCGCATAAAAGTGGACCACAACCCTCTCATCTCATGAGGTAATGATACAATGAGATACAGGGAGGGGGGGGTGGGGGGCTACATTGGGAGTAAAGGCCACACTAGGGGGTTGTCATGCCAAACTAGGCCAGAGTTTAATCGGTAAATTGTTAGAGGTATGCAAGGCGAGTCATGGGCCTCACAATCTTTCCCTGATGACCTAGACCGAGAGTTTGACTTTATGAGACCAATCATTTGAGCATAGTAGAAAATAGGTTGGGGCAAGATCTCTTTAATAGTGTTAAAAGGTGGGCAAAGATCGCCAAACCGAAGACCATTGGTTGACTCACTTCTTAGTTGTCTGGAATTACCTTGGACCATAGGCATAGCATTTGCCTTCAACAGGGGAGTTCATCATTTGCAACTTGGGTTGAGATCAATAGGGTTGATCAATTTTTTGTGCTTTGAACAATCGGTTGTACTTCTGTTCATTGTATATAATACAAGGTTTAGGTTAGAATTAGTGTGTTGTGTTTGTGGGTCTTCCACTGCACATCTCTTTCTGCTAGCACTTTCACATCGCTATTAGTTTTACAATGACACCCCCTTTGGGCAAGGGGGATTTGATGGGATCATACTCCTTACGAACTGCATGATGAGGCACTTCAAGAATCAATAATGCCAAATAGTATGAAAGTGTCTACCTTAATTAAGCTGTTATGGAGAGCCCTAAATATTAGCTCTGTATAATGAGAAACATTGCTCATCCAGTAAGGGTAAAAGGGCACCTAGCTAGGTGCCTTTATTTTACATTTTGGCTATTCAAGACAAAGTATTGAGACACTTCATTTGAGCTGGTCTTGTTGTATACTTGTCTTCAAGGTTGTGAGGACTGAGAATGGGAGGGTGAAATGGTAGAGAAGGATCGGGGCCAGATTTGGAGGAGATAGTTGGGGAGGACTGAGAAGACCGGGAAAAGAGTAAGGCAGGCTCATGGTGTGCTCCAACTCCGGAGTTCCTAATGTTTGAAGTGCTAGTATGAAGTTGAACACCTTCAACTAAGGAAACATGTCTGGAAATTTAGCTAAATCTCACACACAACCCTTGTTGGAGAACAAGCCTATTCCAAGTACAAAAGGATAAGTGTGTGTGAATAGTCTCCAACATATGTATGTGTGTGTGAACTCACTCTTAGAGTGGAGAGAGAGAGAGAGAGAGAGAGAAAGAAAGTTGTATTAACGTCTTCAAAAGGCCAAAATGACCTATGAGACCAAAAGGTTACATCATATCCATGAGGTACATAGTCCTGGGTACAAAATAGTAATAAAGAAAGATAACAAAAATCTAGAACTTTAAAATCTGATCTAGGTACATGAGCAGAGAGCTCTCATATCACCCTAATACATTCCTCATGGGCCACTGTGACATGGTGCTCAAGGTGGTAAAACTGAGCTGGCATGAGAAGGTCCTGCGATGATGGCCGAGATCTTCATGTGGTGGCGTGGTCGTGGGCCAGGGCCATGGGGTCTGGGGCGTGGAGCTCTGCATAACTCAGTGGCTCTATCGAGTGTCACACCTCTCGGCCGAGCTCCTACACTAGCTTGTGGTGTGGGTATGATGGGTGGATCGGCCCTCGGTGTCACTAGCCTGGACATTTCCCAGTATGAAAGGGGTCTGCTGGACTCCAGGATGTCTAAATATTTGGAAAGTACAAGCTTTGGGAATGGGGGATTATCCTAGAATACAAAGGACCACACTCCTAAAATTTAGGAGAGTTGCTATTTTTGGCCCGACTCCGATGGAAATTCTGTTCGCGTGATTACATCTGGAATTGAGCAGATACCAAGAGTTGGCAAAGTGCCTATGACAGAATGTCTACCAGTTGGGATATTTTTAGAGATAAAGTTTATGGAAGGATCCATCTCTTAGATTGGGACATGTGGCAAGAAAGTGGACCAAAGTGAGACAAGTGGCGTGACACTTGTTAGAAAGTGGATCAAAGTGAGACAAGTGGCCTCACACTTGTCACTTCAGCTATTGTGTGGCTCTCCACTTGTCATTGTAGCCTTCTTTTGCCATTTTAGCTCATGGGAGGCCCAAATCTATAAATTGGAGCCCTCTCTCTTCATTAATAGAGGCTCTCTTGCTGCACACCAGTCTCTACCACCGTTACAGGTTGCCCTAAGGATGGCTACTCTCTTTCTCTCTCTTGAAGGCTGCCCATGAAGAATACCGACTGTTGGGGACTATTTTGGAGGCTCTTCCATCGCGAAGAAATACTGAAGGCAAGGGTATTTAATCATTTATTATGATTTTTAGCCATTGTGCTTGTTGTACCAGCCTTTGTATTGGCTGTACCAGTCCTTGTACTTGTTGTACCATCCATTGTATCGGTTGTACTAGCTTTTGTACTTGCTGTACCAGCCATTGTACTTGATGTACTAGTCACTGTACATGCTGTACCAACATTTGTACTTGATATACCAGCCACCGTACCGGTTGTACCAGCCACCGCACCGGCTGCACCACAGTCACTGTACCAGTTGCACCACAGTCACTGTACCAGTTGTACCAGCCATTGTAACTGCTGTACTGGCTGAATGGAGAGTTGTACTTGCTGTACCAGCTTTTATGTTTCATGCAAAGTGATGATGGATATATGTTAAGGCTGTGGCCATGTTTAAATGTTTTAATATGCATTCATGGTATCAACAAGTGTGTCAAAGGCCCTAGTCCCCCGGGCATCGCCGCGAGTTACATGGGGGTTGGCCCATTCCGGCCTCTATGCGGTGTCACACGTGCAAGCTCCATTTTCAGCATTTGTGGATGTTTTGTCCAGCTTTATGTTTAAATGTTTTAATATGCATTGATGGTATCAACAAGTGTGTCAAAGGCCCTAGTCCCCCGGGCATCCGCCGCGAGTTTCATTGGTATCAGAGCATAGGCTTTCTTGGAAGCGGAGGCTTCCTTCTATCAATAAGGAAGAGAAAAGATCTCAAGTGGGGACCACACTCACCATCATTGCTGTTAAGCATGGCCAGCTGCTTCATAGCTTATGAAGCAAGAGCATGAGCAGTAGACAGCTTGTTGATCTAAGGATTTATGAATTCACAAAATTTTATCTTGGAAGTGTGGAGTTGGCTTTATGTGCACACGTTTAGCACTCTTTCCATATGGATATTGTGGATTATATTATCAAGCTTACAGGCAAGCTATATGGAGAACACTACACAAGGTATGTGAACCATGAGTTCCATAAGTCCAATGCATCCCAAATAAAGGGAGCCATAAAGAATAATCCATAAACCTAAGGATGGATCCAAATCCCTAGAAAAGAAGTCCAGGAATCCATAGACCTGTGTACCATAATCCTTGTATACCATCACTCTTACCACATACTCCATGCTAACCACACACCTTGGAGTAGAGGTGGACTTTTATCCATAAAAGCATCATATCCATGAGAGATCCAAATATTTCTTCTTTATAAACTGGGTCAGATTCGTCCATAGAAATTGCTTGTGAAGGCTAATATCTATATAAATCTCATCCAAGAAAGAAATCTCCATAGATATAATCCATCCCAATAAAGGGAGTCATAAACAATGTTTCCCTGAAACGATCTCAACGCAAACAACACCACCTTTCTCCTTGCATGGCTATACAAGGGTTAGTGAACATAAAAAATACTTCATAGTAAATAGCCAAAGCACCAACTTTGCAAACTCAAAGTATACTTAGCTTTTCTTTGCCAGTTTGGTCATGAAGCCAAAAGAAATATCTTGTCACCATATCCTTAAGATATCCCGAGATATATCTCTTGTTCTAAGTGCTCTCTTGAAGATTAGTTCTACCATGTGTGGGTGGAACAATAGAGAGCAGACGGAAGGGAACATGGGTACTTCAGAGGGTAGTGTAGAGCACAACATACCATGTGTAGTGTTCTCTTGTCTTACGTGCTCACTTGAAGATTGTTTTCATCATGTGTGGATGGAACAATAGAGAGCAGATGGAAGGGAACATGGGCACTTCAGAGAGTAATGTGGAGCACAACATACCCTGTGTAGTGTTCTCTTGTCCTACGTGCTCTCTTGAAGATTGTTTCTACCATGTGTGGGTGGAACAATAGAGAGTAGATGGAAGGGAACATGGGCACTTCAGAGGGTAGTGTTGAGCACAACATGTTGTGTGTAGTGTTCTCTTGTCCTACGTGCTCTTTTGAAGATTGTTTCTACCATGTGTGGGTAGAACAATAGAGAGCAGATGGAAGGGAACATGGGCACTTGAGAGGGTAGTGTGAGTTGGTGGCCGTAATGCCTATAAACTGTGTGTAGCAGAAATGCTTATGGAACACCAGGTTATCTATGCCTGCGAGTGATTGTTTTATCTTGTTACTTGAGCCCACCTCTCATCCAAGGTGTGTGGTCAGAGTACCAACACGGAGTGCAAGTGGTAAAGTGGACATGACGCCTGGTTGGCACAGGACTTATGTCTATGCCAAGGGTCATGTGGACCGATGCCTTGTTGGCAGGAGACTTATTTTGTCTCGCCCATTTACTTGGGACATGGATTATGATATCTGGACTTCTGGGACTGTTTTTGTCTCGTCCATTTATCTTGGGACATGATTTTGATATTAGTATTATGGAGACTTATTTAGTCTCACCCATTTCTTTGGGACATGGATTCTTCAGTTATATTGGAATTTTGAGACTGTCTCGTCTCGCCCACTCGATGGGACATGATTATATCTTGAATATATGGCTTGAAGATTAAAGTTGCGGACAACTTTTAAGCAGCTGGGGAGGATGTCACTAGCCTGGACATTTCCCAGTATGAAAGGGGTCTGGTGGACTCTAGGATGTCTAAATATTTGGAAAGTACAAGCTTTGGGAATGGGGGATTATCCTAGAATACAAAGGACCACACTCCTAAAATTTAGGAGAGTTGCTATTTTTGGCCCGACTCCGATGGAAATTCTGTTCGCGTGATTACATCTGGAATTGAGCAGATACCAAGAGTTGGCAAAGTGCCTATGATAGAATGTCTACCAGTTGGGATATTTTTAGAGAGAAAGTTTATGGAAGGACCCATCTCTTAGATTGGGACATGTGGCAAGAAAGTGGACCAAAGTGAGACAAGTGGCGTGACACTTGTTAGAAAGTGGATCAAAGTGAGACAAGTGGCCTTACACTTGTCACTTCAGCTATTGTGTGGCTCTCCACTTGTCATTGTAGCCTTCTCTTGCCATTTTAGCTCATGGGAGGCCCAAATCTATAAATTGGAGCCCTCTCTCTTCATTAATAGAGGCTCTCTTGCTGCACACCAGTCTCTACCACCATTACAGGTTGCCCTAAGGATGGCTACTCTCTTTCTCTCTCTTGAAGGCTGCCCATGAAGAATACCGACTGTTGGGGACTGTTTTGGAGGCTTCCATCGCGAAGAAATACTGAAGGCAAGGGTATTTAATCATTTATTATGATTTCTAGCCATTGTACTTGTTGTACCAGCCTTTGTACCTGTTGTACCAGCCTTTGTACTGGCTGTACCAGTCCTTGTAGTTGTTGTACCACCCATTGTATCGGTTGTACTAGCTTCTGTACTTGTTGTACCAACCATTGTACTTGATGTACTAGTCATTGTACATGTTGCACCAGCATTTGTACTTGCTGTACTTGATGTACCAGCCATCGTACCGACTGTACCAACCATTGTACTTGTTGTACTAGCCACTATACCGACTGTACCAACCATTGTACCTACTGTACCGGCTGAATGGAGAGTTGTACTTGCTGTACCAGCTTTTATGTTTCATGCAAAGTGATGATGAATATATGTTAAGGCTGTGGCCATGTTTAAATGTTTTAATATGCATTGATGGTATCAACAAGTGTGTCAAAGGCCCTAGTCCCTCGGGCACCGCCGTGAGTTACATGGGGGTCGGCCCATTCCGGCCTCTATGCGGTGTCACACGTGCAAGCTCCATTTTCAGCATTTGTGGATGTTTTGTCCAGCTTTATGTTGAAATGTTTTAATATGCATTGATGGTATCAACAAGTGTGTCAAAGGCCCTAGTCCCCCGGGCACCCACCGCGAGTTTCACTCGGAGTGCTGGTATGGAAGAAGTCAGTGAGAGCTCTCTGTGCTGGTCCTCGAGCAAGTACAGCTGATCTGGATCTCACTAAGAACTCCCTATGTCTACGGAGCTCTAGAAGAAAAAGTCCCGGGCATCTCTGATCCGGGAAGTCCATGATCCTGGAAAGTGGCCCGAACCCAGCTCGGAAGAGGCAGTGGAACCTCCTCCGTATCTCATAGTACATGGGGCATCGGCATATGTAATGGTCCTCTGTCTCGGGCTCTGTGTGGCAGAGCTGGCATATCCTGTCCTCTAGTGCGGCCGCCCTAGGCCCATATCTGGCAGTCTCCACTCTCAGTTGGTGGGACGACGTGCGGATCTGGCCGATTGCACATCTCACCCCAAAGGATAGATGTATGTCCATGTAGCGTGGACGGACGATGAACCCATCCTCTGTCAGGCATAGGAGGTGATCTCCGTATAAGGCCATCTTTGTCCCCAGTGGACGACTAGGTGAACTCCATGTCCTCTGAGTATCCAGTCTGACAATGTCCTTCCTGATAACCCTATTCCGCTCTGTGCGGTTGAGAGCAAATGACGGGGCCTCTATGTTGTACTGGAAGGGTGGGAGTGCCTCCATCTGCATACTGTGCATGCCAAGTACATATGATTAGATTGATAGAAGTGATCGATACTGCCAAGTACAATGCTTTTGTAGGCTTGCAGCCTTATCTTTTGACCCATACAAGTATCACACTCTAATAAGTGGATGCCACATGGCACACTTATCTTATCCACTTGTAAGAGTGTGTTCACACACTACTAGAACAATAACCCTTTTAGGGGCTGTTCACACACATAAATAGAGGTTCACACACACACACACACACACACACGACTTCGAATTCCAACGAACTCCCCTTCGCAGCAGTGAAGGTGGAGGTGATTGAGAATACCTTCAATAGCAGCTTTAGGATAGCCTTCGGACTGTACCATGTACTCCACTATTCCAAGAACATGGCTTGTTCTCCGCTTCGAACTTAGAGGCTGGTATGAACTTGGCTCAGAGGCTCACATACGAGCATGGGTCGGGTGCTCACCAAAGCATGGTGTTTGCGAAAGACTCAGAGACCAAGTTTCCCTTTCAGGGAGACAATGGCACCAACATCCTGTAACTCAAGCCGGGTTTGACTCTTGGGAGAACCACCATATATTTGCATCATACATTAGCCCTCCCAAAATTACAGCCCCCTTGGGCCCTTTTCTAAGCAAGGATATGATGAGAATGATGAAGCCTTTTATAACATTTAGGCATTACAAAGCAGATAAAAACACACAGAATTATTGCATTCCATTTAGGGGGACTTTCGGGCAAAGAACCCATGACTCAAACACAAAAATAAGGAAAAGAACAATCTTTGCAAGTTAACAAACTTCCCCTTGACCTCTTTCGGCAATGTTTCCATGCCACTGCTCCTTCCATGGCACAATACAAACTTCAATTCGATATTGGAGGCTTCAATTTGGAAAAGACCCAAAGTTTGGATATTGTAGGAACTCATATTTGATGCAGAGGGCTAATTTTTTGCAAAACCCCGAAATTTTTGTGATTGAAATAGCTGGAATGTGATGATCTCTACTTGATTTTTGAGAAACCCTAATTTTTGCTGACGTGGCAGCCTGTAGGTACAACTGATGTGGCGGTGTTGCACATGTGATTGACGAGCTGCTACAGCATGTGTGAGTGTAGGTACAACAGAGGTACGTGCAGGTACAACATTAACAAAGAAGTGGTGGTGCTCAGGGACAGCATTGTATGGAGGCGACTGTCAGCAGCAGCAGCAATAGGGCGTTGACAGTGCCAGGGGCAGCAGCGTATGGCGATGGTGGTCATCAGCAGTGGTAGTGGTATGGCGCTGCAGAGGTGGCACATAGGCTGCACAGAGACTACTGTTGCTCAGGCAGCGACACACAGGTGGCTGCTGCAAAGAGTAGCACAGGGCAGCACATAATGGCATGGACAGCGGGCAGCTGCAGGTCGCTAGGGACGGTCTTAGCAGGTGGTAAAATTGGTATTGCAGCTATGTGCAAGAGAGAGAGGAGATGGTTATGTGTGTGAGAGATTAAACTATTAAATTAACAACATTAATGAACATCTAACCTAATAAAGACGGAAATAGGCAAAGGATTACATTGTGCTGAAAGTTGTCATAAAAAACGAAATAAAAGCACTTGATTGTTTACAAATGAAGGTACAAGTTCATTTTATAAGCTTCTAGCCTTATCTCCATGCCACCTAAGGTACCACGCACATAATAGGATCACTAGACAGGCATCCTCATCTTTATACCTCATAACTGACATTCCCATGCCACACCACACTCAACCAAGCTCCGATATACCCAACAATCCCCCCTTCGGAGCTTAGGTGATGAGACCTTAATGCAAAGAACTCACCGGACAACAACTTCATCACCTCACTGCAAAGAGGCGGATTAGCCATGTGGACCTCCCGGGCCATGCTATCCCCTCAGTCAGCGAGTAATCAAAGTTAAGAATGTGCTTTGTCAACCCCCTTCCTCCTAACTAGGGATAAAAGATAAAATTGAAGCCTTTTATATCATTAAGGCTTGAATTACAAGGCTAGGATTTGGAGCCAATAGCCTATGGAAAAACAAAAACACACATATAGATACAATCAGATTTTTAGTGGGACAACCCTAGGGCAGAGAACCCTTATTTTGATGCAACACAAGTAAAGGAGAACTTTAGAGGTCGGAGCTGCAGCCAAAAGAAATGAAACCAAAGAAGAATCCCCTCTCAAACTAAAGCAAAGTTTTGTTTGTGTTGTTGTTGTAATATGTTAAATAAAAGTGATGAAGTACTCAATGGCGATGTCGATGGAGAGATTGATACCTTTGCAAGAATCCACAATGGAATGAAGGCCAACATTGGAAGTCTAACCTGATATTGACCGTGTGAACGGCTCCCAATCCCAAATTGTAGCGTTGATACAGGGTTAATTTTCAAACCTTATCTCCTCTTTTTGTGGGGTTGTGCAAATTGCCATGTGGCGGCTTTCTACAGTGTGGCTCTCTTCTTCCTCTGCGCTGATCTCGGCCTGTTGCCTGTCTCTCAACAACCGACCTGACGATGACGTGATTCTTCTCTCAATTGTGTGATACGCCTTTTTTGTTCTAGTGCTGTGCTTGATCTGCATTACGGTTGTTGAGATGATGATGGCAATGTTGATAACCTTTTGTGGTCTTTTGATCACAGTCGCACACCGTTGCACTCAATGTGCTTCTCGCAAGTGTTGATTGCCTCCCTCTTCTTCACTCCCTCTTCTCGCATGTGTTGATTGCCTCCCTCTTCTTCACTTGCAGCTCCTCGGGGGCTTGCTTTACTACTCAGTCCCGCCCTCAATGGCTGCAACTAATCCTATTGTGCGTCTGCTCACACCCAATGATGAAAGACTCAAGCAGGCTCCTCCTCTTTAACAATAAGCTACAATAGCTGCTAATATGGTGCCTATTTTGCTCCTGTAGCAGCCTTTGGCATTGCTCTCAATCATCAAACATCATTTTAGTCTTCAAGCAGGTACGCATGAAGCCGTATGGCTCGGTGAAGAATTCTTTCCAGAGTATCCCCAACTCTTGGCGGACTACTTGGAAGCCATGAACCCATTGCCAACCTAAGGAGGGAATGCTACATGCACCTTGCACTGAGGTGCTATGTAACACATTGGCTCATCATTCAGTGTAACATTGTACATCATTAGTACCCATTCAGGAACATTGTTCGTATGGTGTGACCCCATTGTGAGCCCTAGTCCGGGACATGTCATGCCCGAGCTACGTAGGTTAATCTACCAGCCTTAGAGAGTTTGCATGCGTCAGTCCTCTTACTTATTTGGAGATTTCAGGAGATACATTCACGTAGGAGCATGTAGAAGTTAGCCTAGAATTAAGTCTTGCATCAGAAGCATTTATAGCATAAGCATGTAGCATGGGCCAGCTCTAGGCCAGCCCATAAGGCAGCCCACCATGGGCTATGCCTTGGGTTTGGTGTCTAAAACACCATCAGCCCATCAAGCATTCAGTTTGCAGCCTATATAGGGCCTTAAACAGCCAGTCAGCTAGCATTAGGCAGTCGGGCAGCAGTTGGACACGTGTGAAAGCGGAACATTTAATGCTATTTTTTGACATTTTCTCTTGTCCAAAACAGGCCGACAGCCTCTGAAGCAAACTGACACAGCATGTAGTGTCCCTATATAAACATGGGCTCAGTCCTTGCATAAATCATCAAACATCATTTTAGTCTTCAAGCATTCAAGAGCAGAAATGTGTGCCTAGAGCCTCTAATCTCTTGTGCATACATGAAGCATTCTTGTGCTACACTCCCCAAGGCCTCAATGAAGATCTTCTTCAGCATTCAGCCAGCATATGTGCATTCCTCAATAGTTCTAGGCTTGCATAGTGGTCATTGAAGAGATATTCAAAGTGTCTTGGACATCATATGGTTCAGCTTGCGTTCGGTCTTCCTCGTCCTTGCTTTGGGCAGCCCTCAGTCATCATTCATTATTATTGTACAAAGTTCTCCAAAGAAATACAAGCAAAAACTCTTTCGGGGGGGGGGGGGGGGGGACTTCGATGGGTAATTGGGACCCAATCTAGTGTCAACTCATCTTCTCTCTACTTACGCTTGCCAAGTACTACTTCCGATGGATCAACTAGCCAACGACCATAAGCATTTGTGCGCATCTGACCACACAAAATTGCCAACATGATAGACCAAGGCTGCTCTTGTTGAAAAAAGGTTTTGAGCATAGTGATCTAACGCTTCGTGTGTATTCTCAAGCTAGGTGTCATGACCCTGTGAAATGGGTGCAGCATAAGTGTGAGCATGGTGGTCGGTGAGCAAGATAAATATTTTAAGGTTCATACTTGGGTGGCCGGACAAAAAGAAAACATGTGTGGACAACCCCAAGTGTGAAGGGGACAAAGGAATTAAAGTTAAAAAGGTTTTATAACCTTGGGTGGCCCCTAGGAAGGTTTTAAAACCTGGAGTGGCCCCTAGGCTATTTATGGGGGGCTACTCTACTTTTGGAGATTGGGAGCTAGCACACCTCTCTCTCTATCACTGGCTTTTGGGGAAAAGACGGCTGGCGGGCAGCGCTGGGTGCTGGCTGGGGAAAACAGCTACAAGGGCCTCTGCACTGCTGGTCACAGGTTGCTTCTTGGAAGGGGATATAGTCGGGCTGTGTTGCAGAGTGTAGAGGCGCAGCCTAATACTTATTTATGCCTGTTTCTTGGGATATGAAAGTTCGTTGCTGTGTTGCACTACAAGGCAGAGACACAGGCCTACGTTTCTCTCTCTCTCTTTGGCTCTTGGAGGATTGGTTGGCTGCTGTGTGGCTGAATATACAGGCGCCTACAGGATCTTCTTCTTCTCTCTCCTTTGCTTATGGCAAGAAGCTGACTGTCAACTGAGAAGTGTGGACTATAAGAGGGGAACACAAGGCTGGACAGCAGGTTCTCTCACAAGTTTTCTCTCTCCCGGCTGCAAGACAAGAGGGCAGGACTAAACGGGGATTTTCCTCGCGTCTCTTCTCTCTTGTAAAAAGCGACACAAGGACTATAAGTTTCTCTCTCTCTTTGTGAGCAGGTGGGATTGCAGGAGGTGTTATATTGAGTCTCTCTTTTCACTGGCTCGTGACTGTTCCGGAGTTGTTCTCTCTGGCCCTTTGTGAGAGGAAGGGTTTGGCAGTTCAGAGGGTGGAAACAGGGCAAGATTGTGGACTGATTTGGAAAGAGTTTGAGGACTGTTTTCATGGCTGAGTTTGTGGCTATGTGCATGGTTTAGTCAGATGCATATTCAAGGCCTCATGGATGCACTGACTTAGCATATTAGAGGGGATAATAGTGTGGTGTTCTTGGGACACAAAGCTGTGTGTGTAACCTCTATGCTAAGAGGTCCAGAGGATTGGCAAATTGGACTTGTAGACATACGAGCCATGAATGGCCATGTTGTAATCATTTAAACTTTTCCATTGAAATTGAATAAAGAAATACCGAAAGGGGCGCCAAGCTTTGGGGCCAACAGGTGTTGTTCTCTTTCATGTGTTGGAGCACTCTAGCTCCCATATAATTGTTTTATTGGCTGGACTACAAATGGATTGGGTGACTGCTAGTCTACCGCACTTTGGTTTCTACCAGAGGCCGGTTTTACTAGGCTTATACCTAGGGGGGTATACAGGGATTTGATGGCAAATCAGATTCAGGTCAGCCGTGCATTTTCAGGTCATAAAACATCATCAATAATGTCATAAAACATGTCCATATAGTGTCCAACATGTGCTCTATCCATTGGTGCATGTTCTAGGCACCTTGGGCCCTCTTTTCTGTCGAGACTGCACAAATAGGACTGTATACTGCCCCTAATCTGGCCTAAAAGATGGTTGCAAGTAAAGCTCGTAGACACACAAACGCAGATACATGGCAAACTGAAGACCAAGGTGAAAGTACTGGAATGAAAATCCCAGGAAGTGCATGGATCAAGCAGTGCAAGTTGAAGCCATAGAGTCAGGGGGGAAGTGCAGGAAATCAATAGGAGAAACCAGCAGGAGTTTACAAGATGAAACATGGTTGAAAATGGCTCCAAATGGGCCTTCATGAAAGTCTGTTGGCTAAGAGATTAGCTCTTATGAATGAGTTCAATTGGTATTTTTCATACATGAATGTGTAATCTTGAGCATAATTTGTGTGGAAAGACCCTAGATGTGAATGTGAATTTGGTTACACCACATTGTTGCGTTTCTCACATGGTTTGAGAGCTGCTCTCACACACGGGATCACACCAAACATCTGGTATGTTCTCAATTATCAAGATTGTGTCCTTCATTAACATGAACCTGTTGCTTAAAATTTGTGGTGAACGTGGGTTCACCTGTACAATAAAATGATTAACCTTTGTAACACTTGTGCTGTTTTAGGAAGATTTTGATATAATGTTTGGATTTAACAAAGCGCTAAGTATTTTGTTCTAAATGCTGGCATGAACTTCAATTAAAAGATCCTGTCAGGAAGCTTGTGATATCCAGTTTTAGGTTCCTGCAAGTATTAACCGATTTTTTTAAATAAAATTTTTTTGGGCAGGTTTTTATTGCCAGCATCCTTGATTGTCATCAATGACATTGCTGCATATATATTTGGATTCTTTTTTGGGCGTACCCCTCTTATCAAATTGTCACCCAAGAAGACATGGGAAGGTTTTATTGGAGCATCAGTAGCAACAGTGATCTCTGCATTTTTGGTTGGCTCATCTGTTGTTGAATTTGGAGCTGAAGTTTTTCTTTGCAGATTTTCCTTTTCTAATGTTGCATTTGAAGAAAGTTTTATCTATACTATCCTGACACTATGCTAATCTTGGATCTGTATGCAGCTAGCAAACTTGATGGGCCAGTCTTTGTGGCTGACATGTCCTCGAACGGTATGAAGAGAGCATGGGAATGTTCACATAATCAACCCAATCATTTCCTTCAAGAATTTGCTTAGAGTTATGAATGATCTATTTTACAAAGCAATGTATGAAGCGGACCGAATATGCAAGTTTTTTCATTCATTGTTTGGTATTATTGGGCTGCTTGTTCGCTTTGGTGTGGTTTCTTTATTCTTCCAGTTTTCATATGAAGCTGATAATCAACTATGCACCTTGTGTAACATCTCATACAACGGCTGATCAGGCTTCTTTTGCAGGATTTATCAACAGGCCCTTTACATTGTGATCCTGGTCCTCTGTTCAAGCCAAGACATTATAGTCTGCAAGATTGGGCACCCTCATGGGTGAGCTCCAGATTACCTCCTTGTTCCTCTCAAGTCTAGCACTAAAGAACACACGGATGCACATGCACACATAATATCTAGTTCGGCAAATTGTTCTGATTTGGATAGAAAGGAACAATACAAACCAGCTGGCACAACTTGGAAAAACTGCATGTCTTATGATTTGTTTGCAAGTCAATTGCATAGAGAAACTATACCCTCTATTAGTTGGCTCAGCTAGATTTCTTCAAGGGTCCTACAACTCTATGGAGTGGCCTATGTGAGTTATCTAGAAATATAATCATAACCTCAAACTTTTTACGAATTCAGCCAACACACATGATGACTAGCTAATGGCCACATTATAATAGCCTACAAGTTAGACCAAGGATCAAGGGCACATACATACTTCACCACCTTGGATACACAGACTGAGACATGTAAAATAGCAGCATTGAAGTGATTCGTGTTTCAGAGGGAACTCTAGAATGGGATAAAACGAAGCACTGGAGTGAGAGAAAACAATTACATCATGTTTTTGTGTATGATAATTCTAATAGGACAAAGGCATGCTACATCAGATAGACCTTTACAACAAGAGGTCAGCCCTCTTCAGTAGACATCTCTCTTAGCCTGCTTGTCATTTTTTCCATTCGTAATACACTAATATATTTTTTCCATCTGTAATACACTAATATATTTCAACCATGGAAGCTATTTTATCTTGAATAAGTGTTGTGCATAAGTCATACTTGGACATTTTACTTTTTTGGTCTCATGAGCCACTTTGACAGTTGTCATGCCTGTGCCCCTGCGCACATGGACACCATGGCTGAGTTTTCCCTTCACCTCCTGGTAAGTGATAGGAACTCAATTTGATGGTTTATCATTGAAGATTTGTCTACTAAGGTGACATATCTTTATGCATGAACCTGCACCTGCTCGAGTGCTGATGTAGTTTATGCTATGCATGATGGAGTCAATGATTAGAAAGTTTGTGAGTAGACTCTTGTGGAGTCAAGATCACACTTCAGTTTTTGTTAAGTTTGGAAAATAACCGGGATTTTTCCTTTGGTATATAGTTTGATTCTAGCCTGAATCACAAACAAGTTATGCTTGGCTGTTGTTTACAAACAAGATCTCCAGTCCTTTCTGTTTACTAATTGCTATTTTGTTTTTGTCTTACCAGTAAGTGATCTGTCAGGTTTGTCTTTGTAAATTGAACTAACTGCTAATCAATCTATGTTTTTCAGTTTCCATTGCAAGAATTGAGTGTTTTACCAGTGCAAAATCATGCATTAGCATACGGGCTCTTTGCATCTATTATTGCTCCGTTTGGAGGTTTTTTCGCCAGTGGTTTTAAGCGTGCATTCAAAATCAAGGTCTGTAGGGCCATCCTATTTATACATCTCTCTCATAAAGTTTGTTAGGAGCTTAAATGGAAGCTTACAAAAATGACCACCATTGTACTGTAGGACTTTGGGGATAGCATCCCTGGACATGGAGGGATTACAGATCGTATGGACTGTCAGGTAAACTTTTTCCATGGGAGGAAGTATGAGTAGCATGAGTTATGCTGTAGTTTGTTTTTTTTAGCGTTGGATAAAAAAAAGTCTGTCTTCACATAGCAAGCGTGTGGGTAGGTAGTTAGGGTTAGCAGAGCAGCAGCTATGGGGGCTTAAACAGGTACATGGTGATGAGTAGTAAAGAGAGAGTGAGAAATTTGACAAACTGAAATGAGAGAGGAACAGTGATTGCATGACTCAAAGATACTCTCATTAATCTCGGTAAAGCTTCAAAAAACAATGCTTTTATAGGCTTTTAGAGCCTTATCTTTGACACACCACACATTGGGGCCATGACAACATGGCAAGTGTCCATTACATCACTGCTTATCACATACACACGTAAACGGCGACAGGAGATTGTTCACACGCACTTACTCACTTACATAAGTGAGTATTTACACACATACGATGGCTTTTCACACATGGACACAAGCGGGTACACAAACATGGGTACATGTATACGATGGATACACACACTCACAGACTCCGAATACCCAACAATCCCAAATTTTTGAGCGAAGGTGGTGAGACCCTTATGCAAGAAAAGATGCTACCACCTACCCCATTCACGTTGCCTCAGAGCAAGACTCACCATGTGTCACCTCCCATGCCATGGTCACAAAGTCTCTGTGTTTAGGGTTTTGGACCGAGGTAGTGAGGTCAGCACTTTATATCCCCCTTCCCCCTCCCCCCCCCCACACACAAAAAAAAAAAAAAACTCCTAACAGGGATAAGAGAAAACATGGAGCCTTTTATAAGTGAAGGCGATACAAACATATAAAGGACATGACACACACATGGATTATTTAACTTAGTTTTTGGGGGACTCCCCGGACAGAGAACCCATGACCCACACATAAACAGAAAAGGGAAATTTTGGAAGGTTTAATGACTTCCAAGACGCATGTCGATGAAGAATAGTCTCTTTCGGTGGTGTTTCCAAGATTCCGACACTTGAATGCCAAGTGTGGAAGGCGTACTTGCAGTGCTGACGGTTACAAACTTTTTAGGCATGAGAGCCAGGTAAGGAAAGGATAAGCTCCTCCATGATACTCTATCTCTGCAGTAGGTCAGCCCCGATCTCTCATAGGTGGCAAAGCGGTGCTAAAGGCATCAATACCTGAGATGGTGGTAGATGACAATGCTGTTCTCCAACAGCATTGGCAGTTGGCAACGGCAATGACGTGGCCCTGAAGTTGACTCTGCAGCTAGTCAGCCCTGATCTCTCACAAGCGGCAAAGCGGTGCTGAAGGCATATCAATAGCACAGATGGCACGGTAGATGACAGTACCGTTCTCCCACAGCATTGCTAGTCGGCAGCGGCAACAGTAGTTCCAGGAGCACAACAAATGAAGAAGTCCGCAAAGCTGATGGGCGAACGAGCAGCGTGAGCAGCAAGGTGGGCGAGAAGTAGGGTTGTTAGAGGCGTAAGAGATGTTTGGTACGAGGCGGGTATGGTATGCACCTTGAAAGACTCGTATTTTTTAGAGACATTAGAGGCTTGTTAGAGGCTTCTGTTAGTGAGGAAGTCCGCAAAGCTGATGGGCAAACGAGGAGCGTGAGTAGCAAGGTGGGCGAGAAGTAGGGTTGTTAGAGGCGTTTGATACAAGGCGGGTATTAGAGGCGTTTGATACAAGGCGGGTTTTGTATGCAAGGTGGGCGAGAAGTAGGGTTGTTAGAGGCGTTTGATACGAGGCGGGTATTGTATGCACTCCGAAAGACTCGTATTTTTAGAGACGTTAGAGGCGTGTTAGAGGCTTCTGTTTTATATATGTGTGTGTATGTAGATAGATTATTAGAGAGAGAAAGAAAGAAAGAAAGAAAGATTTTATTAACGTCTTCCAAAAGACCGAACTCGGGCTATGATGGGGTATCCTCAGGAGAATGCAAAGCTATATGCATGGAGTATACAATCATGATATGCAACCTAGCTAGCTCCATCCTGTACCATACTGGGGGAATAAAATGGTATACATTAGTGAAGGGGGTGTCCACAGCTCCGTGAAGAACATGGGTCTGCTCTGAAGCGAGCCAGTCGCTCCGCACCCTCTCTGTGAAACTGAGCTCTGATCTCTGTCATCTCTCTCTGGTATAGGCGTGGTGTCCAAAAGCCAGGTGTCCTCTGTCTCCTGCGGGCTCTAAGTGTCTCTGCTCTCTGGAGAGTAATTCCCTTCCGTGTAGGGGCTGGGAGGGGGATGGATCTCTGAAAAAATGTAATCTGTGTCTGTCGCCCCCCCTCTGGAGCAGTCTGAGCCTGTAATAATGTCTCTCTGTGGCGCTGTATGTCTGGAATGAATCTCCCCAGTATGCGCTGGTCTACTGCCTCAAAGATCTGGCGTAGGGAATGTGGCTCTCTGAATAAAATGGGATATCTCTCTCTGATGGCTGTATATGCTCTGCATCTGCATACATAATGCTCCTCACTCTCCACCTCCTCTCTGCACAATCTGCATACCCTCTCCTCTCGGGGGATCCGTGCTGCTCTGCCAGTCTCAATCTCCAATCGGTGTGATGAAACTCTGAGCTGACCAATAGCCACTCGGGAGCCGTGTGGTAGAAAGCCCTCCATGTATCTAGGCCTCTCTATAAATCGATCATCAGTGATACTCATGAAGTGATCTCTGTAGTATAGCATCTTCGGTGGAAGAGGCTGTGTAGGCGATATCCATGTCTCTCGTGTATAGAGCTGCCATAGATCCTGTCTCAATACTCTGTTCCTCTCACTATGAGAGAGATGGATATGTGGTGCATCCCTGTCATACTGGAATGGTGGTAGATGATCCATGTCTAGGCCATGCTGTGAGAACCAATGTGTGACCTGTGCATACCATGATCCTCTGTCTCCTGCCTCAGCCAGCTGTCTAGATGCCTCAAAAGCTCTGTATGACAATCTGTCCTGTGGCATCTCTCTGAATCTGTCTAGCAGGCATATAGTCTGAAATATGGCCTCTACCATCATAGGAGGCGTAGCAAACTCTGCTCGGATAATGTCATGAGGTACTGACGGTATGCTGCGTATCATGCGTGCCATCATGAGGGCCTGTGGTCTCTCTATCTGTGTCCACCAATGAGTAGCAAGGCCTGGCGCCCATACCGCTGCTCCATACATCAATGCCGGTGTGACTAATGTGTCAAATAGCCACCCCTTCGTCCAGGGCTCCTGAAAATGCGCCTGGTGGCACTGTCTCTATAGCATAGCCAATGCTGCATATCCCCGTGTCAATCTAGCTCTGGCTGCTGAACCCATGGTGAAGCGTGTGGCTGACTCCTGCCCTGTCTCGATGTATGAAAGACCATAACCTTGGTTTTCCCAAGGTTCACGGTAGAGTCTAGATCATTAGTTTTTAAAGAAATTAAGCATGATTGGAGGCTTCTGTTAGTGAGGAAGTCCGCAAAGCTGATGGGCAAATGAGGAGCGTGAGTAGCAAGGTGGGCGAGAAGCAGGGTTGTTAGAGGCATAAGAGGCGTTTGGTACGAGGCGGAAATGGTATGCACTTTGAAAGACTTGTATTTTTTAGAGACATTAGAGGCGTGTTAGATGCTTGTGTTAGTGAGGAAGTTTGCAAAGCTGATGGGCAAACGAGGAGCATGAGTAGCAAGATGGGCAAGAAGCACAGTTATTAGAGGCGTAAGAGGCGTTTGGTACGAGGCGGGTATGGTATGCATTCCGAAAGACTCGTATTTTTAGAGACGTTAGAGATGTATTAGAGGCTTTTGTTTTATATGTGTGTGTGTGTGTGTGTGTAGATAGATTATGAGAGAGAGAGAGAGAGAGAGAGAGAGAGAGAAAGAAAGCTGTATTAACGTCTACTAGAGGCCAAACTCGACCTATGAGACAAATCGATGTACAACTGTCAATGTCTTCTGGATGTCCAGAAAAAAAAAAGGTCAAAATGAACATGAAATAAACTATGAAAGTATTGAGCTAGTGGGGGGGGTGTGATGGATGGAGCACTATTGCTAGAGGCTCAGCATGCAACCTATATGCGCAGGGTATACAAGAATGCAATGCAGATCTATCTAGCTCCAACCAGTACCATAATGGGGGTGTAATATGTGATACATAGACGATGGCGAGGCAAAAATACCTCAGAGCATGATCTTCGGGTGTGAGTGTAAGTGAGCTAGCCGCTCTTGGATATGGTGCTGATGTCGAGCCCGTATCTTTGTGATCTCCCTCTGATGTAGTCTGGGAGTCTGATGCTCTCGGTCTCCGTCTGGCTCGGAGGTCCGCAGCGCGCTGAAGTGTAACCCCCTCCTGTGTCAGGATAGGCACTGGGATAGATCTCTGGAAGAAATCAGTGAGCTGGAGTTGTCGCCCACCTCTCCCTGTGGTATGAGTCCGTAGCAGTGTCTCTTTGTGGCGATGTGTCTCTAGCAAGAACTGGCCAAATCTGCGCTGGTCTGTGGACTCCATGATCTGGCGGAGTGAGAGAGTATCAACTTTCAAGACCTTAGACGGTAGAGTCTAGACCATTAGTTTTTAAAGAAATTAAGCATGATTGGAGGCTTCTGTTAGTCAGGAAGTCCGCAAAGCTGATGTGCAAACGAGGAGCGTGAGTAGCAAGGTGGGCGAGAAGTAGGGTTGTTAGAGGCATAAGAGGCATTTGGTACGAGGCGGGTATGGTATGCACTCTAAAAAACTCCCATTTTTAGAGACATTAGAGGCATTTTAGAGGCTTCTATTTTATCTACGTGTGTGTGTATGTAGATAGATTAAGAGAGAGAGAGAGAGAGAGAGAGAGAGAGAGAGAGAGTCAACTTTCAAGACCTTAGACGGTAGAGTCTAGACCATTAGTTTTTATAGAAATTAAGCATGATTGAACACTCAAAAAAGTGAGTAGGTAATAGATTCATGATTCATCATTGAAGAGGGCACATAAAAAAGATTCATACATGCCACATGATCAAAAAAGATTCATGGCCTAGGGACCAGGTTCCATACGTTAGTCAAAGTCCGAACTATCGGATCTACCACTAGTAGCCTCACTCTCATCACTACTAGGAGAAGGTTGTTAGAATGCACAGCGGAAATGAAGATAACTGCTGTAGAGAGCAATACACAGATGAAAGAGAGAGAGAAGCTATGTAACTTTGCTATATACACCAATAAAATCCCGGAAAATATATAATGGAGTGTGGGGGCAAGGGGCCATTTTATATGGCCCCTGGCTACTGGTCGGCCAATCCATACACAGCCGACAGCAGCCTTGGCTGCCCACGACCAGCAAAATGCTGAGTCGGCCAGGAGATGCAGTCGGCCAGCACTGAGGGATAGTCGGCCAGCACCAGAGTAGTCGGGTAGCAAGAAAACACAGTCGGCCAGCATCTGGGGGCAGCCGACAACCCACCCACTCCAGAAAAATAGGAAAAATATACTCTGAGAGAGGAAAAATGGGAAGACACTAAAACGGGCGGGCACACCCACAACAAAGGTCTTGACATAGTGTAGAGACAGGAGATGACTGCTAACACTCCCTCTCAGTGGCGTAGAAGAGTCCAAGATCCTTTGTACCCTGCAGATACCACAAGATCCGCAATCTTGCATCAGCGGCGTCTGCATAAATGAGCTCAACAGCCCCACAGGAAAGCTCAAGTCCAATCTGGTGTTTAGCAACCAAATCAGTGAACCAACTAGCTTCCGGTACAATGTTAGGACCTTGTGTTTTTCTTTGGACAACAAGCAGGTGGGCACGGGCACGGGATGGACAGTGTGAACGGCATCAGTTTGGATATGAAAAGGAAACCCATATGTGTGGCCAGC
Organism: Cibotium barometz; assembly: GCF_041138505.1. Taxonomy (NCBI): domain Eukaryota; kingdom Viridiplantae; phylum Streptophyta; class Polypodiopsida; order Cyatheales; family Cibotiaceae; genus Cibotium; species Cibotium barometz. Next base: position 21,028,773 of record NC_141055.1, on the reverse strand, counting down.
CCAAGTGTGAAGGGGAACAAAAGGATTTTAATGTTTATAAGGTTTAAGAACCTTTGAAGGCTTAAAAATAATTATTATATTTGAATGGATGCGTTTTTGCTATTGCTTTTAGTTTTTGGAGAAAAAGCAGGTGGAGGCGCCTCTTTATAAAGGGAAGGGTGGCGGATTCTGAAGCGTGAGTCATCGTGTGGTAGCGTGTGGTATATGCGGGCGCATCTCCTTGGAGCAGGCCACGTGTGGGCACTAGGCGGGCTGCAGCCAGCAATGGGCACCAGGCGGTTGCGGGTATGGAAAACAGCCAGCCGGCTGCGTGTATGGAAACAGCCAGGCGGGCTGCGTATGTGGAAGCAGTCAGACGGGAGACCTTCGGCAAAGTGGAGCAGTCCACATGCACGTGGCGGCTGCATGTGTGAAAGTAGCCAGGCAGAGTGATGGTCTGTGGTGGTGATGCAGGCGGAGCAACGGTCTCAGGTGGTGGCGGAGGCGGGGCGCAGGTGGACAAGGACGGCATGGCTATGAGACAAGTCCGGGCGTGAAGATGTACAGCAGTTCCGACGCGATGGGTGTCCAGGATGAGCTCCTACGGGGCATCTACGCCTACGGCTTAGAGAGGCCCTCGGCCATTCAGTGGCGCGCTAACCGTCCCATCATCTAGAACCATGACGTTATCGTCGAGGCCCAATTGGGCACCACCAAGACCTCCATGATCGCTCTCGCCGTCTACCAGATCATCGACACCTCCGTCAAAGAGTTCTTTATTCGTGGATTGCAGGCCTTGCCTTCCAGGGGCAGGCGTCACTCCGCCGGAGAGAGAGGGCCCCGGGGAAGCGCTTCCCCCGCCGTTTTAGAGAATGGGATACAGAGGATCAAGCTAAGATGCACAGGATGATGTTCATGGAAGAGTTGTGTTGTTACTCTTTGTCTTGGACTTATGTGTATTCAGGGATTACTTGACACGTCCTCTATCTTTCTCTCTCTGGGTTTTGGCAGTCGTGCGTGGATGGTATATCTGTCATGGAAAGAGGACATTGGTTTTAGATAAGAAACAAGACTTTGGTATCGAGGAAACATGCCTTTGGTTTATGGGATACAGGTCTTTAGTTTATCTGATATAGGTCTTTGGATTCATGTGAACAGGTTGTAGTCTTCTCGAGCTTACATGCAAGCTTTGACTATAGGGAAGGACATATGGTTTGGTACAGCCCTACTGCCGTTTGGGAAAGGGTTTGAGGGATCCATGGTAGAGATAGAGAAGACCTTTTCAAGGAGGGAGGTGTTGTACAGGTGTGCCTTATCTATGGTATACTGTGCTGTAATAACGAGAGTTCTTATTTGGAAGTCCTGGGTGAAACTATATGGATGCGAAGTGGATGGAGGAGGGTGACTTAGTAGATTCACCTAAGGTATTGCAACTTTATATTGATGTCTTTGAGTTGGAGCCGACTCATGCGACGGCTCATTCAGGTTCAGCAGAGCATAGGTCTGGAGCATTGCCTGATGCTCAAGAGGGGGGTAGCACCTCCGCTCCCTTGTTATAGACAGGCTCAATTTTCATCTAGGAGTCGCTTGGTGACATCTTTGTATTCACCCGAAGCTACTGAGGCTGAAAGTACATCTGCTTATGGGACTTCTATGATATTGTGTACTAGTCACATGAGATGGTAAAGTTGGGTTTGGTTGAGCTCAAAGTGTGCAGCAACCTAAGCTAACACTTCGAGACTCTATGAAGGGCATAAGTCTTGTGAGCAATCCTAGAGTTGGTTTGGTTCATAGATATATGGATCGAACTCTATCTGTGCATGTATTTATACACTTTCCGAGGTATTATTGTATTCTGGTGCCATTGGATCCTGGTACCCTTGGGAATACATGGGTAATACTTTGGATGTGTCAGGATGAGATGCATGTATGTTGGTATGATACATCAAGTACTTTATTATGTTCATGCATGCACCACTGGGTGTAGCTCTTGCGGGATGGCCATGTACAGTGTGGGTAAAGCATCAAGAGGGACATATGTGGCAAGTACTTAGTGGATGTATAGTTTGTTTGGATATGAAAAGGAAACCCATATGTGTGGCCAGCCTAAGTGTGAAGGGGGACAAAAGGATTTTAAAGTTTAAAAGGTTTAATAACCTTAGAAGGCTTAAAAATAATTATTAAATATGAAGGCATGCGTTTTTGCTATTGCTTTTAGTTTTTGGAGAAAAAGCAAGTGGAGGCGCGTCTTTATAAAGGGAAGGCTGGCGGATTCCGAAGCGTGAGTCATCGTGTGGTAGCGTGTGGGATATGCGGGCGCATCTCCTTGGAGCAGGCCACGTGTGGGCACCAGGCAGGCTGCAGCCAGCAACGGGCGCCAGGCGGCTGCCCGTATGGAAAACAGCCTGGCGGTTCCGCAACAGCCAGGCGGTTGCGTGTATGGAAACAGCCAGGCGGGTTGCGTATGTGGAAGCAGTCAGGCGGGCGACCTTCGGCAGAGTGGAGCAGTCCACATGCACGTAGCAGCTGCCTGTGTGAAAGTAGCCAGGCAGAGCGATGGTCTGTGGTGGTGGTGCAAGCAGAGCAACGGTCTCAAGTGGTGGCGAAGGTGGGGCGCAGGTGGACAAGGATGGCATGGCCTATGAGACAAGTCCCGGCGTGAAGATGTACAACAGCTCTGACGCGATGGGTGTCCAGGATGAGCTCCTGCGGGGCATCTACACCTACGGCTTAGAGAGGCTCTCGGCCATTCAATAGCGCGCTAACCGTCCCATCATCTAGAACCATGACGTTATCGTCCAAGCCCAGTTCGGCACCAACAAGACCTCCATGATCGCTCTCGCCGTCTACCAGATCATCGACACCTCCCTGTTAGAGAGTTCTTTATTCGTGGATTGCAGGCCTTGTTTTAGAGAATGGGATACAGAGAATCAAGCTAAGATGCACTGGATGATGTTCATGGAAGAGTTGTGTTGTTACTCTTTGTCCTGGACTTATGTGTATTCAAGGATTACTCGACACGTCCTCTATCTTTCTCTCTCTGGGTTTTGGCAACCGTGCTTGGATGGTATATCTGTCATGGAAACAGGACATTGGTTTTCGAGAAGAAAGTGGACTTTGGTATCGAGGAAACAGGCCTTTGGTTTATGGGATACAGGTCTTTGGTTTATCGGATACAAGTCTTTGGTTTCATGTGGAAAGCATGTCTTTGGATTCATGTGAACAGGTTGTAGTCTTCTCGAGGTTACATGCAAGCTTTGATTATAGGGAAGGACATATGGTTTGGTACAGCCCTACTGTCATTTGGGAAAGGGTTTGAGGGATCCATGGTAGAGATGGAGAAGACCTTTTCAAGCAGGGAGGTGTTGTACAGGTGTGCCTTATCTATGGTATATTGTGCTGTAATAATGAGAGTTCTTATTTGGAAGTCCTGGGTGAAACTATAAGGGATCCTATTGGTAGAGGATTCTACAAGTTGTACTTTGTGCTCAAATTTGATCAAGTAAAGAAATACCGCAAGGGGCGCCACTGCGTTTTGGGGCCAATCGGTGTCCTTGTACTATTTGCAGGAGCACTCTAGCTCCCCCTGTTTGTTTCCTTTTCCAGGTCCCCATGGGTGATGAAGTGTTTTGTGTGTGAGTGTTTGTTTCACCGCCCGTCAACTTTTTGAAGGCCGGTTTCATGGTTCCATTGTCGGGATATCATCGACTTTCTCAAGGAGGCAAGCCATTAAGGTCACCATCAAGGAACACAGATTTCACATTAAGGAACACAGATTTCACATCCATCTGAAATACGGGCCACCGCTGAGAAGAAGCAAGGGCAAGAACGGTCCGAATCGTGGTCATTCTCGTTGTCGGTGCAAAGGTATCCTCATAGTTGATGCCAAGCCGCTAAGCATAACCCTTAGCCCACAAGTTTGGCTTTGTGTTTGTCCACCGACCCATCTGACGTATACTTGGTCTTAAAGACCCACTCGACACCAATGATAGACCGTTTCGACGGCCTCGGAACCAACTCCGGCATCCAGTTCCACATGCATGGCTTTCCTCCAAGTATCCTGTGCAAGGGCTTCCTTGACGGAAGTGGGCTCTTTTTTCCACATGATATGAGACATCAAAGCATAGTTTACTTGTAAAAGCTCCGCTAAATGACTTTTGTCACGAACTCTATGCGATCTTCAAGGTTTATCCTCTGTGGTCCATTCGGAGGGAAGCTCCGTAACACCTAAGTCTCGAAGGGTGTCTACCAACCACCCGAGTACTCGAACAGAACGCGGAGCCTCCTGTTGCTGCGGAGGCTCGGCTCATCTCCAGGCGCGGGCTCAACCTCCTCAACTGACTGAGGTTGTCCAGTTGGAACAATCGATTGGGAATCATCATCAGAATCATCTGGGTCTCCAAGAAGTGGCGGCTCATCAACAGTGGAAACTGGAACATGCTCATCGAAAACCACATTTATGCTGACAATGACCTCGTTCCTCTCTGGATCATACAACCTGTATCCCTTGGAAAGAGAGTTATATCCCACAAAGACAAGCTTTTGAGACTTTGAGTCAAGCTTCCCCCTCTGCTTCTTTGGAATGTGAATATATGCATCACTCCGAAACACACGTAAATGGGAGACATCTGGTTTCCTGCCAAAATATGCCTCAAAGGGAGTCACGTTCGGTACTGCAGTCATCGGAGAACGGTCGAGGATATAAACAGCCGTAGCCGTAGCCATAGCCTCTTCCCAAAGTGGACGAGGAAGATCACGATGCTCCAGCATCGTCCTCGCCATCTCCACCACAGTCCTGTTCTTACGCTCAACTACTCCATTATTTGAAGGCGAACCTGTATTGGCCAGCTCCCGCTTGATGCTATGTTCCGCACAAAACGGCACGAATGCATTGGAAGAAAACTCTCCTTCTTTGTTAGCCCTAAGAGTCTTTATCTGCAAGCTAGGCTCTTTCTCCACCATCACATGCCACTCCTTGAACCGAGCAAAAGCTTGGTCCTTTTGTAAAAGAAAATTAACCCAAGTGAATCTGCTACAATCATCAAGTAGCAGCATGAAATACAAAGAACCTCCCAAGGATGGCGTCTGCATAGGTCCACACAAGTCAATGTGTACCAACTCCAAAGGTTTCGAAGTCCGCCTGGAAGTTTGCTTCGGAAAAGATTCCTTGTGTTGCTTACCACGAACTACAGTGTCCGTGCCTGCTGCCAACATCTGGCAAGCCATCTGGTCCCAGAAAGCTCACTGCAGCACATCCACATTCAAGTGCCCTAACCGAAAGTGGCACAAATCACCATTGTGAGAGCCTGTCAATGAGGAGAGTGCTGAGATTTTGTATATACCATTCTCCACTCCGCCTTCCCAAACAACTTGGCCAATCCCTTGGTCCCGTAGAGCAACAGAATGCTTCTCAAACTCTACCCAGAAGCCAGTCTTGCAAACCTCATGCACTGACAACAAATGGAAACCAAGTGCGAGGACATAAAGAACACGAGAGGAATGCTTCCCCCCTTTGCCATTGGGAATGATCTCCATCCGGCCCTCACTGTGAATTGGTATGGTGGAATTGTTGCCGATGAAAATGCGACCTCATTGCCGTTTAAGATCCTAAAAGAAGTCACGGGAAGGAGTCATGTGCCTGGAAGCACCACTATCAAGAATCCATTCCCGAGTATCCTTGGCAGTGAAGCCAACCGCCTCCTCGCTTGAAGAAGATGAAGCATCGGTGTTCGACATCTCCAAGTGCACAAAGGCTAGAGTCTTTGCAGCTGAAGCTGAAGAATTAGCACTCTTCCCAATCCGCTTGGGACATTTCCTTCAATAGTGGCCTTTCTCGCCACAATCATTACAGGTCCTCTCGGCCTTCAGTTTCTCACAGTCTGAATCAGGCTTCTTCTCAGAAGACTTCTCCGATGAAGACTTCCCTTTGCCCTTGTTGTTGTTACGGCCTTTCGACCGCTGACGAGTCAAGGCCTCAGAACCTTTGCCCTGTGGAGGGTTCGTAAATCGCTCTTCCTGGTCCAAGACCATTGGCACAAGCTCCTCCCATGTGATGGAGCTGAGCGTGCCACTGGTGATCAAAGAGGAGTAAAATGCTGAGTACTAAGAGGACAAGTGTGACAACAACGTGATGGCCATATCCTCAGAAGATATCTCTTTCCTAGCTTGGAGAACCTCTTGTTGAAGAGCTTGCAACTTGTTGATGTGCTTCCGCATCGTCGACGACTTTGCAGGATTCATCACTTACATCTGAACTTCCAAGGAGATCCTCTTCATGGGTGATACCCTGTTGTACAGAGAAGCCAAATGTTGTCAAATCCCTCTGGCCAGCATCATATGCTAATATAATTGATCACCTGTGGTGTGCAATTTAGGAAGATGAAAGAACGGACGTGGGCATTGACACGATCCCATAACGTGCCTGTGCTTCCCGTTCCTTCCATATAGAGGGTAACTCCCCATCTTCTAACTCCGTCTTGGAACCCCCACTACAATGAAATCAGCCAAGTTATAGGACTCCAAAACAGACTCCATTATTACCTTCCATATGCCGTAGTTGTTCCCATCCAACTGTCGGTCCACCGGGAACATGGGGAGTGTTGGGATCTTCACGTGCTTCTTAGTCATCTCAAGCAAATCTACTATCTCAAGGGTTCACAAGGTCTTGTGAAGGGAGGGTGGGTGGGAAAAAAAAAGAAGATGCTGCAAATAGAATGCAAGGTGGCTGTCCAACGGTGATGGCCGCCTTTCACCCGATCTCCAAGTCCCGTATAGCCCAAACAGTCTCCAATCGGCACCTCACTCAGCAAACCCTCGACGTCCCACTGTCTCCAAGCTTCAAGCTACCTGGGGCTCTGATACCATGTCAGAATGCACACCAGAAATGAAGACAACTGCTGTAGAGAGCAATACACAGATGAAAGAGAGAGAGAAGCTGTGTAACTTTGCTATATACACCAATAAAATCCCGGAAAATATAAAATGGAGTGTCGGGGCAAGGGGCCATTTTATATGGCCCTTGGTTGTTGGTCGGCCGGCCCATAAATAGTCGACGGCAGCCTTGGCTGCCCACGGACCTATTGATCCGAGAAGAGTTTGGGTGTTTTGTAGAGATGATGGATGAATGTGGCCATACCATAAATGGGCTTACGCATCCATCGCCACCTCGTGTCCATAATGGTCTTGATCTCACCAAGCCTATACAAGCGCACATCACATTGCAAAAATTAAAAACAAGCTTACAAGTACTATTTACAGACCTTGATTTAAGAGTGCATCAATTAAAATAGCTTACTAACCTTCTTGCATGAAGTGTCATGCAAGCTCAGAGCTCCTCAATTGCCTTTCTCATAAAGTATGTGAGAAGGCCCAAAGTGGATCCTTGCCCAAGTACAATGGAGTCATCACAACTATGATCATGATGGCTCAAAAGGAAGTATCCAAGCACTTGCGTTGCACCGCATAAGTCTCGGGGCTTAGATAATCATCCCATTCTTCCCACTCCTAGGACACCACTGTGCGTTGAAGCTCGCTATGGATGGCATGTAGTCTCTCCAAAAGAATCCACATGTAGGCAAACCTTGTTTTGGAGGGCTTTACGAGCTCCAATCGCGAATGAACACGGAAGATGGCCAAGGCTTTCACCTTCTTCGTAAAGGTCACAATGGTGGTTGCGTGGGTCAAAATGTCCTTGGACCGAAGTCAACTTGCCGATATCTTCCATGAGTAAGTCAATGCAATGGGATGCGCATGGAGTCCAAACAATCGTCGGAAACTCCTCCTCCGCCATGTAACCCATTGCACGACAATTTGCTGCATTATCGGTTACGACTTACACTACATTTTCACGGCCAACCTACAACCCAAACTGCTCATGTAATTACTACTATGTGACATGTAGACTTGTAGTGTACTATGAATAATGATCTTGTGTAAAATTTAAATTTATCTTGATGATTGCTTGGTGTATGTGTTAGAACATGAAGTGGCCACTTGTCTTTCTACCGGCTTCCCCAACATTCACCGCGAGTAGGAAATACGTGCCAAGAGGGCAAGACACGAGGATGTCGATGATGCTTCTCCTCTTCTGATCACTCCATCCATCGGAGAGGATTCTATATCCATACTTGGCCCATCCCAAACGAATGGGCTCAAGTGATCTACTAATCCTCTTCTCCTCGGTGAGCTTCGTCATCCTCATCTCGGTGTAGCTCACTCTTGTCCATCCCTCACATGGATTGATGGCCACAATGACCTTGACCTTTCTCTTCCATTGTGGGGTTTGAAGAATATGAAAAGAGAGATTGCACTCGATGATGGTGCGTGCAATTTTGATCTCTGCCACTTGTTGCCCCTCTTTGACATAGGCCTTCGTGTTTTGAGTGGCATGTAAAGTGGCTTGTACAAGCCCTAAGTCCTCTAGCACCAACATCATTGGAGGGATGTCGTGGTCGCTTTGATTGGGAGTTTGACCCCGATCAATTCCCGATGTTGACACTTGCACTACTGGAACTAGTGGTGGGGGGCCAAGCACTATGGTGAAACGATCCCATGCGGGATTGGCAGGCTGAGGCATGATGGATCATGGAAGGGAGAGAGAGAGTGTGTATGAGAGACGGAGAGAGAGAAAGAGTGTGTGTGTGTGAGAGAGAGAGAGGGTGTAAGTCTTGAAAGTTGAAATAGAGAGAGACTAGAGTGTGTGTGTATGAGCCTTGAGGGAGGGAGAGAGAGGTGTGTGTGAGAGGGAGAGAGAGTGTGTGTGTGTGAGAAGGGAATTCGTTGAGGGCTGAAAGCATACATTGGACTGCGGCTCTTGCCCGCCCATTGGCATTCACACAGCCAAGGAAAGCTTTCTTCTTGGCAAAAAAGGGCATAATTGAGATCCATGATGTGGTGGACTAGGCTGGAAACATTAAGTCCTTCCCTATGGCTTGACATATTTTTGGTTTGGGTATGCACTATAGACCTTTGTGGCGTGAGATATATGAGTTGATCTTCCCCTTTGCACCAATACCACCGCTTTGTATGCATGACTGCCTGGTTGACTGGAAAGTTTTGGGAGTGCCTTTGGATATTATATTGGCTAAGAATTTATATGTGAGGCTGCAACCACCGCCATGGATTATGCTTGTATGTAATGATCTATGGCACTTACAAAAACCTTTACTATGGTGGAGGAAATGTTTAAGAGGGATCTGGAGGAGCGGTTTGCCATTGAAAGAACTCTTGTTCCTCTGGAGATGCATGCTTGGAGTTCTCGCAATGGGTGTTTTTCTGCACTCATGGCATATCTGTGCCCCGTCATGCCGCTGTTATGGTGCGCAGACTGAGACAGTGTTGCACCTTCTTAGGTCCTGTCCACATTCCAGACTGCTCTCGGACAGGTTTCAGCTTGCTTGCGCATTAGATTTCCGCACACTTTTTTGGGAAATAGTTCTGGATATAGCATTCTTGTGTTAGAGAATTATTATTTTGTTGCCTCTTTTGTGTTGCAGCTCTTGCACTAATCCTCTCTTTCAGCTTCACAAAAGAGAGGTAAGATCTCTTGTTCTTTTGATTGCTTATGCATGTTTTTCCTTTATTGCACTGTTGGGTGCTGGGTTTAGGTTTGGCTTAGGTTTACCTCTATGCATTGGCTCTTGCAAGCTCTATGCATAAAGATTTTATGCGTAGGTTCTATGCATAAAGCTTCTATGCGTGACAGTTGCGCTCCAGCCTTATATTGCGTTTTTCACCTGGGTATGATTCTTGGCTCTGTGGACAATTTGGACCAGTCGGAACCGATTCATGTTTGGACAGCATATGTCAGGCACCTCCTTCTTCAGGCTCTCCTTGCGACAGACATTGCATTGTTTTTATGCGAGCTGGGATGTTGATTTGCAGACTCACTTTTCTTTGACTGTTTTTGAGGAATCCTAGTATGGGTCCTTTTCGGACTCACCATTGTACAGTGCATATTTCTTCATGGGTTTTCACCTCACACTGAGGTTTTCCACTAGTAATATATCATTACTAAAAGAAAGTGTGTGAGAGAGTGACAAGTGTGTGTGTGTGTTTGAGTCTTGAGAAAGGTTTAAGGGAGGGAGGGAGAGTGTGTAATAGAGAGAGGGAGGGAGAGAGTGTGTGTGAGAGAGACTCTCGAGAGAGTGACAAGTGTGGCCCGTGGGAGAGGGTGTGTATGAGAGAGAATGTGAGAGAGAGAGTAAGAGTGTGTGTCATGTATGATGTGAGAGGGGGAGGGGGGTTGCTCTGGGCTCTTAAAGCCCCTCATTAAGTCGTCTAGAGACTCAAACAGGCAGAAACGAGCGGATCAAATGGGCAGAAACGGGCAAAAAAAAGAGCTGACTGTGGATGCATCAAACGCCTGGAATGGTTTGAGGCACGCCTCGTAACAACTATGGCGAGAAGGCCCAAGCAGCGACCACAAGCTGGCTGGGCAGCGGCGGTGCGACCAGCAGTAGTGCCACACGATTTTGGTGGTGGTTAGCTCTGGGGCAGTGCTCAGTCGGCAGGTGACTCGGCCGCTGATGAGCTGGGCGGTGGCGGTGCGTCAGCAGTAGTGCTTCCCGATTTCGTTTGTGGGCGGCTTTGGGGTAGCAGTGGTGTGCCTAGCAGTAGTGCTGCCCGATTTTGGCTGCGGGCAGTGGTCAGCCGGCAGGTGGCTCGGGCGTTGACAGGCTGGGTGGCAGCAGTGCGCCCAGCAGTAGTGCTGCCCAGTTTTGGTGGCAGGTGGCTCTGGGGCAGTGGCACTCAGGTGGCTCGGGCGGCAACAATGGACAACAAGGTGAGGATGTGGCTCTGATACCATTTGTGGGTAGTTCCGGTTAGCAGAGCAGCAACTATGGAGGCTTAAACAGGTACATGGTGATGAGTAATAAAGAGAGATGTGAAACTGAAATGAGAGAGGAATAGTGATTGCATGACTCAAAGATACTTTGATTAATGTTAGTACAGCTCAAAGAGTACAATGCTTTTATAGGCTTTTAGAGCCTTGTCTTTTGACACACCACACTCGGGCAATGACACATGGCAAGTGCCCATTACATCACTGCTTATCAAACACACAAATGGCTACAAGAGGTTCACACACACATACTCACGTAAGTGAGTATTTACACACATACAAGGGCTTTTTACACGGACATAAGCGGGTACACAAACAGGGATACATGTATATGATGGATACACACAAAGACTCCAAATATCCAGCAAAGGGATGATAAGAAGAAAATTTGTCTTGGCATCCATAGAGCAGGCGAGCAAAAACACACTTGTGAAAAGCTTTTTTTTTTGTCTTTTGATTAGTGAGGTGGTTTGGTTGATGTGGTGTTTCCAATGTCCATAGCAGATTTCAGTTGATTGGCAGCCCTGTAACCTTCTTGACATCCAGTCTGCTTTGATCTGATTTTATTTTTTGACAGATGGTAATGGCTGTCTTTTCGTACATATATTATCAGTCATTTATCGCTTCCCTCAACATAACTGTAGCTGATAAATTGGACCAGGTAAGGCTTAAGGGTGGTCGGGCATGCATATTTGTGCATCTGATTTGATGCAATGGTGACACTGGTGTGTGTTTTTTGGTTGTACTAAAATGAATCAGCTCTTTCATGATGTGTGTGGCTAGTCCAGAGGATACTGTATGATGCTTCCTCATGTAGATGTTGGAGCTTGTGCCCTAGTTTGAACAGCTGCTTTCTTTAACGCTCAAAATTGCTGCATGGAATGACAGATTCTGCAAACATTAACCCTGGAGCAGCAAGCAGAACTTTACAAGGAGCTGGGCGAGGTGTTGTCCAGGAGGGGTGCAGCTTTGGCCTAGTTGTTATTATGTACATAAGAATGGGATCTTTTGGTGAGATTGGATGCTCTAGGATCTTTGGCTTCTTGGTTTTGTATCAGGAAGCTGATCTTGTACCTTATTAGGAGAGGTTCCTCGTGCAAGTTTGTCAAAATGTGAAGCTGCAAAGTGAAAGGATCATATCTATCTTTTAAAATCAAGGCAGTAAGTCTGTGCAGAGTCCAAGTTGTTTCAATAGTTCTTTTCATTTATAGTGGGCATTTGTAAAACAAGTTGAATCCAACATGAATGCTAAGTGAATGCTAAGGGCATGTATTCTCCAGGAATAGTTCATTTAGTTTCTGTAGGAGAAATAGCCACAGTATAAGCCTTTCTGAAAAATGTACGGATCCCCGAGGAATGTTTATTACCTTTGTGAAAACTAGATGCTTGTGTTTGGTGCATATATGCCTTGGTGTTTGTTCTTTTGGGTACTTCATCAAATAAAGTTTCTCAAATCATTTATTGACATTATAAATCACTCATAAAAGAACATGCTACTTTCAAGTATAGCTACATTTCGTTTTAGCATCGAGCATGAAGTACAACCCTTGTATTGTGAACAAACCGGTCAGTCTTGAAGAAACAGGTCACCAATATGTTGGAGTGCAACATACTAGGTCATTTGCTGGCTCATTATACCCGAAACTACTTTGATGAGCAGGTATGTATTCTGAACTTCTTGGAATACTGTGGTGTATCTTTTCAAGTTTTCCCCCTCCTGCTAAGGTGCAGAATTGAACAATTGCAATCATAACAAGGATACCCTTGGATTATATTTATTCCTTGTATTGTGCTGGCCAATAAGATCAACTACTCAGCCTTGTCTGGTGGCGAATGTAGTGGAGTGATTCTTTAGTGAAAAGATGAAATTTCATTGTAGGAACATTTTATAGCTTTTTATCCTTAGAATGAGAGCTGGCTTACATATTATAAGTAGTCTGGCTGCACGTGTCTTATGCATTGAAATAAAGCACTGTTTCCTTACATTGAGATCTATGAAAAATTTAAACATAAATACAAATGTAGAAAACATATGAAGTTTCCTGGTCAACATTTGACAAGTTTTCTGGTCAACGTTCGACAACCTTAAAATTCGTAAAAGAAACAAATAAACGGACTAGTGGCACTACTGAATAGGAGCTTACTTTGAAAGTAGAAAATCTCATAAATTCAACATGTCACAACGTTAAACATAAAATGGTGGGAGCTCTGTTTTTTCTATGTTGGGTGGAAAGTATGCAGAAATCTTGAGATGCCATTCTTCGAGTTTCTATGCATGCAAGGTTCCCTTTTTGCGTTAGTGTAGGGCTGTAATTGTAGCGTCAAAACTCAAATGATCAAGGTAAGCGTTATCATGTGCTTGATGTTTAGGAAAGTGAACTAATGGTAAATCTAATGTGTATGCTGGTACAATCTCCATGACCTCTCCGTCAAATGTAAAAGCTTCTCTATGCAAGTAATTTAGGCTAGCGAATTATACCTTATCAAAGCTAACTTTAGGTGTAGTTATGGGAAGAATTAGGTACGTTTGGTTTCCTGGTCGATGGATAGGCATCAAAAGTCTCGGAGCTTGGAGAAGAAAGCTTGTTCGTTGTACTCAAGTCTTCCATTTTTCATTGTGTCTAGCTTTGCTCATCGTGTAGGGTCTGGATTAAGTTGTATAGTGTCTATTAAGGGGGGCATTTTGAATTTCATTCCAGAAATTCTTGAGTTACTCCATCACTCATCGGGATACCAGCCATTTTGTATACTCTTAACTGATTGTTGAGAAGAGCCACATAGCCTTGAGTGGTAGCGTCTCTCAGCCATTTTCTAGATTCCTCTCTGTTTACTTGAATCATGTACTTTGCATTCAGACACACACACACACCATAGGGTTCCAACCCAGGTCTATTTGTTTGGATAGTGTAGAATTGCACCACTCTTCACACAGCATAGAGGTTGGGGTTCGAACACGGGTTCATTTGTCTGGGTAGGGTAGACCACTCGGGCTAGAGCCCACTGACTTATCAAGGATTTATAAGTCAAGGAATCTTGGCATTAAACAAGGTAATTGATGAACTTAAAGGTGAGGTGAGGGGAGAGAGTTAAAAAAAAACACGTGCAAAAGGTAGAACAATAGCAACACAACTCATTTCAGTGTAGATATCAAATTTAGAGCTTGCTTTTACTTTTCACAACCACTTGTCTAATGCACACACCATTCAGTGCTAGAATCCATCTCAAAATTTAGAGCTTGCTTTTACTTTTCTCAACCACGTGCCTAATGTTCACTCCACTTAGTGGGCACCTTGGATGGGAGAGCTGAAGCTAGAGATTGACTTCTTGGTAGTGAGATTGGAGTAAGAGGAACGTAGAAAAAACTTGGAAAGGCAAGATCATGATGAAAAGGCATTCATAGCATGATACCCCATCAAAAAGTCAAGGATGGAGATGGAACAATACACAGGACATATTGCAAGAAATGATGTGGTTTTATTCAAAGGATAAGGGCATTTTTCAAGAGACTATGCAAAGACGATGGTAGACAATTGAAGGAGGAGGAATGCACATGCAAACACCCCTCGTGGACTCATTGGGAAGAACTTGGAAGGAAACAAACGGAAAGAAGGACAAGAATGGTACATCAACACAGCAGAGCCTTAGCTCACATGTGGATAGTCACTACAAAAGGTATAAGGCTCCCACACACATGTTCTTGGGAGGTAAATCAACATCCAAATGGGAGGAGGAGTACCAAGGCACCCTGTAAAATGTATAGGAGTTTGATAAGCAAGGGAGAAAACTATTGAAGGGGACAAGAGAAGGAGCATTATACAAGGCAAAGACACGATGTATGTGTAGTAATTGCAACAGAACATATATATATATATATATAGAGAGAGAGAGAGAGAGAGAGAGAGAGAGAGAGAGAGAGATCACCTAGCTCTGAAGGTTCAGACACATTAGGCATGATAGCTGGAATGAAGTACAGAGAAAAAAACTGAGGGAAATCATGGATTACAAGATCATGGACATGCATAGATTGCTAACTTGGGAAAGATGCATAGTGAATCCTCGACAAGGAGAGGTATATTTGTAAAGTCAAAGCTAGAGCTACTACATATGGATCTTTGTGAACCGATCGCTAGGAGGGGCAAATTGCTTCTTTGCCATAATAGATGAAATCCTTCACTAAAACACTAACTCAGAAGGATGACACATTTTCACCTTCATACCTCATTAACCGGCTCCCAACCAAAACAAGCCTGGGGGAAGCCGGAAGCGATCCATAGTGCACTGTTGTTCTTTGCAGAGAATTTCCACACATACCCAAGTAGAGGAAGCACAAACTAGAACCCATGTTGGACAAGCAACTTTTGACCATTCACTATTTTGAATTTTTTTTATAACTAGGAAAATTTGCCTAATTTCCTAGATTCAAACATTAAAATTTTCCCTTCTATCTAGAGAAATCTATCCACTATATATTGAACCTCTTTCTATCTAGGAAACCACCGTACATAGGTAATTACATAGAGAATTACATTTCTTATAGCTCGAGAAACTTATTTGCTACTAGGAAACCTCTTCTAACTTGAGAAATTTATTTACTTTATACTAAGCACTTTTTTATATACGTAATAACATTGTCATACATTGAGAAATATCACTTTTCTATATAGAAAAATAATGTTTAAGCCGAAGATAAATACATTACCAAGCTTGTTTCGAAACCTTCTAGTGCATTTGCAACCATAGGATTTGACCTCGAACTCACCTCAGGCAACAAGTGACTTTTTCATATTCATTCAAGATTGGTTGGCACTATCATGTATCTGCAATATGTTTAGTCCATAAAGACTAATTGAATATTTATAGTGTATGCATGGGTGTGTAGTTTCTGCAATATGTTTAGTCCATAAGACTAATTGAATATTTATAGTGTATGCATGGGTGTGTAGTTTCTTTTGTGACAAGTGTATTTTCTTTTTTAGATAGTTTCTTTTATGAAAGTGTATGTGACTAGGAATCATGTAGAGAAGGAAAAGTAGAATCACTAGGAGTTTTTATAGATATGTTACTCTATGCTTCTTGTTGGCGGCCAACCGACCCGTTTGGCCGCAACCCAAGGCACCACCCAAACTGACCCGTTTGAGCAACAAACCAAGCCCTTTTTGTTTTATAACAAACTTGTAATAGTTTCTTGGAAACGGGTAGTATCCGTATGGATGTAAGTAGCAAAGGGAGAATTAGTCGGATATATGTGGATTAGAGGATAAGGAATATAGAATAGTTGAGTACTGAGTGGATGGGTCAAGCTTTTGCCATTCTGCTTTGTATCTATTCAACCTAACGCTGAAAAATGTTGATAGGGTTGGTCTCTCACTTGTCTCTACTCTCCTTTTGCATTATCCTGTCTATTCTGCATCATTCCCATGTTAAGTGCATTCCTGTCTGGACAAGAACACCTATCCAAAATCATGACAGACCTAGGAACTAACCTGCATGAAGACACGATTAATTCCACTAGATTAAGCAGATGGGTAGCTCAAATTGTCAGCATTTGCTTATCTCATTGGGCACCGTTACATTAGTCGTTCTCTTCAAGAGCCGACTAGGTGGACCGAAACCACATAAGTGCTAGGTCTTGAACAAACACTAACACTTTTGGCGATCCTGTTGGGGATGTGGTAAGCTACGTAGGGGAGTAGAAAGATAGAGGTTAGTTGGAGGTCAGTCCTGCATAGTGAGTCCGTATAGAAAAGCTAGTTGGGGTAGATAAAGAAAAGAAGTGCACACGTACTGATGTCGAGAATTTTCACGAGGAAGCCATAGGAGTGCAATGGAGAGTGTATGGAGAATGAAGGGAGCTTAAATAGAGCAATGCGGTACTGCAGCAGATAGCCCGAAGCTGCAAGAAATAAAGGGTAATTGTATCATCCAAGAAGGGATTCCACGCGTCAGCAAGAACGACAGTATCAGGAACCACTGAGGAACCAAGAAGGAGAGCACTAGGAGGTTCAAAACATGAGGTAAGAGGCTAAAGAATAAGAAGAATCGGTAGAGCTGAGGGAAGAATGTCTCTCAAGAATCCAAAGTTCAAGGGCAAGAGCGAGGAGGATCCATATGCTTACATCTTTGCCTTTGAAAACGACATTCTTGGCCACCCAAGCTCCGTTGGGCTGCAAAAGACAGAGTACTTTGCGACAACTTTGGATGGCAAGGCCACCAGTTGGTGTGCACAATATGGTCTTCGAGATGTTTGAAGAACTGAAGAAAGCTTTCCTGAAAAGATTCAGGAAAGATAAGACCATCACAGAAGTAATGGAAACGATGTAGAGGCTAACTCTGAAGAAGAGGCCAACATAGGATTATGCAGCAGAATTTCGAGCACTGCTAATGCATCTGGATCAGCCCAATAGAGTTGCTCCAGCCACGCTGAGTCAATGGTTCGTGAGAGAACTAAGGAAAAAGCTCGAGATAGCGGTGGCCTCCTCGTATGATTTGGATGCCCTCACCTTTAAACAAGAGGTGGCAGGAGCAACTAGAGCTAAGAGCATCTTGAAGCAAACAAGCAAGGACCCCAAGAAGAAAAGCAAGGATAAAAGGAAGGAGGAGGAAGAAACTTCCGAATTGGATTATGAAGAAGACACCTCAGAATTAGATTCCAATTAGGAGTCGGATGCCAAAGAGTGAAAGCCCTGGAAGAAGAAAGGCAATGGATGTTCAAGGAGAACTGAAAGCCGCCCTGGCCAAGCTTGCTAGAGGACACGCAGGATCTGAACTAAGATAGGACGTTTGGTGCATGAAGTGTAACAATGAGAGTCATATACGAAGGAAGAGTGTCAATTAAAAAGCACGCAGCAAGCATGCACTATCTGCGAGAAGAGCAACCACACCACTGACACGTGTTCCTACAACACTCAGAACAGGAATCCGAGAGTGGTGGAAAGGCAACAACGTCAACCCGCAACAAGTCCCAGCTATTAACCATGTTGCCACAGGACCTCAAAACAATAGACCATATGGAAGAGGAGGTGGAAGATTTGGGCAGAGGGGAGTTGGGCTAATATGCTTCTACTACAATGCCCAAGGGCATAGACAAAATGGCTGCTCCATATTACAGTGCCATTAGGCAAGAGGCAAAGCTGCAAAGGGAGGCGAACCTAGCAGGAACTGATGCAGCAATAAATATGGAAAAAGTGGACCAATGAGCAAGAAAACAACAAGAAAAGCCACCAGTCGTGATGGGCGTGACAAGATTGCAAGGACTTGTCAAGATGGGGACATGCAAGAATTCTGACTCTCGGAACAGAAGCAGAAGCCAGAATAGTGGGCAGGGCAACAGAGAGTTTGTGTTGTGAGCAAATCACCAAGTTGGTGTAGAGTGCACAAGGAATGGTGTGGACAATGCAGGAAAGCCCACTCTTGGGAGAGCATGCTGATGAGGATCCGGATAGGACATGCCTAGTCAAGAAGAGGGAAGAAATTGCAGAGCATGCAAGAAGCCGATGTGCAATGATAGAGAAATGGAAGAAAGGATGTTGAAGCGCGAACTGAAGTCAACTACAGCCCAGAGCAGCGGAGGTGTCCTGAAAAAGAAAGTGGAAATAAATCTGGAGGAAATCTGGATAGGAAAACTTATAAGGGAAGGTCATGAAAAAGAAGAGAAGCAAAGGAGGAAGAAGGAAGAATGTACAGAGGCCAGAGTATGTCCACTGACGAGGAGAAAAGTAGCAACTCCGTGAAGGAATATGACCTATGGGGGGATCTCAGCAACATGAAGCTGAACATCACATCAGACCAAATGTTGAATCTAGTTCCCAATTACAGGCAAAAGCTGCTTCAAGCCATAGTGCCAAATGAAAGATTGGCGCAGATGCCCGTGTAGGAAATGGAAATCAGAAGCCAGAATGCAGGATTATGGAGATAGTCCAGGACTATGACACATCAACTCCAGAGGTGACCATAAAAATCAGAGGGGAGACAGTGTCAAGTGTCATTTTGGAAGGAGGATCATGAGTAAACATAATATCAAACAACCTGACCAAAAATCTAAGAATCACGGATATGCAGCTGCTCCGTCCAGATCCGGATGGCTAACCAGAGAAGAGTCCGACGAGTTGGAATCATCAGGGGAGAACAAATAGAAGTGGCATGATGCATGTTCACTTCCGTGTTCATAGTCCTGAAAATGAATGAGATAGCGGGTACATATCCAATACTATTGGGAAGACCGTGGCTCGGAAGTGGAAGAATCAAGCATAACTAGGATACGAACATAATCACGATCCGGAGGAAGAAAAAGAAATAACACATCTCAGTCTCGCAGTAGGAAAAAGATAGGTTAGACCTGGCCAGTAGACCATTGCATGTAGAAGGCCTAAATTACCTGGAAGGGGTAGAAGACGACGAGGAAGAGCAGATCCTGAAAGAAAATCTAGATCTATTGTCACTCTTTGAGCGAACGTTGAGTAGATTGTAAAAAGGGAGGCGAACCCAGCAGGAACTGATGCAGCAATAAATATGGAAAAAGTTGACCAATGAGCAAGAAAACAACAAGAAAAGCCACCAGTCGTGATGGGCGTGACAAGATTGCAAGGACTTGTCAAGATGGGGACATGCAAGAATTCTGACTCTCGGAACAGAAGCAGAATCCAGAATAGTGGGCAGGGCAACAGAGAGTTTGTGTTGTGAGCAAATCACCAAGTTGGTGCAGAGTGCACAAGGAATGGTGTGGACAATGCAGGAAAGCCCACTCTTGGGAGAGCATGCTGATGAGGATCCGGATAGGACAAGCCTAGTCAAGAAGAGGGAAGAAATTGCAGAGCAGGCAAGAAGCCGCTGTGCAATGATAGAGAAATGGAAGAAAGGATGTTGAAGCGCGAACTGAAGTCAATTACAGCCCAAAGCAGTGGAGGTGTCCTGAAAAAGAAAGTGGAAATAAATCTGGAGGAAATCTGGATAGGAAAACTTATAAGGGAAGGTCATGAAAAAGAAGAGAAGCAAAGGAGGAAGAAGGAAGAATGTACAGAGGCCAGAGTATGTCCACTGACAAGGAGAAAAGTAGCAACTCCGTGAAGGAATATGACCTATGGGGGGATCTCAGCAACATGAAGCTGAACATCACATCAGACCAAATGTTGAATCTGGTTCTCAATTACAGGCAAAAGCTGCTTCAAGCCATAGTGCCAAATGAAAGATTGGCGCAGATGCCCATGTAGGAAATGGAAATCAGATTCCATAATGCAGGATTATGGAGATAGTCCAGGACTATGACACATCTACTCCAGAGGTGACCATAAAAATCAGAGGGGAGACAGTGTCAATTGTCATTTTGGAAGGAGGATCATGAGTAAACATAATATCAAACAACCTGGCCAAAAATCTAGGAATCACGGATATGCAGCCTGCTCCGTCCAGATCCGGATGGCTGACCAGAGGAGTCCGACGAGTTGGAATCATTAGGGGAGAACAAATAGAAGTGGCAGGATGCATGTTTCAATTCCGTGTTCATAGTCCTGAAAATGAATGAGATAGCGGGTACATATCCAATACTATTGGGAAGACCGTGGCTCGAAAGTGGAAGAATCAAGCATAACTAGGATACGAACATAATCACGATTTGGAGGAAGAAAAAGAAATTACGCATCTCACTCTCACAATAGGAAAAAGATAGGTTAGACCTGGCCAGTAGACCGTTGCATGTAGAAGGCCTAAATTACCTGGAAGGGGTAGAAGACGACGAGGAAGAGCAGATCCTGAAAGAAAATCCAGATCTATTCACTCTTTGTCACTCTTTGAGGCGAGCATTGAGTAGATTATACAAAGTTACGATCGAGAAGTCTTGGTTGCTTATCTTGAGGTGCTCATGAATGAACAAAGTACAAGGGATGATGAGAAGCCCACTCAGGATAGTATGGCAGAATTACAAGTTGAGCAGGAGAAGGCCATGGTTGCTCTTAAGCAAGAGGAAGATCAATTAAGGAGGCAGAACATAAGAGGTCAGGAAGATGAGCTTGAGGAAGTAAACATGGGAGATGATCAAGAGCCCAAAACAGTCAGAGTCAAAACTGAATCAAGAATTCAGAGGAAGACTCCTGGAGTTGTTGAGAGCCTACAAGGATGTGCTCACATGGAACTACTTGGACATGAAAGGAATTGATCCTAGCTTTTACTAGCACAAGATCAACCTAAAGGAGGTTGTAATTCCTATCAGCAGGAAGAGCAGGTATAGAATGAACCCTAACTACGCCAAACAGGTGAAAGAAGAGATTGATAAGCTGTTAAGGGTGGGGTTATTCTATCTAGTGGATAGAGCAGAATGGCTACCACCCATAGTCATTGTCTCAAAGAAGAATGGGAAGCTCTCAGAGACTATGTAGACTACCGCAAACTGAGCACCTCCACCATATCAGATCCATTCCCACTACCATTCACAAAGATTCTCTACTGGATGTAGTAGCTGGGCATGAGACGTACTCTTTCCTGGATGGATTTAATGGGTACAACTAGGTATGGATGGCTCTAGAGGATAAGGAAAAAACAACCTTTGTGACAGAATGGGGGGCTTTCACCTCCAATGTAATGAATTTTGGGTTGAAGAATGCTCCAACCACGTTCCAAAGGATGGTTCAAGAAATATTCTACGAATATTTAACCACCTTCATGAGGGTCTTTGTGGATGACTTTAGTGTGTTCGGAAAGAAAAAATACCACATAACACACCACATGATCTCCCTGGAGAAGTGCAAAAAAGCCAGACTGAGCCTCAATCTAGCCTAAGTGCGCTTTGCTATCACTTGGGGCACATAGTATCTGCAGAAGGACTGTATTGTAAAATTGCAGCCGCCCAAGAATGCTAAGGAACTTACCATATTCTTGGGATTGATAAAATGGCATAGCAGATTCATGAGGTTCCTGGCGAATGTGGCAATACCCCTGTATAGCCTGACTGTGAAATGTCTAGTCATGATCTTGTCATGAGGCATTTCGGAATCTTAATCGGCTTCAACAGTCAAACTTTGATCTGGTGTTCCTTGTATTTGTTGATGCTTTTGATTTTTCCATTGGTAGTGCTTTGATGCAGGAGTCACAACAAGAAAACTGGTTCTGACTAGTTTACTATGCAAGCAGAAGGCTATCCAAGCCAGAAAGGAACTACTCCACCACAAAAAAGGAGTCACTGGGTATGATCTACTCGATCAAGAAATTCAGGCACTATCTCTTAGGAAATGTGTTTGAATTTCATGTGGACCACAAAGCACTCTTGTACCTGGTGAACAAACTAGATGTGTCAAGAAAATTAGCCAGATGGATGCTGCTTTTACAAGAGTTTGAGTTCACTATCAAGTGCACCCCAAGAAACAAGCACGAAGTAGCAAATTTCTTTTCCAGACTGGTGTGTCAGGGGAAAATCTAGACGAGGTGGAAGATGACTTCCTGGATGCTCAACTCTTCATAGATGGAGGAAAACCCAGTTTTTATGATGAGATGTTGCAGTTCCTCTCCGATTTGTCCTTTTCGAAGTACATGTCCAGAGATTAGAGGAAAAAATGACTCTCTGGAGCAAGTAGTTTATGGTGGTGCCAGGTTAATTTTACAAGATGGGCAGATCCTCAAAAGATGTATCCCAGAGCATGAACAACAGGCTATGTTGGCAGAAGTGCATCAAGGGATAAGTAGAGGGCACTTTTTCAAAGAAGTCACGGGGTGAAAAGTGTTCTAGGCAAGATT
Source organism: Cibotium barometz (assembly GCF_041138505.1). Classification (NCBI taxonomy): domain Eukaryota; kingdom Viridiplantae; phylum Streptophyta; class Polypodiopsida; order Cyatheales; family Cibotiaceae; genus Cibotium; species Cibotium barometz. The sequence continues at coordinate 21,006,233 of NC_141055.1, read as the reverse complement.
ATGGTGGCCCGACGACATTGAAAGATACACACAAGTTCGCAAAGGAGTGCAAGATGTGCCAGAGGCCGGGCCAAGCAAGTGATGTAGACCAAATGCCTCACACCCCAGTATTGCCACTAGAGCCGTTCCAAAAATGGGGTCTAGACTTTGTCGGCCCATTCAAGCCAGTAGCTCAGAGAATAGGAAATAGATACATTCTAGTGGCTACAGATTACTACACAAAATGGTAGAAGAGCGAAAGACTATCAGGCATCATTAGTAACAAAGTTTCTTTACGAAATTATCATGACAAGATTCGGGTGCCCAATAGATATAGTCAGCGCGTGACCAAGGGAGCCACTTCCTCAATGAAGTGATTAAGAAGGTGTGATGGAGCAACATATGATCATACATAAGAAGTCAACAGTCTACTGCCCACAGGAAAATGGGCAAGAAGAATCCACCAACAAAATCCTGAAGGGAATTCTGGTCAAGACGGTGAATGAAAATAGGACCGAGTGGGACACGAGGTTGCACTCAGTGTTATGGGCATTCAGAACAGCTTAAAAGAACACAACAGGACTTATGCCTTTCATCATGGTGTATGGACTGGAAGAAGTAGTGCCCATGGAGTTCCTCACACAAAGCCTTAGGATAGCCGTGGCAGAAAGACTCTCTCCGAAAGAGTCAAAAGTACATAGAATTAAGCAGCTTCTTTGGCTAGATGAAAGGAGACTGCATAGTCAATGGACAAAATTGTGCAGAAGAGGAGAGACAGAAACACAAAGTTTAAGATCTTCGAAGAAGGAGATGCAACCTTACTTTTCTCGTCAAGAATGGGACCCCACCTAGGAAAACTAAAAATGAGATGAACGGGCCCATACTAAATTGTCAGAAAAACGAGGACAAGAACCTTCAAGCTAGCAAGTCTGGACGCTAAAAAACTAAGGAAACTGGTGAATGGGTACAAGCTAAAGCCTCATTATGGGCAAATGCTAAGTAAGAAAATTGTGTCCGAATCCGGTGAATGTCCAACAAGTAGAATCAAGGCTAAAGCCTTATTATGGATAAATGCCATAATAGGAAAGAAAAGTGTGTCTGGATCCGGAGAATGTTCAACAAGTAGAACCGGCCAAGTGGGCAAAGGAGCTGGAAATAGGGGAGGAGGTGCCCAACAGAGAAGAGCTGCACGAAAAATGAGCAGATGTGTGGCAAGAGATAGAAGTCTGGAAAAAGAGATTCACAATTTTGAAAAAGGATATGAAAAGAAGCTAGCCGTGCAATCTGAAGGGAAAGGAAAAGAGATCATCTTATGGAAAGTATTATCAATGGATCTCATACCTGACAATGAACTTAAAGAGGCATGCATGGGCAGGAGGAAAAAGAAAATGATGAGGCCTCACTAAGGGTCTAGATTGAAGAACTGGAGGCACTCATCAAGGAATTCAAAGAACAACAGAGACAGGATGGCAAAACAATAAAAACACTGAAAAAGGAAGAGGAGGAAGCCACACCTGTAAGGGTAACAAGAGGCAAAGGAGGGAAAATAACCATCAGTGAGTTGAACATTGCCTTGACGATGACAGCAAATGCTGACCTCAAAAAGAAAGAAAATCAAATGGAGGCCATGAAAAAGGCACATGCGGAGGAGGTGCAGTCAAAGGATAAAATGCTCAAAGAATTCCAAAGCTGTGCTAAAAGAGAAGGGCAAAGGAGGACCTGTAGAAAAAGGTGTAAGAGGAAATAGGCCAAAAAAGCATAGGAGGTTGCACCAAAGTGCATGAAAATCTAATCCAGATGACACAGCAGGCGGGTGCCATGATGAGGCCTTCCAACTGGGACAAAATTGCAAAATTCATGAACCAATTGGAAGTGCCTAAGGTAGCAGTACAAGGCGAGAACAGCTCTCCCAGGCACCAGAGTAGTCGGAGAAGGAAGAAGCCCCGATCGAGAGTCTTGCAGCAGCAGCAGGGAAGGAGTGGGCTCTTATGAGTGACAGATTCGGGTGAGGAGGCAACAACTCACTCAAAGAGAAATAGTGCTAGTTTCCCTCGCCACCAATGGAGTCACCTAGCAGAAAAAGGAAGGGGAGTGCCAAAGTCAGAACCAACAGGCGTACCACCCTATGGGTGGAAATGGAGTCGGGGCGGGAGAAGAAGGCCAAGAGAGCCAAAACAAATAGTGTTTGAAGATGATGCCATTTCCTTAGCGCAGACACAAAGCCCCACACCTTTGCATAAGGAATGGATAAAGACATAATGAAAAGGGCCAGGGCAAGGTATCCAGAGGCATGTCCCATAGACGTGCAGTTGTGAAGGGCGGACGAAAGAATCGGATTGGGCCATGCATGGATGAGTAGTAGAGGAAAAGGGCCTATGAGCCAAGGTATGCCCAGGACCATCCAATCAAGTTTGTTTTTTCAGGAAGCATTGTAGCAAAAGGAGAAGCAGAAGGCAGATGGGACACGCCGTAAGCATTTGGGCTACAGGATCCAGAGTCAGGAATATTCGAATGCAAAATTTTTCCAAAACAACAGCTGTGGGCTTCACTCTTGGTATAGTGTCCACCGTGATCGCCAGGTGGTGTTGGTGGCCAACCAACCCATTTGGTCATCAACAAACCAAGCCTTCTTGTTTTGTAACAAACTTGTATAATGGTTTCTTCGAAATGGATAGTACTCGTATATGGATGTAAGCAACAAAGGAGGAATTAGTCTGTTATATGTGGATTAGAGGATAAGGAATATCGGATAGTTGAGTACTGAGTGGATGGGTCGAGCTTTTGCCATTCTGCTTTGTATCTGTTCAAGCTAACGTTGAAGAATGTTGATGGGGTTGGTCTCTCACTTGTCTCTACTCTCCTTTGCATTATCCTGTCTATTTTGCATCATTCCATGTTAAGTGCATTCTTGTGTCGACAAGAACACCTGTTCGAAATCATGACAGGCCTAGGAACTAACTTGCATGCAGACATGATTAACTCCCCTAGATCAAGCAGATGGGTAGCTCAACGTGTCAACATTGGCTTATCACATTGGACACAGATACATTAGTCGTGCTCTTCAGGAGCTGACTAGGTGGTCCGGAACCATGCAAGTGTTGGGTCTTGACCGGACATTGACACTTCTTCCTTTCCATGCTTGGGTAGTAGTGATAAACATTTTTTTCTAGATCGTTCTTGGTGAAAGAATAAAAGGGGAAGAGGTCATGCTCCTTTCTAGCTTGGGAAACAATATGCAAGACCAAAATTTGTGGTGGCTTTGAGATTCATAATATGCAAGCTCATGTATGTAGAGGCAGGATTGGCTAGCATAGCTCCTTCATTCTTAGCTCAAGATCATCCTTGGATATGGGTTTTGTGAAAGATTTGTCTGGGTCATTATCTGGGTCACTTGAAGTGACCTTGAATGGAAAGGACAAGGAGAAAGATAGGAGGAATATATGGTCATGATTTGTAGTATCTCAATGTATAAGACAATGTGAGATGATCATGATCGAAGACCTAAGATGACTTCCAAAAAGATGTATTGCCATGTAAACTTGCAAATTTTATCCAACTTTACTTTCCCAATATTATTTTTGGCACTTGTTGAAGTAGCTCTTAGACCTTTTATTGCTCCTCTATGTTTCTTTATCTCTTTAAGTTAATGCAACCAAGGTTTGCTATTTTTGTTCCCCCAAGTAGTAATCAAGCTACCATGGACATAATCACCTCTCTCCCACGTAGTCATCACAGAGACTAGATAGAATAAAGAATTGCAAGCCTAGAATGAGGAGTAACAGAAAGACATGCAAGATGCTTAAAGGCAAATAGAAGATGACAAACAAAGGTTGGAAGATGAGCTTGAAGAGATGCAATGGAAGTTCAAGAAGGTAAAAGATAAGCTCCAGGAAGTAGAGGATAACACATTATAGCATGCAAATTATTACAAACACAAAGGTTAGATTCTTAGAGAGCTCATACACACCAAAGACAAGGCTACCGAGAAGCTTGAAGAGAAAATCATCACGTCATATCTAATAATTATCGAGAGTGTAAGTGTCTACGATAACTAAATATCATAGGATCAATTCATCCATAGATGTAAATACACATCAACGTGCTATATCATATGATAGATTCCCAACTTCAATCAAGCCTCCGATAGCTAACATGTTTTGCAAACCATCTTTCTTCTCATCAACTACAGGGCCCACACGAATGATCTTCAATCCCACTACCCAACATGATATTAATTTACACGCATGTGAATGATGTTGACGATATTGCTACAAAACCAATAAATTTTGGGAGAAGACAAAAGAACCTCAAAGACAACATATATTTAGGTCAAACTTTTGGAGAATATAAGTACACTAAACATGTCGAATTATAAACCAAAGTTTGGAATGAAATCAAGCATGCACAACACAATATCATATACTATTGTGGTTGGAAGAGGTTAGCCTAAGCCTCGTATCCACAAGAACGTCTAATTATCTTTGCTCATAGAGACCTCAATGGAGACCCTTATGGAAAATCACTCATCCTAAGTGAACTCCATTTTTTCCGTCCCTAATTTCCCAAGGTCTCTAAATTACCAAGGTGTTTGAGAGAGTGGGCATTGGTGGACTGGGTACCACTAACAAGACATGCAGATATGCGTGGTCAGCCATGCTCAGCACCATAGTAAGTTTTTTTAATTAGAAATGCCTTAAATACATATATACATACATATGTTAAAAAATACTTCTGCTCTATGTTCTTATACATACACACACACCCACACACATATATGCTACATAAGTTAGCATATAGTTAAAAGTATGTTTTTTTAATCCTTAGTTTGCCCACCCATGGTAGCTCTCCTACCCTTATCTATCATAGAAACCCTTTACACCATGTTATTATCCCTCCATGTGAGATATACACGGTTAGATGAGAGGTTCACCCACTCCATGGGTAGCTCATAGGGCTTCATTCATCAAGCTACACACGTGAGGGCTATTCAAAAGTTATCTTAGCATAGCATTACGATGGTTAGAATTCTCCTATACCACCAAATGAAATGTACATATGGATCCACTAATTGAGTCTCTCTTGCGTATTGATGAATTTCAATCATTGATATAGGAAATTAAGAAGTATATCTAACATATGGTCCAAAATTACTCTTTTTGAGTTTATATTTAAGAAACAAAAACACCTTCTACATGGAGGTAAAGGGCCACTATAACTTGCCATTGCTATATGGGATAAACTGACAAGGTTGAGACCCTATTTCAATACATTACTAGAACTTTGAGAGAGAGAGAGAGAGAGAGAGAGAGAGAGAGAGAGAGAGAGAGAGAGAGAGAGAGAGAGAGAGAGAGAGAGAGAGAGTTGGCTAGATGTTAAATCTTGTGAACTTTTCTTTTAAAGGATGAGAAAAGATATAAGTTTTTTACGTTGATGATTTTTTTATTATAAATGTAAGCATACACTTCTTGGTTTTGAAGATGTAAGCAGAGGAACACCATTCTATGAGCACTATCTCCAAGACTTGAATGGAAATTTAGGAAATCATTTTAAGTCAACAAGGTAATAGTGATGAAGGTTCTCAATAAATCGATGTGGCACCACTATCTTCAACACAAGAGGGTAGAAAATCATCACGCAAATGTAGTGCATATTGCTATGGTGGTCATCTAGTGGCTCTCCATCCACTTTTTCTAGGCATCAAGAAGCACATAAAAGATATGAAAGCATTTTTGTCTCCACATTCATTACAATGAAGGGCAAGGCACTAGAGAAATAAATTATAGAAGCTTTAGAAGCCAATCTTAATGAAGATCATAATAAAATGGAAGAACCTAGAGAAGTAGACATTGGAGGTTTTGATGTGCTCAATGAAGTAGAAGTCAATCTTAGTGATAATAATGATGACTTTACTATGGAAATGAATGATACATAGTAATTATCAACAAGAGAAAGTGGAAGAATTTGGACTATCTTTAATTGATTAAATAATGCAAAGGGTGATTGAGCTACAAGCCTTATGGGATGAGCATCAAGTTTCTATTCAACTCTAGAAGCACACATTGGAAAATATGATGTGCATGTGAAAGACATACCATGTTGTACGTGTCTAGATTTTGTACATAGAGAATCCAAGAAGAAGCCTTATCTTACATGCAAGCACTTGTGCTTCATATATTTGTGCGTTCTTGGCTTGAGCCAAAATGAGAATATGTTCATCCACCAACCTATCCTTTCTAACTTGGAGCTCTACAAAGCTTTGTCTTGTAGGAGAACCTACCCTAACTTATACCATTGAATGCATGGAATTTCACATGCCAAACTTTGACATTTCACGTCCTATAGTATTTTGGGACTTTTGTAAAAGTTGTCAATAATGCATTTAAAACCATTTTTTAGTTATCTTGGAAGTAACCTCATTGTAGAGGGTTTGACTATGCAATATCTTGTTTTGTGGTACGTGTGTGGTAGGACCTTTATACTAGGCCATTGAGAAAGTGTGAGAGAGAGAGAGAGAGAGAGAGAGAGAGAGAGAGAGAGAGAGTTGTAGGGAATCTTTTTGGAGTTCGCTTGCCCGATAAAAAGCACGTTCGCCTAGAAATAGCTTGCCATATAAAATTTCCCTAGATTTTGAATAGTGGAGCATCCCGAAACATGACCAATAAAAAGGGTTAGTAGAAGCCTCTATAGGAACCCATTAGTGTTGTTGAAAATAATGCTAAATGTCCAACTAAAACCTCTACGGGAATCCATCAGTGTTGTTAGTATAGGTCCTAGAAGCCTCTTCAAGAACCCATGAGTGTTGTTGAAAATAATGCTAAATGTCCAACTGAAGGGTCTAGAACCATCTCTTTTATGGTAGCTACAAGTGAAGAGAAGAAGCTATTAAAGACGTATTTTATATACCTCAAATAAAGAGAAACCTACTGTCAATTGCTACATTGAACAAATCGTGGACTTGAAGTATACTTCAAGAAAACTTGAACAAATTCTAGATGCTACTGGCAAGTTAGTCATCATCGCCAATAAAGAAGTAAGACACAAAAATCTCTACTACGAGCTGAGTGCCCTTATAGCAACAACTGTAAATAAGAGCACGACAGGCTTTGGCGCAAGCGATTTGATCACACTGGATTTGTAGTGCTGAAGGAGATGCAAAAAAAAAAAAGAGAATGGTAGCTAATTTTTTGCATTTTCAGAATTGCAGAAACCATGTGAGGCTTGTGTGATGGGCAAGCGATAGTACAAGGCATTTCCATAGGAGAGCAGCAATACGGAAAAGACTCCTCTAGAGCTAGTACATGTTGATCTCTTTGGTGACTCCATTGAGAGGATCTTCTTACTTTATACTGTTAGTCGTCGATAATTACAGTAGGAAGATGTGGGTTTATTTCCTTCGGCTTTTGGCAAGTCTAAACAGTGGCATAAGCTTATAGAGAATAAGACAAGAAAGAAGGTGAAAAAGTTCTATATAGATCAAGGAGGAGAATTCCTTTCACACAGAAATTGATCGTTTACTACAAGGAGAAAGGCATCAAGCACCAACTCACCACTACTTCATACCTCAGCAAAATGGTGTTGTAGAACGCTATAATTGAGCGTCCTGGAGATGGCTCGATGCATGTCAAAAGGAAAAGGGTTTGTAGACACTTTCTAGCCTGAAGTAGTGAGCAAAGTTCCTCAATCAAAGCTACACAAATGTGCTCAAAGGTATCACACAGCAAGAGGCCTAGTCTGGTAAAAAACCTTCAGTGTCTCTTTGTAGAATATTTTACTGTGAATGTTACGTGCATCCAGGAAGAAGCTTGATGCCAAAAGCAAGAAGTGTATCTTTCTTAGATATAGTCTTAGATATAGTCAAGAGTCAAAAGGCTTATGGACTCTATGATCCAAAGGTAAAGAAGATAGTCACTAGCCGAGATGTGGTGTTTATGGGAGCAGTAACACTAAGTGGAAGGAGACATGTCTATCCACTCTATCATCAGTCAGAGAAATAACCCACCATGAGTCCCATCCATCAGTAGATTTTCTCTTAAGGATGAGGAGGTTTCAGAGGAAGAAGACTCTTACACACCACACTAACCTAATGCTGCACCACACGGAAAGCCACTTCCAAAGTAGGCACAACATCTCTTTGATGAGCGCAACCCCAGTACCTGAGATCCTAGAGCCTTCAGGATCACAGAAGTGGAGGGTTTCGACTATGTTGAAACCTTTGCTCCCACAACTTGCACCATAATTATCAGGGTGGTACTTGCCTTGGTTTCTCATAGACAGTGGCTAGTTTTTCACATGGATATCAAATCGGCATTTCTAAACGGATGTCTCAAGGAGGAGATATATGTAACTCAACCACCAGGTTTTGAGATGCCCGAATCAAAAAACAAAGTTTACATGCTAAAGAAGGCATTGTACAGGCTAAAATAGGTCCCAAGGGCATGGTATCACATGATAAACCAATTTTTCAAAAAGGTTAGTTTTACTGCTTCTAATTCTAACCTATATGTTCTTAAAAGGCATGGCAAGATTGCTTTGGTTATCCTATATGCTTGTGAGTATCCATACCCTCTACACTTAGTATATTCTTCATCCAAAGTCTGACTAGATCACCATCTAGGCTCCTACCTAGTGCATTGTGCACTGCCTTGACAATGAACAAATTAATCTTGTACATATATCTACGTGGAATATAAATTGCCATTATAAATACAATGCCCCTTAAGCCAAAAAAAATATGAAAATTAACTGTCATAAATACTCCATGTAACACCATGATCTGTACTCACATAGCATGCTCATACCGATATCTATATGAATAAACTTTTGTTCAGGCGCATCATGCCATGAGCTACTATAGTGGGTGATATAAAGTACCCTCATACTACTCAACATCTATTACTTACAAGTGTCAATCACATTGGCTAGAATAATTAATTTGACTCCTCAACAATTGATCCCAACATGATTATGCTCATAGGCACATACACATAATACTTGTAATACACTAGCTCAATATTTAACACAATAAATCACCGGCAATAACAATAACACTAGCATGGTCTCAAATTCATATACCGATAACACTAGTCCATTAGTATTAGTGTGGTATCACCCACGATACTAACTACCAACATAGTAGAATGATGTGTCACGTATCCTCAATCAACCATAGAGTGGAATATCTAACATCAACTTCTCGACCAAATCACATGAATGATGTTTATGTTGGGTTGGTTGACTAGAAGATGCACCAACAAGTATACCAAAGGAATATCATCAATCCATGAAAAACCAAAATATAACATAATAAATATTGGCAAAGCCCTCCCTTCTTTGGTAAAGCAAAAGATATTACTCATTGTGCTACTATGTTAATAGATTTTCATTGTTCCTAGAACACAAAGATAATAATGTCAACAAATAATTAAATGTAAGAGAATAAAGAATGCTTATATAAGGCATCCCAACGTATGTGAAAGAGTGGAAGATTAAGTGTGTACGCAAACAAGTTTGTTCGGGATATCAACTTAGAGTGCCTGAATGTCAACTTAGACTGAGTCATCATGCAAAGATATGTCTAAATGTCAACTTGGAGTGAGCCATCATGCAAAGATATCTACCTAAATAAGCAGGTGCAGAGAACAAGTAATCACAATTGTATCCTTGTAAGTGTCCAAAGTGAGGCATTGCCTTGTCTAATAATAAGAAGTTGGTTGTGAAGGGGAAAAAAAAGTTCTACGTAACTTATAGTTCATCTTGAGCAAGAAGTCAATTATTTGAAAGGACCTAGTGTGTACCTAGAGAAAGCTTGCATTGTTACAAGGCTATGTGTAGGAAATCCCCACCATTTTTCGGCCCCCTATTCATCATTGATTAAATTCTTCAAAGAGTTACTAACAATGTGCGCCCCAACATCAAGAAGAGAGTGCCACATAAGAGCACAGTGCCATAAAAGGAGAGATGAAAAACCACTGATGAACTTGGATTATTTGTATTTTGTGGTGACTATGATGATGCATTCATAGCATCCACAACCATATTAAAAGAAGCTTGGGACTCTTTGGATACATTATTCAAAGCAAAAAGGGAAAATTCAAAGATAATCTTAAATATTCAATTTGCTCCTTTGTCTCTACATTTGGCACCCAATGTGGGCGTACACCATTCCATCCCACGATGACCTCTGAATCCCTATATTTCCATCCATGCTGAACCCCAGATCCACCATGTAAGCTGCACCTTGGAGGTGACATTAGTGGCTTTCCTCTACCTCTATCATCACTACGTACAAGCGTTTTGTATCTTCTGCGACAAGTGTTGGACACTTCGTGCGTGCTCTTCAGAAAGAACTGAAGAAGAATACTTCTTAAAAGCACCGTCTACATGACATGAGTGAGCTTAATATGCTTTTGTGCTTATCATATGCTTCTTCAGTTTGAAGATGGACAGCAGTGGCTTTCCGACGTGTCACCTCACAGTGGCATGTTTCTGAGCCAGAGCAGGATTAGGCTTTAATGGTACTTTAAATCAAAAATCAAATTGCACCTTTAAAAAAGAAAACTTAAGACTGGTCATTATGTGCCTAGAATCACTTCAAAACTTTGAGAGTGCATACTACATGGGGCTGGATTTCGAGGGTGATAGTTTAATCTCTATTTAAGATACATGCCAAAGATTGGTATCACTATGTTACAATATACTGTGACGTTTTTCTATGCATGTCAATCAAGTGATTTCATTTTCTACAGAAATCAAGATAGATATGTTAGGCATGCTACGAGTTTGTGGTTTTAGGAAATATGTATGCAAGGATTTATTCATGCTAGACAGTCATGTTAGACAGCATCGCTTAAATACAGTTCTGGCTAGAACATCATGACACAATGTGAATCTACAAAAAGAAACTATACTTGTGACCGAGAATGTGTATAGGTTCCTATTACACATTAATGAGGTTGATATGCACACATTTTTTCCATTATTGGCATCATCTTCCGGTGCAATTAGAGGAGTCCTAAGGGACTTTTGTTGTCTTAAATTTAGGAAATGTGGAGCTTTCATGGTGCTTCACTCTATTTAAAGGGGGGATAATTCTCTTCCATAGCTTCTAAGGGCTAAAAATGAACTCTACAAAATGATCGAGAGAGCTATGAAGTTTGAGCCCAATGTTGCACGAAGGGAATGGTACAGAGAGCTCGCTACAGAAGCCAATCGTTGAGAACACAACTTCATAATAACAAAAGGAAAGAGACTTCGTTATTTTATTTTCTATTGAAGTAAAACAAACTAAAATTACTCTTCAATTAGGAACATAAAAACTTGTTGCCTGACCTCTAACAGCTATTAGTATACAGCAGTATAGCCCTTCCTTTTAAAAACAATTAAAATTACAAAATAAAAACTGAAAAAGCATCTTATCTTCACCACTCCATCGCTAAAATCTAACTCAGCCATCGCGCAACACCATCTTCTTCTCCTATAACTGCCAAAATCTCCACAGCAATTTTCAAGGAAACCTGCAGGAAGAAGTTAGATAAATTAATTGCTAGCCTTGCAAGAATCACATTTAGTTTTGAATGCTATCAGTAAAGGTTACAACCATCTTTACACACAAAAGCAGAATAAGAGTTCGCAATAATCTCTCCTTTACTCTAAGGACTCGCATTACCACATCTAGCATTGGGAGCTTCCAATCTAGTAGCCAGCGAGGGCACACAAGGAGTCACCATCTAGAAGCATTCGCACTTCAGTTGCTTTGATTTGCAGCTATAGCACAGGTGCACTTCAAAACATATTTTTTGGAAATCTGCTTCGCTATATCAAACATCCCTTGATACAAAAAGGTCTGGCATCTCGTGCTACACATTCTGCTATTTTGGTCCTCCACATAACATCAACAAAAGCCGAGTAATAGCAGGTTCGAGATATCACCACCCTCTGAACCAGAGATCAAGGTTTAGTAAATCCCTCCCTTTCTGCGGTAAATGATATCTGGCCTCTGCCTTGTGGCACCACAATACAACTATGTGCCTTAACCCCACAGGTCAGAATGGGTAAGTTGACACACTAAAAATCTGTGCCGGAGCACTACATGAAACCATCATGGCATTGACCAACAATAAAATGGTTTTACATGAAAAAAAGAAACCTTGCAAAAGGTCAATTCCAGCAATCATTTTTCTTGACAAAAACTGTGAGTGCAATTTGCAGAATAGATCGGAACTGTAACAAAGACTTACTGTGCGAAATTTGCTATTGGTTAGTCTGCATTCCTCTAACACTGTGCCTTCTAGCACCCAGCTCTCCCATACATCAAATGTATGATTAACAAACACAAGCTCCATTTTTTTGTTGGCCTGAAAAGGAGAGGGGAACTTCTCTAAAAGTTCAGATCAGAAACAGTGAAAAAAAGAGATCACATGCTAGGAGAGGTTATCATGTCATAGTTAATGGTATATGAGATCACCCAGCAGCCTACAATAAAACTTAAAAGAAAAACAAGCTAATAAACCTTACTTGTAAGAGCTTTCCCCCAGCCGCCAGAGACCGCAAACCAATCCTCTCCTATAGAAGCAAGAAATTTGACTTGATTGCAATCAAAGAGGAGCTTGAACTTCAAAGTTCAGGGTGATCTTACATAGTACTGACTTACTTTCAATTGGGTTTTAAAATACTTCATTCAGTAAACACAGGAAGAAAGAAAATTGTTACCCGATTTCGTAAAACCACAAGGAACTGCGCTGCTGGATCACGAGTGGTAACATTACACATTGTGTCAAGACACCATCCACGGCCTGGACCCCATTGCCTTGCCACATGGTAACCAGACCCATCTTCTGCTCGTAAAGCAACAACATAACCCTCTTTGAGTAGGTCAATTGCCTGCCCCTTGTTGAAACTTAATGAGCTTCGTCTTTCAGACATGACCTCTTCAGCAAGAGGGTACTCTCCTCTTTTAGACTTTGAATCCTCTGGTGATGCAAACCGGGAGCTGGAGCTGAGCACCTGATCCCTTCCACTAATACTTGCACCACGATCATCACGTTGCAATGCAACCCAGTTAGTCTCTCTTTCTGTTGCTAAAGAATCTGCACTTCGTTGGGACTTCCTGCGACCTGGTCTCTTCTTCCCCTTTTTCCCTGCACCTTTACCATGACTCCTACTATCACGTTGACTAAGAGATTGTGAGACTCCACCATCTTGAATACGAGGATCTGGGGTGTTGAAATACATTTGCTTGGGCCGGAGCTCCTGTCCTGGTTGAGTATCCCCCAACAAAGGTTTCGCATCACTGGACCACACAAGTGTGTCCTTCTCTTGTTTATCCTGCCTCTCTTCTTGCCAAGCATAATCTCTATCATCATCTTCCTCATCAGACACAGCACTGCTGGGAACCACTCCATCTAGTAAAAACGACCGCAAAATTGTGACAGCTTTTGCCCGAATTTCCATCCACACTTCCTCACTATAGTCAGCACTTCGAGGTAAAATCAAGACATTTGGCATCTCTCTGACCTGCAAAAGAAGACAGTAACTTTGGCCTGAAGTTTTGCATGCAAAAAAACAATAGCTGCATTTTCTTTTCTATGTTTTTCTGCCTAGAATAGCAAGAATCCAGTTTAAAACGAACCCTGAAAATTGTTGCCTTGCAACTCACACTAACAAGATACAACACCAAGCCCTACTGCACAACAACTTCGTCATAAAAACACACTTCCAATAGCATCAGCAGGGAGCACTTGTACGAATCAGGAAAAAAAAAGGCAGGCTTGTTGACTTTGGAAACATTCAAGAAGTGAACACTTATATATTAACTAGAAAACTTAAGGTCATCATATTACAAAACATATCGCCAACAAGCCTGTTCGTGTCAAAGGCTTGTCAACTTGAAAACAGACTCTATCCAGTACCAATCCAAGTTGATTTGAGGACTTTATTACAATGTCATAGTCCAAGAACAATTCCAAGATTTTAAGGTTTTGCAAAGTTATGTTACTTTGGGAAAAAACCATGGGGTTCACAAACCCAATGCTCACTCCCAAACCTAGGGATTAAAATCCCTTGATAATCAAGTTCTCTCAGATAACTTCTCAGATATTCAAGATTCTAAAGACTCACATCTCAAAACTGTCGAAACGAGTCGTAGGTGCTTCAATAATACCAAATATCGTGTCCATGGTCTACCTGAACAACAGATAAGACCGTGGTCCCAAAGATTGGAAACTAAGGTTTTGATCAGTATTTTCAAAACAGGCAAGATCAATGATTGAACACGAAAGTAATAACAACAATAAATAATCGTTAATTTAATTGTTGTCAAACCATCAGCTCTGACAAAATATCTTCATCGACGGGTTAAGAATTGGTAAAAATTATGGATGGCCTTTTCAAGATTAAACTAAAGTTTATTTGGAGACAATCATGCCGGCCATGAATTACCTTTTGGGTTAGGGATGTGCACTGGGCATTTTGAGAGCCCTTGTCTAGGGACCAATCTCCAACTGCCATCAGGGTACTGTAGGGTAGATCTGTGAGTCGTTATTAAGTGCCAAGTCCCACACAATTTTGTAACCCACTTGGAGTGGAACTTTGTAGAAGGGTCAACACAGCTTACTAGACTAAGAACTGGGCACTGGATGTGTGGACAGTTTACAGGACAAACAAGTTGCTGGACAACCCAAAAGCAAATTCCAGGCAGTAAGAGTAACCATCCAGGGAGATTTGGACCCATCTGGGCAGGCTGGACAGCACAGGCAGGAGGCAGGGCTGGTCAGGCAGCAGTGAGCACAAAGGGGCTGTCTGAAAGCAAATGAGCAGATTGGGCAGCCCAAATCAGGACATGGGGCTGGTCAACACTTTGCTATTTAAAAGCATGCCGCACTCCCCCTCCCAACAACTCGTCTCTCAGATCTGCAAGAAGCATTAAGGAGCAAGATCTGGCATCAAGGACTCACCGCAAGAACAGCCCAGACCACCCATGAACCAACAATGTGGATTTCAAACAAGCATTACCCGATCATTGGAGATTCGCAATGCTTTTCATGTGTTTCCTAAAAGCTTATATAAGGGTCCCGAACCTTTGGAACCAATGAACGATGATCCACTAGAAGTTGAAGAGCTAGAGGAAGTTCTTAAACTAGATTAGATTGTCTTTCATAAGGAAAGAAGGGGATCGCATGGCAAGGTTACTAGAAAGTACCTTGTCAAGTTCAAGAATTATTCGGCTATGGATGCCTAGTGGGTGGATGAGAACTTCTGTTAATGACAACTAATTAGAAGCCAAGGGATGTCACCGGCCTTTGTATTTTGACATCCAAGGAACCAGGAACAAAGGAGAATGCTCAAGGTTTATATTCAACATCAAGGAATTGAGTATTCTACTTGGCAAGGTTACTAGAAAGTACCTTGTCAAGTTCAAGAATTATTCGGCTATGGATGCCTAGTGGGTGGATGAGAACTTCTGTTAATGACAACTAATTAGAAGCCGAGGGATGTCACCGGCCTTTGTATTTTGACATCCAAGGAACCAGGAACAAAGGAGAATGCTCAAGGTTTATATTCAACATCAAGGAATTGAGTATTCTAGAACTCGAGGGTGGTTGTCCAAGTTGTATCCAAAAGGAGCAACTCTAAGATTGAGCAACACTAAATCTTTTGTACAAGAGTCATGGGACTAGCCATCTCATGGAGGCACTATTTATCAATGAAGGAAATTAGAACAAAGTACATGGATATGAATACTGCTAGTCCACCATAGTCATACACTGACATGGATAGTTGAACTATAGTAGGAACCGGTGTAAAAAACCAAGAAATCGGTGTCAAAACCAAGGAACTGTTAGTGCATTGATTAATTCATTTGATTTATGCTTGTGAGCATATCTGTGTATGTGTGCCAAGGGTTGGGGATGTGAGGACAAAAAGACAAAAGGACTAGATGTACGAGAGATCAGAGCAAAACAACATAGCATGAAATGGCTAAGTGAGTGTATATATGATGGTGAGCAAAAATGTGTACAAGAGGTCCTCTGATGTGAGGGGACTCTGTGAAGAAGACCGGTGCAGAAGCAAAGACGATGTCGGAACTGAAGCACGGCCGGTGACAAAGGCTCGCATCGATGTGAGGCAAAGGCACTCCGTGTCGAACGCTCTTGTGAGTGGGATGCAAAGGCACTCCGAGGTGGTAGTGGGCAGCGAAAGGAGAAGTAATGCAGACTCTGGTGACAAGGGTGTTGCGGTACCCAAGGGGTGATGAAGAGCAGAGATGGCTACCGTCCTGAGTGGTGTAGTGGTGCAAGCTCTGGTGACAAGGGTGCTGCAGTACTTGAGTGGTGGTGAGGAGCAGAGAGGGCTGCCATCTCGATGAAGATAAGCAGAAAGGGCTGCCGTCCCGATGATGTGAGATGGTGAGCAGAGAGGGTTGTTGTCCCAAGGTGAACTGTAGAAGAAAACGCAGATATGTTGTAGCAGAGAGTGGGCTGCTCTCCCAAGATATGAGCTGATGATAAAACACTGGTGTTGATATGTGGCAAAGAGTGGGCTGCTGTCACAAGAACACTGTCCAAATCATAAGGGTGGACCAAATGGTGACATCCCCCCCTTCTCTCATAAGCAATTGTCTGCAACTGTAAGATAACAATAGTTTATAGAAAATTTCAGTTTTGAGTAGCATATTTCATAATGTCGGATCCATTCAAATCCAAGTTCTTGTCAAGCACACACATAAGAGCCAACTATGTTGTTCCATAGAATAAGAGATCAACTACTAAAAATCAAAGCCATACGTAAGGCAAGAAATCCATAAATCCATTAACTGCGATGACCACCAATCATTCCATCAATTTTTCAGCAAGATACCACCATGTTCATGAGACTTTCAACTCTTCTGCGATGCCAGTGAACTTTATATGGGCGCTGCCCATATGATCCATGCGCATGCACAAAACATTTTGCTATGTTCTTGGACTCCAATATGTGCACCACCAATATGATCCATATACATACACAAACCATCATAAATCTCTTTGCAAGTTAATACAAGAGTTAGACAAGTACCAATCATACGAGCTTGGCTCGTCCAATTAGAAGTACCACTCCTATCTATAGCATCCCGCCACAACCGTGAATGCGAGCACCGCTCTTCAAGTCAAAGAATACTCGCACTACAAGCTTTTGTAGCCACCAGCCACCGCCTGGTCTATCTGACGCTTCATGAGCACTGAATCCCGCAGACATACGCTCGAGGGACCACCCTTTGTGCTGTCCACATTGGTTTCTCACATGATGAACCATGCTTCATGTTTCAATTTCGCATGCGCACCACATAGGGTTCAATCCAAGTCTTTAGTATCCATCAAGATAGATATCAAAGAAGTCCAGATTCGTCGATATGAAATGATCCAAATGTCAAATAAAAACTCTTTTCCTTAACATGAGTTCCAAATTGTCAAGCAACCCATCATACCTTGGAAAAATTCCCCATTCACATCCCTCAACATGATGCCTTGGAACCATGGAAGGAGACCTACCAATCGTTATGCTAAAGGTGTTTCTACATGAAGTTGACTATAGACATAGATCACCGCATGCTTAGCTCCTATCTTGATTTTGCTGAAAGAGATGTTCCAACAGATGATGCAAGCAATCGCAGACCAGAGTACCAAGTTGGAAGAGCAAAAGGCACACATACTGGCTCTGGAAGAGCACACCCGTTCTCCAGCTCCGTGTTTTCCGTCTCCTCTTCCCTCCTCCCTCTCCTTCCGTTTCCCAGATTCCAAATCCTCTACACAGGGACCCTTTTGAAGGGTCACGACCGCAGCCAAGTTCGATGCTTGAGTTGCAGATGCGTACATTGGAGATCCGACAACGTGAAGATGACGCCATGCGACGCGTGGAACATGAGCGATACCTTGCAGCTTTGGACGCAAGACTGACACCACTGTAACATGCGGAAGCTTCAAGGGAGATCGGTAACTTCAATGCTCAGAAATCAGCACACATTTCACAACGAAAATAACACACAAAACTGAATATAGATGTGCAAAAAATAGAGAGAGAGAGAGAGAGAGAGAGAAGAGGACACCGTATTGGGTCCCGAATACCCTCTATAGGGTCCCGAATATCCTCTATAGGGCCCCCACCACGGATGGTGTATTTGTTTTTATTAGAATGATGCAAAATCTGAAAGAAAAGACTAAACCTGAACCTTCTTAGCTGAGGATAATCCTCTACCCTTGACCTGCAGAATCCACCCTAGCTTCTCCTTGGTTGTCCTGGCCCCTTGGGTGGCTTCAGCACTTGGTGAAATATGAGATGAGTAGGACTAAATTATGCCTTGGGTATTTATGCCCCCTAGAGATGCTAGTGGGCTGGTTTATCACGGTCGGTTTGCTAAAAAGAGACCCACGACCTGTTAAAGTAGCATTTAATGCTAATAAAGCCCTGAGGCCTACCTGGCCCCTCTTCCCAAACATGGGATATAATACCCCCTTTCTGGGGTAGCCCTAAGGGATGCCCTCTTCTACATGCAACCTACACAGATGTCTAGCATGTTTCATGTGCAGAGGGAGACTCGCAACGCGGACTGGCACTGTTTCATGTGCAGGACAATGCACACCTAACCTCGGACGAATGGAGTGGAACCCTGGCTGACTCGTCCCGGACTGGGCTCAAATGGGACCAAGTTTCCACCCAAGGTCTTGCACCTTCTTGTTTAGATATGTCTACATGGCATCCAAGTGCGGGATGCACATGACAACATGCAAAATGAGTGGGATTCTAGG
This sequence comes from Cibotium barometz, assembly GCF_041138505.1. NCBI lineage: Eukaryota > Viridiplantae > Streptophyta > Polypodiopsida > Cyatheales > Cibotiaceae > Cibotium > Cibotium barometz. The sequence goes on along the minus strand of NC_141055.1, from coordinate 20,987,475 downwards.
AATACTCCTATCCCCATGAATTATGACACTTTGATAACCGTCAACAATAGTAAAGGTGTCCTGCCACCAATCCAAGATGGGTGAGCGAAAATTCCAAAAACCATTGGACGTCAAGAATCATGTCACACCCCAAAAGTGGTGAAACAATGAAGTCTCCGCTGAAATGTGACCTTTTGAACATGAAACTCAACTGTTGAGCTTTGTGAGTAATGTGCATGCAGAGACCAGGAGTAAATCCGTCCACTACTAGATGGTGTGTTACTAAGATACAACCCAACTTAGCATGTACTGTGAAGAGATGGCGTCCTCAGAGCTACCCTTGTCAAGAAGGACAATGAATTGTTGTCTCTTCATTATGCCATAGGCACAGATCAAGCTTTTGTCATCCCTTCAGCCTCGATCTCCTGCTTATCATCAAATACCGTTGGCGATACTAGATTCAAAGCAAGCAACACCTAAACAGTATTCAAAATTGAGAGTGGAGGATAGAGGTACTTTCGACCGTGGGGCCACTGTAGAGAACGTCTTCACAGCTTTCTCAGCCTGTCACTTAATACAATCCTTCTTACTATGGTCCACTTGATAGCAGAAGAAACATTGGTTCTCCACCTGGTATCACTTTTGCTCGTCTGGCTAGAGATAATCTCCAATAACTGTAACTACTCCCTAATTTCTCAAGATTCGTATTGTAAATTCTCTATTATCCATGGACATGGGTGTTGGACACTACATGTAGCCATGGAATGTTTATGGTTAAGCTTCCCATGTATGTGTACATTGTATACTAGCTGTATCTACGAGACCCTGGCTGCATAGAAGCATGTTAAGCATTTAATGGATCATGGACAACCAAATGCAATATATAATGCCATGGATATTTGATGGATCTTGGAGAGCCAAATACCATAGTCCTTGTAAATATCAAGTACATAAAAATAGATGGGGTTTCTTCCAAATTATGTGTTTAAATGCATACATTTGTGTACATGGCTTATTTTTATTTGCGTGTATTGTTTTCTTTGCCTGGACAATGCTTGTATTTTATTGCATGAGAAGCTCATGGATTTGGGGTCGCCTGGATTGCACCCATGGGTTAGCATGTTGCATAACCTGTCTTCAATTAACTTGTATTGATGGATTTGTACATGAATGATTGACATTGTGAAGGCAACCCACTCTTATGCGGGTTTTCTATCTCTATGCATGCATGCAATGACAGTCTAGCTAAGTATTGTTGATAAACTTCTTCTCCATGATGAGAAACCTCCATGCATGACAGTCTAGCTAAGTATTGTTGATAAACTTCTTCTCCATGATGAGAAACCTCCATGCATGAGACATGCATAGTTAGAAACCCCCATACATGGGACATGCATGGCCAAAAACCCCCATGCATGCGACATGCAAGCTTTTTCGGCTACATGCATGCATTATGTGCTTTATCTTTCATGCATCTAAAAGTGTGCCATGCAAGCTTACTTTTCTTAAGAGTAAAGCATGCAAGCTCACTTTTCTCCAAAAGAGTCATGCAAGCTAGTTAACTCAAAAGAAAAAGATAAAAAGTAAACTTTTCCTTCTCTTTTAGCTACACGAGTTGCTACTTTGCTAATAGCCATTCTTTGATCCAAAAGTCTTGCACAAACCTCTCGCTACCACATCTTTTCATGAGCAATAACCTCCACTCCTCCTCTTCATCTAGGGGCCTCCTTCTAGGCTGAATAGAACTCTAAATTCAAAATTCTAGCCTCATTCAAGAGTACTTCTTGGCCTTTGTTTATTGCTCTATCTAATGCACATATTCTAGAGTATTTTTCCAACCATACATAGTGTTTTTATTTCCAGCTAGAAGAAGAAGAAGAAGAAGACTATTCCCAAGATTGAAGCTGTGGAAGAATCATCTTGGGTCCGCTTGCTACAAGTTCTATGCGGGAGAACCCTTGGGAAGTGCTGGGCATTGTCTTAAGGCTGATTTTCAGCCATTAGGTGGTTGATATTATTGAAGTTAAGCTACATTTGAAGAAACCGGGATTGCTGGGCAATCCTGGTGAAGGGTGCTGGGCACCATATTGCTAACTTGTAGCTGGGCTACTTGTAGGCAAGTACAGTGTTTGTAAGTTGTTTTCAAAAATTTTGAAAGAAACGATGGTGTATGGCTGGGCCCATCCACCCGTTTTATGTACTTGTAAAATTCTTACTCCCTTAAGGCAATACATATCCTTGGAGGAGGGGGGAACCACCCCATCTTCTGGTTCCTAGTGCAGTATCATCTCTTTTTAATACTTCCACATTTTATAATCAATTGTTATGGCTATGTATGTGGGATATGGCAATGATCAAAGGATGATAAATCTTGTGATTTCAGTATTAAATTCTGTATAACCACGCCCCCGTTTGTGACAGTAATGCTCTCCTTGGTCTTCTCCTTGGGCGTTTGCTTAGGCTTTGTCTATGTTTTCTTCTTCCCACCCTCTGAGACTCTTTCCTATCCTCATTGTATTTGTTATTATGTGCTTCCTTACCCAGCTAGGATGATAACTACAGCTACTGTTGGGGTTTGGGGCTTGTCTGGATTTGCTTGGACTTGTCTCCATTCACTATTGTCCCTTGATTCTAAGCCAAAATCACAACCCGGTTATCTAACTAAGGCTTGAAATTCCGTACAGCAAACTAAGTGTTTATCCAAGCCCCTAAGAAACTATTTAAGCTTCTCTTCTTTTGACTTCCTAGCTGTTCTACCATGGTAATGACCTTACTGGAATAGGTCAACATTGGAGACCCATTGGGGGAGATTTTGTAAAACTCATCCTCCAAATTGGTCATGTACTGATGTGAAAGAAACCTCGCTTTGAGATTGGACACAAAAGGTATTCCATACATAATGTGACGTGCCGTTGTTTGGATCTGTCATAAAAATTTCAAGTCCTTGTCACTGACTATTTCTGAAGGTAGATCACCCCACTTATGGTGCAGGTTGGCCAACATTGGACAAGAGTTGGAGAGGCCCCAAGACAAGCACATGTGCCATGTGGCAGTCAGCCAGAAGAAGCACGTGGAAGGAAAATCGTCACAATTATCTGTCTTTGCTCAGCACTAGTCTCTCTAGTACACAAGTCAATCTTTATAAAATAAACTGCGCCTTGCAGTCTGTCAATCAAGTCATCCACTCTCAGAGGGAGAAATCTTTTCTTTATAGTAACTTATAGTTGACACAAATCTTGCAACACATTTTTTACAATAATACAGAGATAATTAAGATGCTACAGCCCATATAACTCCTGAACCACTTCTTCGGAAAAAAGACTTCTTGGGCAAGAGATAAGATTAAAATCTTACCCATGCTTCCATCCATTGAGGGCCTTCCACACCATCCAAAGCACACCCCGCAACAGTTCCATCAATCAGCGCTTGCTTCAAGGCACAGTCATCCAGCAGGTGGCTGCTGCTGGAATTCACAAGCAGAGCTCCTAGACACAGGCAATTATTTGACTGTTAGGTTCTGTAACAAACAGAACAGTTTAAGCTGCAAAGGACTGAGAGGGGAATTAACCAGTGTCTTACCTGGTTTGATATGCTGCAGGGCATCTGCATTGATCAACTGCACTGTTTCTGTTGTGAGGGAGCAATGCAAAGACACAACGTCACTGGCTGCCAGAAGCTCCTTCAAGCTTTCCACCTTCCTTGCAGCTGATGGAAAGTTTAACCGTCCATGAAAAACTCCATCCTTTCCCTGCAAGGAGAGATTAAATGAAAAAGCAGAAAGAAACCTTCAGCAAAGAGAAAAGGAAAACAACTGCCATAAATCTGACGCCAAGATGTATCTTCGGTATTTGGTGTTGTGCATACCTCTTCGACCTCAAAATAGAGAACCTTCATCTTGAAAGCTAGGGTCCTGGATGCTAAAGCGCAGGCAGATGCCGATCGGCCAACAATCCCCATCACAAGGCCTCGGCATCGCCTCATCCCACGGCACACAGGCTGTATGGTGCCAAGCCACCCTCCTGAACCCGACAGGCCCCTCCCTGAGAGAACATGCGTGTGCCGGAGCAACCCTAAAACCAGAGCCATGACAGTGTCTGCGATTTCTTCAGCCCGCCCGGTGTCTACATGGAGAAGGTGAAGCCCTAATTCGTTGGCGAGCGAAGAATCAGCCGCTTTGTCAACCGATCCGAGGCACAGGATGAGTTGCCATGGCTGCAGGCGGCGCTGTGCGGCCCGCGGAAGAAAAGAGAGCGAATGCAAGAGGACGGCGATGGCGGCTTCAATTTTTCCATCAGAAACCTGCGTGAGGCCAACGTGCTGTATGTGGGCTACGCCTGCGAGCGCTTCCTCCTCTAGATTGTAGTCTTCTAGGCAGTTGAGAGCTACGATCAAAGGAAGAGCTGCTGCTGAGCTCCCTCTTTCCTCCTCTTTTCTCATAGCCACAGGCTCGTCTGCATTCCTGCCGCCTGAAGAGTCGATCCCTGTGAAGAAAGAACCGGTGTCGGCACTCGTTCGTGATCCTGACTCGATCTTGGTCATGGTAGAGGGGCGTGTTAGCGTGCCCAGGGGAACACAATAGCCATGGCTGTGGCAAATGCAGAGGCAAAGCCAACTGAAGTCCTGATCCAGAGACGACAGGGGGCAATGCAGGGATGAAAATGGTGGGGTTTTGGGAGATGATGGATTGGGGTGAAAGAGGCAAGAAATAAAGGTGCGCTACAGTGCAGTGCAGCAGATGGGTCTGGCAAGACTAGGGCACGACAGGGATATGAGGCGCGGGAAAGCCCAAAGCCCCCCAAACCCGAGGGTGAAGGCAATGGCTCACAGCACACCAACAGATCCAAAAGAGAGACTACTCCTACCATTTTTTCATTTCTCCTCCCTAGAAGGGCCTTACCACACTTCTTTTTTTCTGTTTTTTAAGGAGAGTAGAAAGGTGGCAAGTTGGTGTGTAGCCTGTTGGGTTGGCTCTTGAGTAGATAGCTCGGTTCAAACCCTTCCCTCAAACACAAAATCCTTAAGAACCCAACCTTAGCAAAAAAAAAAAAACCAGAATGTTTGAGTAGCCGTATCCGCTTGTACAAGTGCACAAGTGTGCTCGAACACACATGAAGTCTTGATTATTGTAACACGTCTTCTTCTTAGGCGTGTTTTTCCTAAGTTTCGGTTTGCCATGTTACCTATAGCAAATGTTTGGCGGTTTTGATTGACATATCTCGAAAGCTAACTGTGCAGTTTTACTTATAAATTTCTTGAATTGATTGAACGAACATGAATCTGTAAACATACTTGGAAAGGGTGTTGGAGGCACGTCTGCTATATCGATGAACCACATGCTTATGCTTATGATCAATGGAGATCTTTAAATACCTCGCAAAAAGGATAATTACAAATTGGTTAACACATGTGAATCTAAGTTACACGTCGTTGTTCAAGTCATACAAATTTTGTGCTTGTTTGTGCGCGTGAAAAAAAAACCATACATAAAGTATGGTGAGGAGTTGGCACAGTCCTTCCCAAAATTTTATAAACATAAGGGAACATGCCTTCCCCCTGCTTTCCAAATAACACTCTTGGTATCGAAAGTGAACCAAAGATACACCTTCAATGTTGAAAGTGGCCATTAGTTTGTTCGAACATAAAAGAAATAAAAATAAGAATAGCTTTGTCAGTATGTGATGCTCAAGTCGATGATACGACGAGTTTCATACGATATTATTTCACGATCGTTGATTAATGTAGAGCTATAATCGTTGTCGGTGCGCACTAGTTATCTTCGATCTCGTACCAAAGCCGTAATATACAAAAAAGCATCCAAATCAGGAACGAAATTAAGATACAAGCAAAGCTTCTCCAGCAAGTGGCTATCAAGGTAGCTTGATCAAATAGCTAAGTCTAAAGAGGGCATGCTTGAGAAGCTTCTTTCTTAGGATGTTGTCTCTTGGAGTGCACTAATATGTACAACATCGCTAAGTATGGTATTTTAGTGAGAGAACCACACTTGGCATACATATCAAGCACAGTCTTGCCAAGCATCACATCATTTCCAAACAACCCTTGTCTAGCAATCTTATCACGAACTCTTTGTCAGTTGCCCTTATGTTACCACGAGCTTTCTTGATGTAAGCAAAGAGAGAGTGGCCCTCATGCTACATTTGTTCAAAACAGTTTAGCGCATCCTAACTGTTATGAGAATATATTTTAAGCTCTCTTATAAATATTATTCTAACCTCTTAGATAATTCAGGGACTAGTTATAATGTAGAGCTATAATCATTGTCGGTGCGCACTAGTTATCTTCGACCTCGTACCAAAGCCGTAATATTTATAATGGCATCACCCATGATATTCACATGATTTGGCATGTGAATATCATGGGTGATGCCATTATAAATATTAATACGTTTAGTATACATTAACGTATGATTAGAGCTTCCAATGTTTGTTACAGTTGGTTTGTATAGAAGGGTGATTCATGGGTTACTTACACCTGGCAAACGTGTTAGATATCCGTAACGCCGCTACGGGCGTTACCACAGGAGGGGACGGCCTCTGGCTCACCACCCAACCATAGATTAAGAATGAGGATTGCCCCTCATCCCCCAAGCTATATAGTGTGTGGCCTGCCGTCCACACTAGCCTGGCTGCCCATGACTCCACATGGGCATCCTCTCCCATTGAACCTCGGACATGGCCATCCGGTCTGCCGTCGGTCACACAGGCATTACAGCCTACGTGACATTACCTCCCCTTAAGAAGAGTTTTCGTCCTCAAAAACAAACTGGGGAAACCTTTTGGAAATTGCACTACGGCGTTCCCAGGTTGCCACCTCCTCATCCCTATCTGTCCATTTATCAAGTACCTCCTGGTTGGTACACTTTATGTCGGGTTTGTCTGTCACGATACTCTAGAATATTTTCAGGTTCGTGTGGTATCTTTGGTGGCTCTATCAAGTCCACCAAAATCTCTGGAGAAACTGCGTTCTCTAACCCGTGAACTGATTTCTTCAGTTTACTGACATGGAAGACATGATGGACTTAGAACTCTCCGGTAACTCAAGTTTATATGCTACGTCCCCAATCTTCTTAAGGATTTTAAAAGGACCACAATATCTCGGAGAAAGTTTATTACACTTTCCCATTTTCATGGTTTCTGACTGCGCAGGAACCTTGAGGAATACAAAGTCACCTTCTGCAAAGGTCACCTTTCTATGTCCTTTATCCGCATACGTTTTAGCGCGATCTTAAGCGCTACGAATGCTCTCACGTGCGGCTCTGAGCATATCATTCATATCTTCAAGGAAATCCTTGACAGATTGAATCTTCTCCTTTTCTAGGCCTACAACCATCGGAGATCTCGGCTGGAATCCATACATTAACATGAATGGTGTAAATCCAGTCGCTGAGTGTTTGGAGCTGTTATAGGTAAACTCCAATAAGGGCAAGTACTCTTCCCAATTAGATTGCTTCTTACTAACATAAGAACGCAACATATCCTCTAGAATTTGGTTAACTCTTTCAGTTTGACCATCAGACTCCGGATGATCTGCCGTACTCATACTCAGAGTAGTATCCAACTTTTTGAAGATTTCCCTCCAAAAATGACTGTTGAACTTTCTATCTCTATCCGACACTATATCTGCGGGCAGGCCATATAGCTTGTAGAGATGTTCAATAAAGAGTTTTACCAACTCTGGCGTTTTTACAGTTTTCTTCGTGGTAATAAACTTTGCCATTTTAGTTAACCTGTCCACTACCACCCACACCAAGTCATTCCCTCGACTCGTCTTGGGTAAACCGGTAATGAAATCCATGGAAATGCTTTCCCATTTCCCTTGAGGAGGATGGAGTAGTCCTCCAACCTTAAGACGTTCATGTTTATTGACCTGGCACTTACTGCATTTCAGCACATAAGTCTGGACGTTCTTAAACAAACTAGGCCAATAAAACTGTTTTTTTACTAGTGCATAGGTCTTCTGAATCCCAGGATGACCCGCACTTGGACTATCATGACTTTCTTTAAGAATTTGGGCCCGAAAGTCACCAATAGTTGGTACACATACTCTACCCTTGTAAAGTAAGTACCCGTCGTCAATGGAGTAATTAGCATATTTCTCCCACGTGTCCGGTCGAGCTCGACCATCGCTATACGGGCAATCCGACGTGCCATTAACTGGGGAAGTCATTGGTAAGCAAATGTCTAGTAGTACTCATGCAAGCCGTGATTTGGTATTTCAACCAAAACCCCAAGGCAAATTTCATGCCTTGATTTTGCATGTCATTAGCATAGAAGCTAATGTACTGGAGAGCACTCTAGTAGCGCAAGTTCTTAGACTATGCTACTAGATATTTGTAGACTATGCTACCATGTTGCATCACCAACTTGTTAAAACTTCTCCTTGTAAAGCTCTACGGCCATAGGAGAAATAAACTAGAGCCAATCTAATCATGCATCACAAGGATTAGTTCCAAAGTTGAGAGATACTTTCTCTCTTAGAGTAACATCTTTGCACAAGCATATGCTCTAGAATCTTGTTGAGTTTCTAACTACCATCAATCTACGGATGGTTAAACTCCACCTTCAAATATAACAATCAAACTTCCTATCTCTTATGCCATACTATATATGCGGGCAGATCATATAGTATGTGGAGATGTTTGATAAAGATTCTTGCACCACTACGGGTGTCTAGAATTACATCCAATCACTTACAACTCTTTGTTGCTATTACCAGACACATCCCTTCAAGTATTGTCTAGACTCACACAACTATTCGAGTTTATGTGATATTTGAGGATATCCCTCCTTTCCCTCAAGAAAGGTTTTTGTCCTCAAAAACTCTACTCTCAAGCGGACTACGCGCTAGTGTCATAGGTCCAAGAACAAATCTAGACCATGTTTAATATCATATGTTATATTCTTGAGTCCTTCCAAGAAACTTTTAAACATCTTGCAACGAAGATGTGGTATAGTGTCTACGCACATATGATGGTACTATTGATAAACTGCTTTGCAACAGATCAGTGGTTTCACACTTGTAACAAAGTGCTTCATTGTTGCATATTATTACCCTTCATAAGGGTTACACACTTATGAATCATTTGGGTGGGTTGTACCATCTATCAAGAAAAATTCTAAACTACTAATAACCACATTATCAATCCACAGATAATGACTGAGCTTGCTGCGAAGCCATAGGTTGCTAGATAATTGATGGTAATTACACAAGTCCAATGTCTCATTACATCATACATTCAATATAAATGCAAACATCACAGTACTTCGTGATGATGAACTTAGGAATTTCATCCTATCCCTGTTTAGTGTTGGTATGAAGTATAACTATGAGAACATTGTTTGCTGCCTCCTCATTATAGCGGCAAAGCTACCTAGTCATCACCACAGGTGGCAATCTCTACCAAGCTATAACCGATGACAAGCAAATAAACGAGTACTTTTGTAAGAACTTCATAACCATATCTCACACCAAACTCATAATCACTACGGATTAAATGCCAAGGCTTGTAAAATTGAATGTTGTCTGATAGGTAGAGAAGATCATCAAACTACGGATGACCTTGACAACTCACTAGGACTAGTGATGTGTAACTTTTAAGTTACTCCACTCTCCTTGCTTATTCCATACCATCGAACAAATCGGTCCCTCGATTTGAGCAACGTCAACATATTTATGAGTACCTCGATACTCATGGATTGTGGTTCAGTAATTTAAAATGTTGATCTAGAGTATCTTTCACTCGAGGATCTTAATTTTATTAGCAACTATGTATTAGTAGTGAGTAACTACGTACCCACTATCATCACACTAGTAGCTCCATACTAGTCTGTGAGTAACTCCGTACCCAATGGCGTACCTCCCCCGAGTGGGAGTACCATATACAACCATCTATAACAAGATGCTTAAGTCACTTGCTGTTAAGAAGTGACTACACAAATTGACATACTAGTCTGTGAGTAACTCCGTACCCAATGGCGTACCTCCCCCAAGTGGGAGTACCATATACAACCATCTATAACAAGATACTTAAGTCACTTGCTGCTAAGAAGTGACTACACAAATTGACATACTAGTTTGTGAGTAACTCCGTACCCAATGGCGTACCTCCCCCAAGTGGGAGTACCATATACAACCATCTATAACAAGATGCTTAAGTCACTTGCTGCTAAGAAGTGACTACACAAATTGACATACTAGTCTGTGAGTAACTCCGTACCCAATGGCGTACCTCCCCCGAGCGGGAGTACCATATACAACCATCTATAACAAGATGCTTAAGTCACTTGCTGCTAAGAAGTGACTACACAAATTGACCCCTCCATTGCACATTGCAGTACAATTTCTGGTATTACAACATGAATTTTTGGACGTCCTTATCATAGAGGTCAACTTAAAAACTAGTGCATAGGTCTTGTGGAGTCTCGGCTGACCTAATTACACCACTGGTGACTTCCTACAAAAAATGTGGCGCTGAAGTCACCACCTATGTACTTTAACTCCGTAAAGTACATGGTCTTCATCTATCATCTATGGAAAGTTGTAAAACATTCCTGCGATGGATTTTTATCACCCTAAAATTATTGTGTACTATTTTAGTGTGAAGAGCTTTTTTCCAGGGTACCATGGTTTACCCCAAGCTCATCTGTTGCTAAATTCTCCGATTTAACAAAAGATATGTCTGCCTCCGAACACTCCAGTTCAGCCCCAGACTTTGAGTTTACTTCTTAACACTCCGGTTAAGTCAAAACTCACCAGATACAGTAGGATTTACCACTAAGCTCTCCGGCTTAGCCTCCTATCCTAACTCAGCTCGAGTTTATGTACACTACATATGTCGGATCCGATACTAACAATAACCAGGCTCGTCTGGAGTGAGATACTACTCACTATTGCCATGTAAAACCTTATTAAATCCTAGAAATGCTCCACTCATTCCCCAGGGGTCATACGACTTATAGGGTTTACATGCACATGAACTTTGTAAGCAAAATAGCATGTCCTGCAATATTACAATTGCTTATGTAGGAAAGTAATATATTTCTCAAATTCATATGGTAGCAACTAAAATGTGCTCACAATCGCACACTTATGTTGAACATAGGCAAGACTACGCTTGCAAAATGCTATAGGGCGTCCCCCATGCATGAAACTGTCCAACCAAACTAGTCTTACTGCTAACCTCTAGATTTAGATCACTCCAGAACTAAATCACTCTGTTAGCACTAGTACACCATCATGGTCTTGCTACCTAGAGCTTCTCCGAACTCTGTAAAACTGGGTTTTATCCCAACTTATGGCTATAATTGGTAATTTTCAAAGTTCAAATTTTATCTTGCACACTTTATCACTACAGACAAGTGTACATACAGACCTGCCAAAGAGTCAAGTTACATGCACAAGCCTTGGCGTCCCATTCCACCAAGACTACAATCGATTCCGTGAGAATTTGATGTCCCATACCATCAAATTATCACCAAACCAATTGATGTGACATATAAAAAGGCTCTTTCCCCCCTCGAAAGATCACCACAAACTCTCGAGCAGTGGGATGTCGACGCATGGCAATAAAAAGAAGAGAAAACCATGCTAGTAAGTCAGTTCTCTTCAACTTCTGTAAGGGCATTGAGCATTACATCTCAAGACTATACCCCTTCAGATTTACCTTTGATTTCTACAAATCAATCCTAAATCTGCTATTATTATCTAGGCGTATGCTAATCCCTCAGATTAGTACTCCTAGATAAACCATTCAATTGAGTACTGCTAGCAGCACTACTAGCCCCTTTATCCCAAGTAATACACACCTTAGGGATTACTTTGACAAGGCAATCTACGTGACTAAATCAAACTAGTCACCACTCTCTAGGCCCAAGTAGTGACACTACCAACAAGGGCCATCTTGCCTCTACGGGCCAAGGCTCTCTTGTTGCTACAAACAGTAAGCAACTTGTTTGGACACAAGGCCTAACCACATCAAGACTACGCTTGTACATGGTTCTCATTTGCCAAAGTTTATCACAATCTTCTAGCAAGTGTTAAAAGATTGTGAAGGGTTATGAGCACTACGGCTCAATTAGGCTTACCTTGATTTCTCATGATAAGCACTTCGTCTAATTTGAGCACAACTGATGCCACTACCGGTCCTCTTAGCCCAAGTAACACACACCGCAGTTTTAGATTTACACTATAGCCAAACTACGTGACTTTGATGGTCAATACTAAGTCTATGCTCAGCTTAAATTTAGTCTCTCTAAACCAAATGTGTGATCACCACATGTGCTACTTTCGAGGCGCTACGGCCATAGACGTGTTCACTAGGCACAACGGCCATAGAACGGCTCTCTCTCGAACGACTCGGCACTACGGCCGTGGGATTTGTCTCTCTCTTAGCACGCGGCGCTACGGCCGTGTGCGGTGGGTCTCTTTCGTGGAAAACGGGCACTACGGCCACACGGCGCGACGCCCGTGTTGGGTTTGTTTCGTGGGGTGCACCGTTGTTTTGCGTTTTTTTATTAAAAAAAATAACGAGCTGGGCCGGCCCTTGTCGCTTGGGCGTGGTCGCCCGCCCGTGGGGAGTGTCCGCCTGGCTGGCTACCGTTTGGCTGGCCGCCCGTGGGGAGTGTCCGCTTGGCTGGCTGCCGTTTGGCTGGCCGCCCATGGGGAGTGTCCGCCTGGCTGGCTGGCTGCCGTTTGGCTGGCCGCCCGCCGCTGGGCTGTGGCCGCCCAAGGCTGGCCACCGGGGCTGGCCGCCCCCCCTTAGACGCACATGCCGCCTGCTGGGCTGTGGCCACCCGTTGGGCTGGCCATCGGGGCTGGCCGCCCCCCCTCAGACGCACATGGGCTCTTCGCCCCACCTCAAACTCCAACAGGTGCACATGGGCTCTTCGCTTCGCCGTGGGGCAGCCGGTCTTCGCCCCAGGCTCTTCGCCGTGGGTCTGGTTTCGCCCCCCCACACCAAACGTTGCCTTCGCCCCCCTCCCCTCCCCCACACACAGTATAGAGATAGTCGATTTTTCTCTCCTACCAAACGAATTCGGTTTGCAGACAATTTCAACGCAGAGAGGAAAAAAAATCAAGATGCTTACCTGCAATTCGTATAGTTGTGTGAGACGGGGAGAGAGAGAGAGAGAGAGAGAGAGAGAGAGAGTTCTTCCCTTCCAAATCTGTCTTGGCCGCCTCCCTCCACACACTCCATTGGAGATAAGGGTGAGAAGATGAATGGTTGAAAACCATCGAGTGGGCTTCGGTCCCCCGTTCACGCGCGGACTCTGACAATCCCATCGAACCATGCTCTGATACCAGTGTTAGATATCCGTAACGCCGCTACGGGCGTTACCACAGGAGGGGACGGCCTCTGGCTCACCACCCATCCATAGAGGAAGAATGAGGATTGCCCCTCATCCCCCAGGCTATATAGTGTGTGGCCTGCCGTCCACACTAGCCTGGCCGCCCATGACTCCACATGGGCGTCCTCTCCCACTGAACCCCGGACATGGCCATCCGCCGGTCTGCCGCCGTCGGTCTCACAGGCATTACAGCCTACGTGACAAAACGTGTGTGGTGATGGTTTGTATACTTATGGAGTATTTGTTTACCAATTCGTTGTTGACTATTTTATAAGTGAAGAGGATTCAGAAGATTGAGGAGAATACGCACAATATTACTTGTTGACGTACATTTTTATAAACAAGCTTTATATATACATGTGCTAGCTTGTACACATTTTGATTTATTTTGGAAAGCTTTGATTTATCAAGCTTAGACTTAAACTTTAATACTTTTGTAAAGCGTGATATGCTTTAACCCTAGCCTCAATTTATCGACACTCTATTTTGAGCAAAAGAGAGTGTCATGCAAGTAGAAGCACCTTTTTGTATTTGTAGAGGCTATGGTCTATTTTGGACTGAAAGAATTAAGAAAATACTCATGTGTGGGGAGAGGCCACACACATAAGGGTTGATGATGATTACACCCAATGTTGAGTCGTTATCTTGAGCTAAATATTTTACTTGTTATTTATTCAATTCTTAAATATGTTGAATTTCTAGTCTCTGATGAGTTAATTGGGTTGACTAATCTATTCTCTTGCAAGTCTCTATTCTCTCTATTTTCCTAGAAGTGGATCCATGTCAGTGATATTAGAGTAAGGGTCTAGGAAGATGGAGGCAAGATTTAAAAGCTTGAAAGCTTAAATCAAAAATTTCAAGAGTTGCAGGCTTTTCTCCAATGGACAAAGACCAAAAGACAAAGGAGGTGGCAAACCACTCTGTATAAACCATCAAACCACCCTTTCTGTTGAAAAGCGGTTTTCAAATTCTTTCTACCTCTTGTTGATCCGTCTACACGGATGAAATCGGCATACAAGGGAGGTATCAGCTTCACTATCAGATTGCTAAACCTTTGCTTCAGATGTAATTCCATAATGGATGGTGGAAATTTGCTTATAAATCAATTTTGTGAAAGAAGCGCTAATCGATTTATAGTTAGATTTAATCTTGGATTTTTGTTTAGACTTAATCAAAAGACAGAAACTCAATCTTATTCAAGTGGGGATTAAGGAATTGATTATTCATCTTTTATTCTCCACTCAGCGAAAATTGGACTACTGGCGATTTCTTTTCTTCTCGCGTAGGCACATCCGTGGGGGTGTCACAGTGAGAAAAACATGTTTTTTTAAATGCTTCATAAACTTTTTAAAAAAAAAAGCTTATTACTATAAGATTACAAAAGCTTATGACTATTATAATCTTAAAAAGCTTATATCTTGCATAAGTTTGAAAAGTTTATATTTCTTAAGCTTCAAAAAGCTCTCATAAAAGCACAAAGAAAAAGAGAGAGAGTTCTACCAAGAATTTCAATTTGCTATAGAAAAAGTACAAAAAAAGTTTATGTTCATCCTTTGAAAATTTAGAAAGCTTTTTGCAAGCAAATTATGGGCATCATCAAAGGGGATCAAAAACCGAAAGTTTTTAGAGGTGTTATCTTTGATGTCGATTTCTTCATCCTGTCAAGCTTCAGCGGGATTTTTGGATAACAAATTTGAAGTGGCTTTAAAAATCTTGCCAAAGTTGACCGAAACTCAAGCTTCTTGACCACACTCAGGATTCATTTAGAATTGGAGTAAAGGACGGTGCTAAGATCAACCTTTTGACAAATTTCAAACCTGAATTCAACACGGCTCAAGATTTATGTTTCTCATTCTTATTTATTTATCCGCATCATAAAATTGCAGTTTCTTTATTTATTTATTTGCAATGGCCAATTTACGTGAACAACCCACTATGCAAGAGCAATTTTTTTTCAATGCAAGAGCAAATTTTTGCACTATGCAAGAGAAAATTGCAAGTGAGCATGAATACATAAAAAAGCTAGAGCGACATGTGAAGCATTCTAAGCACAAGCGTGACTCTTTTGACTTTGACGAGGAGGAAAGTGATTATGTTAGGCGCATTGCCAAAGCTACTTTGCATGCTCACTAAAAGTCAAAGCAGCTGGACCTTCATCACATGAGGAGAGCCAAAGTAAAGTGTCACAAACTAGGCCACATGGAAAAAATTTGTTGGTGCAAAAAAGAAGACTCAAGCCAACACTTAAGCAAATGCAATGATCAAAGAAAAAGAAGAACCAATGGAAGGGGCTTTTTAAGATGGAGGCTAATCATCGAAATATCTCTTCTAGCACCTCTTCCACCTTGTGTCTAAACCCACTCATTGTATTGTATATATACCCTTGTGTAAAGCTTCTTGCCCTAAGCTAACATCGTGTAGCCAAACAGGTGCATGTAATAGTCCACTCTAGGAAATGACTAAAAGTGTAGATCTAATGTATGTATGGTAGTGGGAGTTCATCACTTGAGGGCGAATGTTAAGAATGCAAGTCATCCTCGGTGAATGTTAGGAGCAAGAGAGTGTTGTGTGACCCTCAAATAAAGCAAAAAATGTTCTAGTGACTAAGGTTCAAAAGGTGTCCAGATAGAGTGCATGTGGCGAGTGTCCGAGGTTCAATGGTGGGCAAGCAGGCCAATATATAAGCTGGCAATGTGGACACTTATCCATGGTCCTTTATGGTTGGGTGGTAACTAGAGCTCCTTGCCCTCTTGTGCTATGGTGGAGATGATTATGACGATGTAACATTGGTATTATCAGAGTTGCGTTTCGATTTATCGAATGGCCTCTCTCCCACTTCTCGCATGTGAATCGACTTTGAAAGTGATAAGCCTTATCTCAATTTTTATTTTTCAATGGTTATTTGGTCTGCAATTTTGAAATGAGTGTGAGAAGAAAGAAAATCATTTTATTTTCTCTCTGAGTTTTCCTCTTACATGTGAAAGGCTCATTCTCTCTGAGTTTTTCTCTCGTTTGCAAGAACTACAAAAAGCATTTGAAAACCAAACGAGGATAAGGCAAGGAGATAGCAGGGGGCGGCCCAACTAGAGAGATAGAACATTGGACCTCTCTCTCTGTCTGATAAGGGAGGAGGAGGAGGAGGTTGGGGGCGCACATATAGCCCACCAGCCATAGCGCAGAGAGGGCGGCTAGAAACAGCACACATAGGCCACGCCCGTGCACGTGCGCACACACTCCATTTGGTTATTCTACACAACACATAAGGGAGTGTTCAGATTTTAATACAAGTTGAACGAAGGATGCTAATATGTACAGGCATGACGGAAATAGAGCTAATAGATTCGATAGATGAATTGCTAAAAAGTAGCTTTTGTAGCATGATAGCTCTTTCAAGAATGAGTTTGTTTTTGGATGTAACATTATGCAAATTGTTTGTGGGGTGTTGACGTATGGCACAGGTTCCTTTTTGTTTGACTCTTTTTGGTACCCATTTCAGAGTACGTGCAAGAGATTGAAGCTTAGTCAGAGGTGAGATTTTAGCGATAGGCATAGGAAATGCATTGGGACAAATAGGAGGAGGTGTGAATGGAGATGTTTGAACACTTTTGAGCTTTGGCAACCATATGGCACCTGTGTTCTTGCCATCTCATTGGGCCTTCAAAATTTTCTTGGGTCTTCAGAGTGTCCAACTCTAACACCTATGCCTGTAGACTTATGGCTGGTAATGTAATTTGATTAGGGAAAGAGTAGAATACCGACGACATTCCAAATAGTTGGAGTTGTAGGAAGAACGCTCTTTCCTTGATAGTCAGGGAGTCTACTTGTGTAGGAGCCTGATTGAAAGTTGTTGGCTTTGTAAGACAAACTTTGACATTGCTTGTGTTTTGAGGAATAGACTCTGAACCTGATTCGGTTGCAATGTCCTCCTTCTGATGTGTTGCCTCTGAGATAGAAGTGGGTAAAGGTACCCACTTGCCTTTTTCTTCCCATGTCAGTTTGGAGTATCCCTTTCAATTCGAGACCCTCTGATGATGTCCGATTGACTCGTCAGCTTGTGTTTCCACCTCGACTCTTTCAGGCGTGGTTTCCAGTATTGATTTGGTTTCTGTAAGTGAGGTGGTATTGACTGCTTTTGTTCTTGAGTAGATTCAAGAACATAATTATGTTTTGCTGCAGTAGTCCCTGCATTCTTCTTTGGTAGCCACAAGGTAGTAGCACCCTCGTAGTAGCCTTGTGCTTGCAGAACCTTCTTTGGGATCCACCGTTGTTGAGTGGTCTTGTTGGAGGTGGAACTATTGGTTTTGGTGAACCTTCTCTTTAGCTTTGTATTCCTTGGATGTTCCTTGGCAGCATTGGGTCTTGGCTTGCGAGCTGCTTTAGGTAACCAGATTTGAATTCTAAGTGCTTCCCCCCTTCCGTAGCCTTGTACATATAAGAGAGATATTGGCACATGCCATCCTTGAGTATTGTCATTGTCATTATTCACCCAAATCATTGGATCTTTTGAGGATGTCTCTATCACAGTAGGGATGGTTTCCACCTGTTGAAAATTTGGGAGTGCCGAAGCACTTGATCCTATAAGGTGAGTAGAATTTACAACAAGGTGTATTGTCGTGAGTTCCAGTCTATATACCGCATCTGGTGGTTCTAATCCATGATCTGCCTAGAACAACATCCACCACTGCTTGGCTCTTGTTAGCAACATAAAAAGTCACGTGCGCATAGATTGATCTTGAATGGACATATTAATACAGCACTTGCCTAGGGCTAGGGTTTCATCACCAGAGAAACTCTGGAAGTTCAATGATGCATTGGTGAGCAAAGGTTGGCCTAATGATGTCCACGCTTCATAAGACAAAACATTGCAGTCAGCTCCCGAATCTATAAGTGTAGATGCTGCAAAGAATGCTCTTTGAGTAGGGATCCTTACTTCAATATGAAAGGGATCTACAAAGTCTTCATCATCATTTAAGTGGATGGCGATGATAGCTGCCTTGCGGCGCTCTCGTGCTAGTGCTACTCTAGCCTTAGCTTCTTCTTTTGCTCAACTTTGTAACAAAGCTTGAGCTTTTTTACGTGTCTGACTAGCATGTATGCGTATCAGCATATCATCTGTTAGAGGTTCTTCATAGCGCTTCAAGCGGCTACTATTGATGAAATTAGTCATTGGCTCTCCATCTAAGGTTTCCAACCTTATTGCAAAATGGACCAAGTCCTTGCTTTTTCAGCTTGCATTTTTGTTTCTTCAATGTGTAAAGCAACACTAGATCACCTCTCTTTAAGCAACCTTTCTTTACATGCGTATCATGCTAACGCTTTTGGCGTCGTTTTTTAGCATACATGCCAATGACTGCCAATAGCCTGTCTTCATCTAGCCTCTCCAATTCATCTATCCGTGTAGAGAATTCATGATCCGTCCACTCAAGTTGTTTTGCAACTCAAAGTGTAGGTACAATAAATTCTATCGGAAGGATAGCGTCCAATCCAAAAACTAGATTGAAAGGTGTCGTGCCTATGGATGTTTTGTAAGCAATTCGGTAAGCCCATAGAACTGAGTGAAGTTTCTGTTCCCAATCTGTTCTATGTCCCTCAACAATCTTTGTAAGCGCAGTGCAAAGAGTCTTGTTTGTGCTCTCAGCTTGACCATTTGCTTGCGGGTGATAAGGCGCTGATCTCTTATGGATGACCATAAAGTCTTCGAAAAGAAAGGTAATGACTTCATTGATAAAATGCACACCTTGGTCACTCACAATCTCAATAGGTAAACCGTAGCGTGTAAACACATGTTCGTATAAAAACTTTGCAGTGGTCCTAGCATCGTTTTTTACAGTGGCTTTTGCTTCGACCCACTTCGTAAGATAATCTGTGGCTACAATGATATACTCAGCGTGTGTATGGCATGCTGGTGGTTTAATCGGTCCCACAAAATCAATTTCCCATTTGGCAAAAGCTCTAACCCCCATAATTGGTCTCAATGGCATGTACTCATACTTGGTATTTGGCTCTTTGACATTGATCACATCGTTTGACATACTCTGTTGCATCATGAAAAAGCGTAGGCCACCATAGTCCTGACCATAGTATAAGTTTGGCAGTTGTTTCTCCACAGAAATGTCCAACCCCAACTCCTGAATGTGCATGAGTCAATACGCTAAGGTAGTCACTCTCACAAACACAAGTCCGTAGGTTTCCATCTTTGCCCCTTTTGTACAGCTGGCCTTCAATAATCTGAAAACTCGCTGCTTCTACCTCTATGGCTCTCTTTCTATGCCTAGGCATCTTATCGTCCGTATGACCCTGCGTCAAATACTTCACAATGTACGAACTCCAATTGGGTGTTGTTGAAATATAAAATAGAGTCACATGGGGAATGGGTTTCCTTTGTTGACAAATTTTACAATTCTGTACGTACTCTTTTGTATTAGCATGAAGTGTTGGCCACCCACCAATATCCTTTCCACAAAACTCTTTCAACCGTATCCTTTCCAGAGACATGTCTGCCTCCTAAGCTCACGTGGACATATGAGATAATCTCATCATATTGATCAGGGTCAGGGCATAGACGAAGTATTCCATCTTTTCCTAATTTAAACAATCGTCCAGAAAGAAGCTTATAAGGAGCATAATGTTCTAAGGTCATTATTTTTTCATTGGTGGGACTAATGGAGTTAACAAATCCTGTCGTTAAAACTTGAATGATGGGTTCTGCTCATCTTGGTGCTGTCTCAACCAAGAATAGAGTAGTGTCAAGAATATCATCATCTATACCAATGGGTGCTTCTCCTGAAGTTATCCTGGAAAGATGATCAGCCCGCTGATGCATTTTTCCCTTCTTTACCGCTACTTCAAATTCAAATTTAAGTAGAATAACAAACCAGCGTACAATCCTTCCGGTTGCACATGGCTTGTTCACAAGGTAAAGCAAAGCTTGATGATCTATGAAGAATGTAAATTTGTTGGCCAAAAGGTAATGCGGAAACTTCTTCACAGCATAGATCATAGCTAAGCCTTCTCTTTCCGTGGTGGTGTAATTCTTTTTAGCACTATTCAACTACCGGCTAGCATATGAGACTGGAAAGTCCATTTTGTTCTTGCCTGGTTGAGCTAAAATACAGCCAATTGCAAAAGCTGAAGCATCTATATGTACGTGGAATAAATTATCCCAATCCGGTGGCCTGAGAATAGGTGCCGTCACTAATGCTTTCTTCAGCTTTTCAAAGGCTTCTTCACAATCCTCTATCCATTCAAATACAACAAGGAGTGCGTACAATGGCCGTGCTATTTCCACGTACATATAGATAAATCTACGATAGTAGTCGCAATGACCCATGAAAACTTGTACCCCTTTTGCATTGTAAGGTCTAGGTAGCTCAACAACAACAGCTATCTTTTTCGCATCCATGGATATACCATTCCTAGACACAATGTGGTCTAGAATCTTCCCTTGCCTAACCATAAACTTGCATTTATCAGGGTTAAGGCATATGCGATACACTCTGCATTTCTCATCAAAGATTTTTTTGAGATGCTCTATGTGTTCTTCTCTGTTTATGGAATGCACACACAAGTCATCCATGAATATTTCAAGGAATAATCGCAGGTATTCTTTGAACGCATGGCTCATCAGCCTCTAAAAGTTGGCTGGAGCGTTAGTCAAACCAAAAGGCATGACTCTATATGCAAACACTCCCCATTCTGTAGCAAATGCGATTTTGTGTTGATCCTTGGGATCAATAGATACCTGGTTGTAGCCCGAAAATCCATCAAGAAAACTGTATGCCTTCTTACCAGCTACCCTCTCCAATACATGATCAGTGAGTGGAAGCGGATAGTGGTCCCGGACAGTAGCAGCATTTACTTTCTTTAGATTGACACATACTCGTAGTTTTCCATTCTTCTTAGGTACTACCACAATCGGTGAAACCCATTCTGTATGTTCAATCTCATAAATAAATTTAGCCGCCTAACAGCTTGTCAATCTCTTCTTTGATCTTTTTGGCAAAATTATCATTATATGTGTAAGGACGTTGCTTGGACGGCTTGGCATCTTCTCGCATGGGAATTGTATGATGGCAGATCTTTGGATCTACCCCTTTAAGGTCTTTGTAACTCCAAGCAAATATGTCTCGATACTCTCTCAGAGTAGAGATTAGCAATTCTTCCTCTGCTTGGGTTAAGTCTGTGGCAATCCACACGTTACGTGGCTCTTCGCTTGGTTCTGCCAGGTCTAATTTCTTGGCGTCCTCAGGGCCATCATAGGAAACTCCTGGTTCCTCAGGTTTTTGTCGAATAGGTTGTTGCAAGACTATTTTCCGATCTTGTATGGTGAATTTCTTGAAGTTTGAGGGGATATTTGTGGTATCCTCTTCTTCCTTTGAGTCATCACTCATGGAAGACCATGCTGCTTTTAGCATTCTCTTCCTTTCTTGCACTAGAGCTTTACGCTCCACTCTCGTCATGGTGCTTTGTTCAGTCTTAACTGAATGCACTGAAGCCTTAGATTTTAGCTTCGGTTTCCTTTTCCTCTTCTTCTTTGGGTTGTCACTCTCCTTCTCGTTTAGTTTTTGCACTAATTGAAAGCCGTATCTCCATTTCATCTCATCTTTGATGCAATCATCAGCTCCCAAGTAGTACAAGTACTCGTTCTTCCCTACAAAGGTTGGAGGTGGAATAAAGTCTTCTTTATCCACATCTTCTCTTTCTTTTTGTTGTTGTTGTCTCTTTTACTTGACTTCCTGTTTGCGAAACTTCCGGTGACTCTTGCAAAACTTACGTTTCGGTTTGTCACTAGGAATACTCAGCAAGACCTCTTTGCACTTTAACAACAATCTTATCTTCTCTAACTCTGATTCAGGGACTATGGCATCGTCATCAGAATCCTTCCCATCAGAGGATTCTAAGCATCTATCCTCATCTCCTTTGTCAGCTGAGCTGTACTTAAGAGGGGATACTTCCTCTACAGATACCATATCTCCTAGCAATAATGATTTGTTTGCTTCATACCTAGGGGCTTCTTGAGGTTCCTCTGCATAGATTGGTCTTAGCATTCTTACGGGAATAATGTCATACCCATCTGGATCACAGAACTGTGTTTGCCTTGGCAATACACAAGTGTCTATGGTAGCTAAAACATGGTTCCATTCTAAAGGATCTATCAAGTTCTCAGGAAAAGGTATAGGGATATACGCCTCATCCACCACACTTCTGTCTATGGTAACATTTCCAGGTTGCAAGTCTCGACAAGATGCTCCACAGATCTATAGATCAGCTCTTCCTTCAGACATAGTTGCTCCCGATGCTTCTGAAGAAGCGGAATCAAACTCATCCACAGGAGAGTGCATCACATCTCGATAAGCATGGTTTTTCAGATTCACCCTCGTGGTTACATTCTCATGTCTGAGGTACAAGTAATTGTAACCCCAGTCTTGAATCATTTTGAATTGGCACATGAATGGCCTTCCTAGGATCACTTCGTAATTTGTGTTCTTGCCAAAGTCTACGATAGCAAAGGTATGTCCGTACTCAATGCCACATGACTTGACCATGACGTTCTCAAGCAATCCTATGGGACTCTCTAGATTTTCGTCTGCCAATTGCAAACTTATCCTTGTACTTCTAATTGCAGGTTTTTTCCACATTTCCCATACAGTTTTTGTTGCTATACTCACCCCTGCTCCGCTATCTAGAATAGCTATAGATTCAATCTTGTTGATCTCCACAGGAAGCGTAGTATTTCCTTCATCGTCTTCACAATGCTTGCCAACTTTGTTCACAGGAACAGGAATTGTTTGCTTAAGCATTAGCTCAGAAGCCTTTGCCTTCAACAACTTCTTAACCTGGATGTTCTGGTTCCACAATCCTTGCTCAGTTAATTGTGTAGCCACTTCTCCCCACAATCTTGGCCTAAGCTTTAAGAACTCTGCGAGTGGAATGGTACACATAACTGGTGCCGACATTAAAGCTTGCAAACTCCCTATGTCTCGTTCCTGATGAGGTTGTCGTGTCATTGATGGTACTCGCATGATTTGGCTATGTGCTTCGTACAGTCCTAAATATGAGGGCAGTGTCTTGCATGTGAGCTTGTTGCTCCGAGCTGAGACAACAGTATGAGCATCATCTGGTAAAGATAAAGCATCTAATTCTTGAACCCTTTGATTCGAGAATTCTACTATAGAAAACGGTGGGGTGACTTGTCAGAAGATGCTAGATCCTCAACTTGTTTTTGCACCGCTTCCCACATCTCCCTTGCTATTGCTTCCTCTATTTCAGGAATTTCATCTCCAAAATCTGCGGTAGCCAATGGTTTTGACTCGTTTGCATTGGTATGAGGTAAATCATCTCCTTCAAGCATTTCTAGGAAATGTAGAGATACAACTTCACTTCCCTTTTCCATGCTTGGCGTGGCTTCTGGTATCGTCTCTAAGTTAGGCTTCAGAGAAGCAAGTCCTCTTGCGTACATAGGTGGTGGGCCGTCTATTAGAGTCTGAGTATCCCTAATCAACTGCTTATGGATAGCCAAGTTGATTGTCTCTTCACGAGGGTTGGGATATTGAAGCGTTGCATCTAAAGGCTCGTACACCTTGTCCATAAGGACTGATCCTCCTGAGCTTTTCTCAGACTCGGATGCTTTTCCCTTTTGCTCATTTTGAGTTTTCTCTCCGATTTGTTTCGTTTTCAACATTCCTTCTAGCTCTTTTGGGATAGAGTTTCCTCCATCAGAGCTCTTCTGCTCCTTCGACTCCTTACTCCCCTTGCTGCGTGGTTTATGTCGAGTTGATTTCTTTCTCTCTTTTCCATCTTTGGATAAAACCTTAATCTCAGAGGGTTTCTCAACAACCTCTTTGACATTCTTTTGCGCTTGGGCTCTAGTCACTACTCTTAGCGACACTAGTTCGTTCTCCTTCTCAGATGTCGTGGGTGATGGAATCACTTCAACATAGTTGAGGGGCGCTTTAGCTTTTTGTGCTGCCGGATCCGCAGGCTTCAACAAGCAATCCTTTGGTAGATGGTCAATGCTACACCCTTGGCAAAACCTCTCTATAGGTGGAAACGTAGATGTTGTGCCTATGTTAGCTAAGAGGGGTCATTTCTTGTTTGGGCATTCTCTCGCCCAATGTGGTCCACCACATTCGTAGCATGGTCCTGTTTGTTGCGCGGGGTATAGTCTCTTTGTAGGATATGGTCCTGGATAACCTTGAGTCTTGGTTGGCTGAGATCCTATAAGCATCAAAGAGCTTGGGTCTCCATTAAAGTCATGAACTAGGCTTGGTCCGGTTGGGTTCTCAAAGTAGGGTTCGACAAGAGGATGCTCCATTTCGATGTAGCATGGTTGAGAGCTAACCATCTCCATACCTAATTCAGGATTCTCATATTCCACATATCTAAAGGAAGCTATGCCAGGTGGAGGAGGTTGAGCTCCTAGCACCGGCCGTGCTTGCTCTTGAGCAACTAAGGTTCTCTCATGGTTCACAACTTGCTGCCTAGGTGCAGAGTTGTTTGCTTGTTCCCTTTGTATCCTTGCAATGTGATTGCAGTCCGAAGTCACATGTGTGTAGTTCCATTTACAAAGCTGGCACCACTTCTTTGTTGGTTGATTGGCAACCAATGGTGAAAAGGTTGGGCACTGCTCGGTTTTATGGCTACCTCCACATCCTCCACAGATGTAGGGGCCTGTAGGTACAGTATGCATGTATGATGGTTGGGGTCGGTAGGAAGGTCTATAGTATTGTCCCATCTTTTTCAATACTATCTCGGCAATCTGATCTGGATTAACTAATGGCACACTAGAGTCAGAGCCCTTCCCAGAGCTACGTTTATCATCCGGATGACTATCTTGGTTTCCCATGCCAGTCATGTCGAAGTTGTCATCGTAATCCATGGCATCCATGCAACACTCATTGAAGATGACATGCTTCTTTGCGTACAAGTGAGCGTGAAGTGTCTTGTTTCGTAAGCCTTCCAGGAAGATAGAAATTAATCTTCCTTGGCTTGGCTTCTCATTGTCAGGGCATCGATTGATGTACTGCTTTAGCCTATTTACACAATCTCGCACAGATTCTTGATCTTTTTGCTTAAAAGCGTAAATTTGAGCTACTGCATTGTGCTTAATTCCCATTTTTGAAAACGCAGCTATAAAGTTCTTTTCCAGTCCATCGAAAGATCGCTTTGCCTCAGGCTCTAAAGTTTGAAACCATGATAAAGACTTACTCTCTAGCGTCAAGCCAAATCCTTCGATTTGTGTATGCGTATCCGTGACTTGCTCCGCATGTATAGCTTGCTTAAAAGCTGCTATATGGTCATATGGGTCACCGGATCCGTCATACTTCTTGACAAGCTTTTGCAGCGCAGATGGTCTCACTTTTCTAGAATATTCATCGTCATGTCTCCTATATGAGTCTCGGCCTCTAAATCTAGGCTCTTCAAATGTCAGTTCACTTGGTCTATGGGGTTCTCTTGGAGGTACATATCCACTTGCTCGTGGTCTTTCTTCTCCCCTAGATTCTCTAATAGCCCCGGGTCTCCTCGTAGGATCAATCGTTGGAAAGACTGGTCCTTTAGCAGTTGTTCGCATGGAAGGTGCTGGTTGAGCCACACTTGGGGTTCTAGCCCATGGTGGTGCTAGTGTTTCTCCTCGAAAGGCAGATTCATCTTGACGTGCCGTGTCTAAGGTAGACACCTCAGTGAAAAGGGGCCTTCCTTTCCATGTCATTTCCCTAACCTCTGGCCATTCAAGGGTTCTAAAGTCGTTCCCCCATCTATCATGAACACGCTTAGTGAAACCATCTAGATGCTCTATAGTTATTGTATGCGTGACTGGAAGCTCTAAGCTCGGGTGCTTAGTGGTTGCATAGTAGGTTTCTACCACATCCCTATACACCTCTTTAATTGGGTCGTCTTGATAGATTTTAACTACTGGAATTTCTTTTACTATGTCCCATGGGTTTTTCTTGGTCTCTTTTTCTTTTCCCGTTTTTCTATCCTCCCAATTCCTGTCGGAAAACAATTCTTCAAGTAAAGAATTGGGCGTACCAGGTCTGCGCGATGTTCCTGGCACATTTGGGTCCGATGGAAGCTCCTTTTTCTGCTTTGCTTGTGCGCTAGGTTGAAGTACACCCAAAGCATCCACTTGTTCATGATTTTTGGTGACCTCGTAGCGTACTCCATTTCTACCTATGTACATATCGTCTTGGTAGTTTACCCATGGTGCTGGTTCAAACGCAGAATGAATGTCTGTAATTTTAACAACAAATCGGCTCATTGGATCTTTGTAGATCTCACCACCATGCGCGTTTGTATACAAAAAATGGAGTCTCATGTTGTCAATCAACTCCCCATCTAGGATTTCAAATGGATTAGCAGAATCTGCCATACCAATGGGTGTGGATGGTCTATTCATGCCAAATGACTCGTTTATGTCCATTGAAATATTACTCTCGGTTCTTGAGAGGCTCTTTGTTTGAGACTCCGAAGATGTCTCGAGAATGCTCCCCAAGTTGCCAACCACCGATTGAGTGCCGCTCCCTTGAGTGGTTACCCTAGATGGTGCACTAGTCTTACGTCCCCCTAGTAATGTTCCTCCCGAGCGTAGGTTCATATGCTATTTTTAACACGTTGCAGTGTCCAGTTTTTGATTTTTTTGATTTATATTTTTTTAATTTATATATATATATATATATATATATATATATATATATATATATATATATATTTAAACCCTACCTAGCCACTAAATGCAACTAACATGAATATGTGTATAAATACCTATTTTATTTTATTTTTTGTTTTTTTATTTTTTTAATTTTAATAATTACACAAAAATACGAATTATGCAAAAAATTACAAAAATTTTAAAAAAATACAGAATATGCAAAAAATATGGACTCAAAATAAAACACATAATTTATAGATTATTTTTAATTATTTTTTTAATTATTTATTTTTTTAAATGTAAAAAAACTAAAAATTACCTAGTATGCAGAAATTATAGATTTTTTTTAAAAAAACTAAAGACTAACACAATACAAAAATAAAAAATAAAAAATAAAAAATAAAAAAATAGAACACACCTTTTTGGACCGGCCACCTTATCTTCTTCACAGCCACGCGCTCTCTCTGCTCTGCGGATTCGCCGGCGGCTTATCTTCTTCACAGCCACGCGCTCTCTCTGCTGCTCACCTTCACCGGCTCAGGTGTCGCCTTCTCCTCCAGCAGCTCTACTTCCTTCAGTGGCCAGGCGCCTCCTTCTCTTCCACTGCGGTGGTGGCGGCTCCTCTGCGCCTCAGCTGCAGTCCGTCAGCTTCACCACCTTTGCCGGCCTTCGCTTCTGTTCTCCTTCCATAGCCGCCTTTGCTGCGGGACTGTGAGGCAAGCTCATCCCTCAGCTATCGTCAGCTCCTCGCGGTACCTTCAACGGCCAGGTGCCCTTCTCCGCCGCCTCTACCGGCCTTGTTCTCCTTTTCCTCCTCCTCTGCACCTCGCCTTCGCCCTCTTGCCTTCTGGCCCTGCCGTCGGCGGCGCCTAGGCCTTCGCCTTCGTACCGGGCCCCTGCAGCCTTCGTCTACTGTGCAGTCTCAAGCCTCACCCTCGTCCTTGCCCTTCACGTTCTCTGCTTTCACCTTCTCGTCTGCTGCGGATGGCCCTTTGCCTTCACCTGCAGCTCCTTCACGTCCTTCTCAGCCCCTTCACCTTCGCCTCCCTGCTCTCTCTTCAGCCTTCGCCGGCACAACCCTGCTCTCTCTGCTCACCGCCTTCACCTTCGCCTTCGACAAGCTCAGCTAGTGCCGAGCTTCCCCTCGCCGGTGCTGCTGACGGCGACACACATCACTTCCCCTTCTTTTTTTCGGCCACCTCACCACCGTCGGCCAGCCTTCGCAGCTGCCGGCCTCTTCGCCTTTATTTTCGGCCACCTTCACCACCGTCGGCCAGCCTTCGCAGAGCTGCCTCTCGCCTCCTTCGTCTCCTTCTCGCCTCCTTCATGCCTCCTCGCCTTCTTTGCTGCGGGTGAGGCAGAGACGGCCAAGTACTTTCTATTCTCTAGTGTGCATGCTTCTTTGTTGATGCTTGTGGATTCTCTATCAGGCTTTGTGTGGTAGTGGATTCAAGCTTAAGCTTCTCCATAGCTTGTAGCTTATCCATGGGCAAGGCATTGCTTGAGTAGTGAATGAGAATGCATGTTTATTTCAAGTTCCATTAAGCTTCAAGGTTTGTGTGCATGCTAGGGAAGTAAGTGCTTGAGAATGAAGTATGCTTTGAGCTTGTGTATGCATTAGCTTAGCTTTCTTCTTGTATTGGATGTATGAATGAGTGGGATGATGAGTAAATGAGCTATGGCAAGATTGAGCTTATGTGTGTAAAGTCTATGTCAAGGTAGTGGTGTTCATAGCATTCTCTCCTGAAAGGGATAAGCTTCTGTGCACCATTACGGGTTGAATCCCTAGCTCCGAAAGGGATGCAAATCCATTGGATTGAGCTACACATGGATCATGCTACTCTTGCTATAAGTGTAGAGAGTCTTTCGTCTCTCCATTGGCGCCACTGCCGGGGAGAAGACTCAAAACCGATTGAGAAGCTTGCATTACTACCACTAATTCTTTTTGTTTTTAGGTTTAGGGTTAGCATGAGTGTGGAATCTCGGAGCTAGTGATTAGAAGAGAAAAATTAGATTAGTACTTACTTGTGTGGTGGAGATCTACTTCGGCTAATGTTTTTTGTTTATTGCAATGCTTTCATTCATGTTTATGCCTTAGTACATCATGTTGTTCTTAGCAAGAAAGTAGAACACTTCGTTCCACACCTTCTCACCACGGCCAAAGTTCTGTCAATTCTCCACTTAGCAAATTAAGCTCCTTGCTTCATTGCATTGAATTAGAAGAGCATTGCTCATACAATAGGATAGATGGGAAGACAGAAGAGCTTGCACCTCTATGAACAAGAGGGAGAGCTAGTCTCAAGAGAGCTCAAGCATAAGTTTAGCCCAATGTGTACATAAGCTCTCAAATGAGCCACTTTTTATACTAAAACTCCTAAAACTCCCAAAACTTCCCATGTGGGATTATTCTCAAGCCCACTCCCACACTCACCTACAACTTGAAACTTTTTACAAGAGCCCTAAATAAGAATGTCAAGTCTCTTGTTTTCCTGCTTGCATCTTTGTGTTGCATCCTTGCAATGATCACCACTCGTCACGCAACAGCTTGACCAATGCACCAGCAACTTTTCAACGCTTCATAAGTCAGGTATTTGCACCTTACTTATTGGGAAAGTTTATAAGGGTCTTTTTGGATGATTTTTGCATCTATTCAAGCCGCATGGATCACTTGGAAAAGTTGAGGTTGGCCTTGCAAAGTATTGATGATGCAAAAGGGTGTCTTAATCCTAAAAAATGCCGCTTGGCACGAAGGAAGGTGGTTCTCTTAGGACACGTTATCTCAAAAGAAGGCATAGAGATGGATCCTGAGAAGGTGTAGGCAATTGTGGCCCTTCCACCACCTACCAATGTAAGGGAGGTAAGGAGGATTTTGGGTAAAATAAAGTATTACCAATGCTTTATTGACATGTTCTCTGAGAAGATGTATCCTATAAATTTGTTGACAAAGAAGAATGTTTCTTTCCAATGGGGGCCCGATCAAATTCAATCTTTTTGTTTGCTTAAGGAATGCATGAGTCAAAGTCTAACTGTGCACCCTCCTAGGTGGGGGGAGGACATTTATGTGAACCCAAGTGTCTCATCACATTCAGTGGGTGCTATACTCTTGCAAAAGGGAGAGCAAGGGCATATGCAACCAGTGTATTATGCAAGCCGACAACTCATTGATGTCGACAACTCACTGATGCTGCCGAGGAGAGGTATGATGAAATGGAGAAAGGTGGTTTGTCTCTTGTTTTTGCAGTAAAGAAGTTCAGGTCATACTTGTTACCTCGCCCTTTTTTCTTCCTCACATCTCAACCTTCTTTACAATTCTTGGTCCGCAAACCCAATCCTGCAGGAGGGAAGTTTGAAAAGTGGTAGTGAGCTTCAAGAATTCTCTTTCACTTTTATTACAGAAAACACCACTAGGGCCTCTCTTGTAGATTTGCTTACAAGGAAGGAAGAGGAAGAAGGAACAGGAACAAAGGAAGAAGTATATGAAGATTTGGAGATACCACCACAATTGCTTTCACTATGCATTTTGATGGAGCCTTTAGCCCTTCCAGGCAATGTGGGGCTGGGGGGATAGTTTTATTTGATCCAGAAGGAAAAGAGGTATGGGCCAAGGGTGGGGAATTTCCAAAGGCTATATCAAATAATGTGGCTGAATACAATGCATTAATTTGGGGATTAAAAGATTGCATAAAAGATGGAATTAAAGAGGTAGAGGTTAAAGGGGATTCACAATTGGTCATCCGACAAATAAAAGGAGAAAAAGGCAGTCCTAATCTCCAAGAATTGTATAAAAGGGCAATGGAGTTAAAAGAAGCTTTTGAGTTTGTAAATTTATGCATGTTAACAGGAGGGATAATCAAAAGGCTGATGAATTGGCTACTAAAACTTTGGCTTCTTTCAAAGTAGCTATTCTTGCATTAATGGATACAGGTTGTTGGCCTGAGCTCCAAGATGTTCACAACACTATTTAGATACACGATACTTCCCTCCTGGATTGAATCCTCAACAGAAGCAAAGGCTTATAAAGAAAGCTCATCCTTACACAATTCTAAGGGATGTTCTTTACAACAAGCAAGGTAAGGATAAGATTCTTAGGAGGGTAGTGAGCCTGGAAGAATCTAAAAGGATTATGGAATTATGTTATGAATGTTCAGGTCACTTTGCCTCAGCCAGCATAACTCGGAGGATCCTTAACACATGTTATTATTGGCCTCGATCAGTAAAGATATCTATGAGTGGTGTAGAAGCTGTGAAGTATGCAAGGCATATGGGCATAAACAATTGGTTCTCGGACCCTTAAACCCTATCCCAGCATATGGTCCATTTGAAAGGTGGGGATTAGATTTTGTGGGCTCACTTTCTCGTTCCTCACATGGGAAGTATTACATATTGGTGGCCACAGATTATGTAACAAGGTGGGCAGAAGCAAAGGTGGGCACAGATTATGTAACAAGGTGGGTAGAAGCAAAGGCCATGGTCAATAATAAAGCTGTGGCTGTGGCATCCTTTCTCAGGGAATACATATGTGCCCGATTTGGGTGTCCATTAGAAATCCTTACCGATGGGGGGAGGTCTTTCAGGAATGACTTGATTGAAGCTTTGGTGCAAAAATTAAAAATAAAGCATGCTATGTCAACTCCCTATTATCCCCAATGTAATGGTTTAGTAGAAAAAACTAATGGACTGCTTTGTGGATCTTTGTCTAAGCTAGTGGATACTATGAAGAGAAAGTGGGATGTGCATTTGCCAGGTCCTATGGGCCTATAGGACACCTCATAAACTCTTTCTTGGTTTCACACCTTTTCAGTTAGTTTATGGAATGGAGGCTATTTTGCCAATAGAATTGGAAATCACAAGCCTTCGCACATCTTTTGCACGCTTGAATAATGAAGAAGAAACTCATGCCCAACGCCTAGTACAACTGGAGACCTTGGATGAGAGGCGACTTTAGGCACTTCAAAATTTGGAGGCTGTACAACAATGGCGCAAGGCAAGGCATGACACTCTCACGAAGAAGAAGAAGAAGCCAGAACTCAAGCAAGGAAGCTTAGTCATGAGGTATGATGGTCGTGTGGAGAAACGGCTAGATAAGAAGCTTCTTCTATGCTAGGAAGGCCCCTTCAGGATAAAGCAAAAGTTCAAAAATAACACCTATCTTCTAGAGGATGCAAGTGGCCAGGAGGTTCCCGGACGTGCCAATGAGTACCAGCTAAAGATATTTTACCCTCGAGCACCATGGCCAGCAGATCCCTAAGACAAGTATGGAGGATCTACTGGGGGGAGGGAAGATGTGACATGAAAAATTGATATATTTTATTTTCAATTTTGTACATATTTTGATGGTTTCTCAATGGTAATAAGGTGGAAGCTTGTCCAAGAAGATTGCGGCGCCCACAATGGAATAACGGCGTGGTGATGCGGCAGCTTGGCGGCTACCCTGATAACAGCATTCTATCTTCAAATATAATGGTTTTACTTGATTTAGGGTGCACACATTGTAAATGCCACAAGTATGCTTGATAAATACTTTGGTATGGTAGATAGGCTAGTGACGTGGAAAATAAAAGTGGGCCTTCATGCTCACATGGATTTTAATTGTATTGTTAATATAGTATTCACCATAAGGCTACAAGTTGGGGAGTGTGGAAGACATGTGGAGGAGTGTGTGTAGGTGCATAATTGGGAAAGATTCTTCTAGAATTCCTACATGGAAGAGGAGAATTCCGCCATGTGTAAGTGGGATCTCCATCTACATGCCACTTAGACTTGGCTATTATCTCATCACACTTTCAAAGTCAAAAAGTCTTCAATTTAATAATCAATAGAAAACTTAGCCTAAGAGGACAATTGATGGTGACATCTACCCTTATGTCACTGAAAGGGTTGAAGTTTTTAATATTGTAATTTGTAACAATGGAAGAGAGGGTGATTCTCCACCTATAAAAGGAGCCCTCCTCTCCCTTTCAAATCAAATGAATGAAGCCTCCTCAATTGAGCATTTTGTATCATTGCCATTCTCTTATCTTCAAACCCTTATTTAATCACTCTCTTTACATGTGAATGTCTCATTTAGCATTAGCTCCTCATGCTTAACCCAATTTTGGACCTCTTTGATGATTCATGATTCTTTGATAAGTGGGATAAGGAGTTATTATCTTGGTGGGCCTGTGACTTCTCAAGGTAGCCCTTGCCTTATTGCCGCCCTCCTTTGGAGGTACCAATGGTTTTAGCGATAAATAGTGAGCATGTGGAAAGACTTTGGGGACCATAGATAAATCTTTACGATTGTCCGCTGAGCAATGTTAACCCTTATCCTCTAGCTTGAATCATGAAGGAGATGAACAACAAGAGACTATGTGAAAATTGAGGTTTTATGCAAAGAGAGGGAAGTGCAGTTTTTGTGGTCTAATACCCAAATTTCAACTGGTAATTACTCATCACTCGGATATTGGTTTCTAAAATTGATCATATGGCTAGGAAGCTCTTTATATGCTCTTTCCACTCATGTAACTAATTTCTTAATCCTTTACTTCATTGATGATCAGAATTTCTTCCAAAGTTGCTAACTTTAGGCGAATTTTGACAGTTTTATAGTCTTGTAGTAAAATGCTCATAACTTTTCGCTCGACTACCCCGTTTCAAAAGTTTTTATATAGACGCAAAGCTCTCTTCAAGCTCTACATACTTATGTTATCCTCTTTTGTATAGTCTATATGGATTTAAAACTGCAATTCTCTGTGTATCTCTATTTTTATAGACGTTTGGCCATTATTTCTTCTTAATAATGATTAATTTCTCTTAATCTCTTATCAAAAAACAAATCCCATGTATCTTATCCTCTTGTAAGTGATTGCTATATTCGAACAGATGAACCTTACCAACATTCCCTGTATGTTTCTGTTCACATAATCCTGAGTCAGAAGATTTTCTTCCAACAAAGAATTGCCCTCTTATTTGGAGCTGCAAGACTGGCAGAAATTCTTGCTACTCTTGAGCCTTTCATCTTTCCTTCCATGAATTATGATCTCACCTTTGATGTGTTTATCTTTATCTTAACCTAGGGAGAGAAAGGAAGGTGAGGAGGCTGTGAGGTTTCATACAAGTGTGTTTTGATTCTAAGAAGTGACCGAAGTCAAAATCCCAACTTTGTGTCATAGTACCATCTACCTTTGTAATTTTTCCTCTCTTTGTCTGCTTGTCATATGTATGGAGATATTTTGCGCAGAGGTCTGTGTCGATCCCTCCGGGTAGTATTGTAGCCATTCTGTCAAGCCCAACTTTTTCCAGCTTATCCTTTACTTCCGCATCTTCCAATAGATGGAGACACTCCTTACTGTGGCACTGCAGCGTGATTTTCCCATGTGGTGTAGTGACCTATTTTCTAATTAGATTTCCCTGGAAGGACTGGGCGTAAGGGCCCAAGAAGTTGGTCCTCAGCTTGCTGGCACTTTAGGCACCTATGGCACTACTAGCTTGTGTTGGAGGTGGTTGCTCCCAGGACTCTGATTCTGATGTACAACCATATATTGTCAGTTGAATGACTGGTGGAAGCCACCTTTTTTCTTTTTTTCTTTATCTTTCTTTCTTTCTTTTTGTGTTAATTAGTGTTAGTATGTTAGGGAAAGGTTCCTAAGGGCCTTCCCATATAGTAGAAGGTGTGAATTTGAAGGCGTGAAAGATTTCTCCGTGAAGCAGCAGACGTGAATGTGATGCGTGAATGTGAAGGTCTCGCGTGAAGTTCGGGGACGTGAAGGTCTCCCATGAAGTTCAAGGACGTGAAGGTCTCCCGTGAAGTTGCAGACTTGGGGACGTGAAGGTCTCCTGTGAAGTTTGGGGGCGTGAAGGTCTCCTGTGAAGTTTGGGGGCATGAAGGTCTCCCGTGAAGTTCGAGGACGTGGAGTTGCAGACTTGGGGACGTGAAGGTCTCCCGTGAAGTTGCAGACTTTATAAATTTTGTGTGACAATGAGGCTAGATTTTTTGTTTTCTACACCTTATGTATTTATGCAAATTTTTCTTGGAAGGTTGATATCTTACGTTTTTACATTTGCATTTTACGTTTTTCATTTGTTGATCAGTCCATGAATCGATAATAATAATTAAAAGAGAGACAATTTTAACACCCATCAAAAAATATACACATTCAAAAGAAATAACAACAAAAAACAAAGAACCAAAAAGAAGGAAAGGAAAGGTATAGCTCCCACCTTGAGAGGCCGGGAAGGCGATGTCGGGAGCAAGGAGTTGAAATCATGCAAGGAATCGATGAAAGAAAACTCGAAATCACCAGTGAAAGTGACAAAATCAAGAAAGTAAATCGATTTTATAGTGTAGCTATCGGACAGGGCGACTACATTAAATGATCAATCCATGTGTCATTTTGTGATTGGTTCTGTAGTTCTTACCGTTTCACAGGGTGAACTTCTTTGCACTTTTTCACGGCATGAAACACTAAAAAAGGTTCATGTCGTGAAAGAGTTTGAGGTTCTTCACGACGTGAAACACCAAAAATAGTTCACGTCGTGAAACATTTTGGGTACTTCACGATGTGAAGTATTTTTCTGCTGTTTCACGTGAAGTTTATAAAATCAAATTTTTGTGCTCAAACACACCCACATGCACATGATGATGCATTGATTTTCTTTTTCTTTTAATTTTACCATGGAAACCAAGGGTTTTAACTAGTACTTCTAGGCATTTTTTGATGAAATCTTTTTAATTCTAATTGGGATATTTTTAGTATTTCTTCCACCCAATTAAATATTTTTGTGGCAGTGTATGCTTGTGTATTGCTTATACTAGGGACACCCTTGCTTCTTCCTTCATTCATATTGTTCAATTCTCTATTTACTGTAGGTATTGTTGTTGCTTGAATCATTCTCAACTTAGGTTGTTGAATTTGCTTCCTTCTCCACACAAGTGCAGGTGTGGGGTTTGTCCTTTTGGGGAGTTGATGCTGAAAGCTCTTACCCTCTTTTGTATATTGATTCAAACCTATTGTGGCGTCTGTCTCATAGATTTTCTTTTGGGTAGCCATTTTGTTGTATTGCCTTGATAGAAGCCTTGTGCTCAATTAGGTCCTTTCAAATCCACTGTTGCATGACGGCTGTCATGATGCTTCTGCAAGTTTTTGACCTTCTACCACTTTGTAGGTGGTGTCAATGGTTGACTTTTGAACTGGGTTCTCTCATTGAGAACGTTCGTCATTCATTGGTTCCTTCCTCTCAGGTTGGCCCTTTGGGTGAATCTTAGGTACCCATTTATATGTACTCTTGTATGTTGGGCTTTGTGTAGGCAATTTGAACATGGTGGGTGTAGAATCTGTTTTCTAAAGTACCGCTTCTGCACAACAATTTGTTTCCCTTGATTTGCCGAGGTCCATAATGGTATGGACATGACTTTTTCACCGATGGTTAGCGATGTTGTTCTGTCTTCCCATTGGATATTACACTTGTTAGCACAGATCTAGGATCGTCCTAAGATCATCTCCTCTTCCATTGTACCTACAGGCACTACAAACACCTTTCCAACCAAGGGATTATTACTGATGGAAATGTTAACATTTAAATACCCAATGGCCTTTGTGGTTGTTAAGTGCATACTACGAACTTTTACGTCCATGTGTTCCAAGTTTGGTCTCCCTAAGGCTATCCAAGTATCATATGAGATTAGGTTGTGTCTCGATCCCGTATCTATCAATGCAACACTTGTTGCAATGCCCTTATTTGTTGTGAGTCCCAACTTGAGTCTTGTTGGTTCAATGTTTAGATCCTCTTTGTCCACCAGGGCTATGGACACCATATTGACATGAATCAGACCCTTCTGCATTTTAGCTTTTGCTTGCCTAGCTTTAGCCTCGTCTTGCGCTTGCTGGATCTTTTCTTTTGCTTGCCTAGCTTTAGCCTCGTCTTGCGCTTGCTGGATCTTTTCTTTTGCTAATTGCTTCTGTTTTTTTAAGAGGTGTTCTTGGAAGAGCGTCTCTTGGGTTAATTGTCCAAAGTACTTTTTTTAGTTTACTCCCATTGACATAGCCCTCCATTTGGATGCCGTCAATTATCTCTATTCGGACAGACCCTTGAGGTGTGATTTCTAATATGCAGAATGGTCCCAGACCACGGTATTTCAGTTTTTTTTTCCTGGCGCTTCCCACACCATACATGAGGACAAGGTCGCCCATTTTTTACTCTTTTTGCTTGAGGTTTCTATCAAACCAATGTTTTCTACGTAACTTTTCAACCATGAGTCCGTGTGATGCTATCAACCGGGTTTCATCCAGTTTTTCCAAGTCAATTATCCTTTCAGCTAATGCATTTTCAGTTAGACGTTCTTGTATAGCAATTCTTAAGCATGGGACTAAGTATTCCATGGGCATAACTGCTTCAACACCATAAGCTAGACGGAAAGGATTATATCCTATTGCCACCTTATAGGATGTGCGGTAGGCCCAAAGAGTTGTTGTAAGCTTATGCTCCCAATCTATTCGACTTGCCTCCACAGTTTTCGTCAGGATGGTACACAAAATTTTATTGGTACTTTTTGCTTGACCATTTGCTTGGGGGTAGTATGGTGACGAATTACGATGGATTACTAAGAATCCTGCAAGCAATTGATTAATCACCTCATTAATGAAATGTGAGCCGCAGTTACTCACCAATCCAATGGGCAACCGAATCATGATATGATTTGCTTATATACAAAATTCGCAGTATACGAATCCAATTGGTTGCTTGCTAGCCCAACCTGGTGAATTCAAATTGCTTATATACAAAATTCGCACATCCGCTCTCTTTGAAGTTCTGGCTTCCGCCGTCCACTTTGTGAAATAATCAGTATCTATGATTATGTAGGAGGTTTGTGATGATTGAGCCGCCAAACTTATATGCCCCACAAAATCTGTTTCCCATTTCTCAAATGGTTGCCTGACAATGATGGGGGTTAGTGGCATCTTGTCTCTTTTTTATGGGATAGCGAAACGTTGGCATTCCTCACATCTTTTGACGAACTCATTGGCGTCCCCGAATAACGTGAGCCACCAAAGTCCAGCTTGGAACACCTTCCGGGCTCTAATTTCTCTAGCAAAATGCCCACTTACTATCCCGCAATGAGACTCTTCCAGTATGGTCACGAATTCATCCTCCCTTACGCATCATCTGAGCACATTGTCTTTGCCCAGTCTATACAACTCTCCGACAGACAATTGATATGGTGCTGCAAGCTTGAGAAGCCTTCGCATCTTATCCTTATTTAAGGATACGTCCTGATGGAAGCCATAAGCTAAATACTCTGAGGTCTCTTTGCTCCCTTCCGGTACCATATCCGATTTGAATAGACAAGTATCAGGGAGGTCATTGTCGACACCAGGCTGGTTCTCCATTTGGAACTCTAGACAGGTGGTCGGCCCAACACATGTTGTGTTCCCTTCCTTACCGTTGACAGTAAAGTCAAATTCCAACAACAATAGTAGCCAACGTGTGATTCTTCCTGTGGTGCAAGGTTTATTCATCACTAGATATAGCAAAGCTTGATGGTCCACAAAAAATATGAATTTGTTAGCCAAGAGATAATGTCGGTGTTTCTTGACTGCGTAGACCATGGCTAATCCTTCTCTTTCGGTAGTGGTGTAGTTTACCTCTACATCATTCAATTGACGATTGACTAGCAAAGCAAACTAGATAGTCCAATTTGAATTCACCAGGTTGGGCTAGCAAGCAACCAATTACAAAATTTGACGCATCAATGTGTACATGGAATATAAGATCCCAATTGGGAGGTCACAAAATGGGTGCGCTTGCCAAGGCTTGCTTCAGGCGATCATAAGTCTCTTGACACTCCTTAGTCCACTCAAAGACAACGAGCAATTTATACAAGTGTTAGATATCCGTAACGCCACTACGGGCATTACCACAAGAGGGGACGGCCTCTGGCTCACCACCCAGCCATAGGGGAAGAATGAGGATTGCCCCTCATCCCCCAGGCTATATAGTGTGTGGCCTGCCGTCCACACTAGCCTGGCCGCCCATGACTCCACATGGGCGTCCTCTCCCACTGAACCCTGGATATGGCCATCCAGTTTGCCGTCGGTCTCACAGGCGTTACAGCCTATGTGACATTAGTGTTAGATATCCGTAACGCCGCTACGGGCGTTACCACAAAAGGGGACGGCCTCTGGCTCACCACCCAGCCATAGAGGAAGAATGAGGATTGCCCCTCATCCCCCAGGCTATATAGTGTGTGGCTTGCCGTCCACACTAGCCTGGCCGCCCATGACTCCGCATGGGCGTCCTCTCCCACTGAACCCCGGATATGGCCATCCGGTCTACCGTCGGTCCACAGGCGTTACAGCCTACGTGACATTACCCCCCCCTTAAGAAGAGTTTTCGTCCTCGAAAACAAACTGGGGAAACCTTTTGGAAATTGCACTACGGCGTTCCCAAGTAGCTACCTTCTCATCCCTATCTGTCCATTTAACAAGTACCTCCTGGTACACTTTATGTCGGGTTTGTTTGTCACGATACTGTAGAATCTTTTCAGGTTCATATGGTGTCTTTGGTGGCTCTATCAAGTCCACCAAAATCTCTGGAGAAACTGCGTTCTCTAACCCGTGAACTGATTTCTTCAGTTTACTGACATGGAAGACAGGATGGACTTGAGAACTCTCCAGTAACTCAAGTTTATATGCTATGTCCCCATGCTACGTCCCCAATCTTCTTAAGGATTTTAGAAGGATCACAATATCTCAGAGAAAGTTTATCACACTTTCTCGTTTTCATGGTTTTTGACTGCGCAGGAACCTTGAGGAATACAAAGTCACCTTCTGCAAAGGTCACCTTTCTACATCCTTTATTCGCATAAGTTTTAGCGCGATCCTGAGCGCTACAAATGCTCTCACGTGCGGCTCTGAGCATATTATTCATATCTTCAAGGAAATCCTTGATAGATTGAATCTTCTCCTTTTCTAGGCCTACAGCCATTGGAGATCTCGGCTGGAATCCATACATTAACATGAATGGTGTAAATCCAGTTCGCTGAATGCTTGGAGCTGTTATAAGCAAACTCCAATATGGGTAAATATTCTTCCCAATTTGATTGCTTCTTACTTACATAAGAACGCAACATATCCTTAAGTATTTGGTTAACCCTTTTTGTTTGACCATCAGACTCCGGATGGTCCGCCGTACTCATACTCAGAGTAGTATCCAGCTTTTTAAAGACTTCCTGTAAAAGTGGCTGTTGAACTTTCTATCTCTATCTGACACTATATCTACGGGCAAGCCATATATCTTGTAGAGATGTTCAAAAAAGAGTTTTGCTAACTTTGGCGTTTCCGTTTTCTTGGTGGCAATAAATTTTGCCATCTTGGTTAATCTATCCACCACCACCTAGACCGAGTCATTCCCTCGACTTGTCGTGGGTAAACCGGTGATGAAATCCATGGAAATGCTTTCCCATTTCCCTTGAGGAATGCTTAAAGGATGGAGCAAGCCCCCAACCTTTAGCCATTCATGGTTATTGACCTGACACTTATTGCATTGCAGCACATAAGTCTGGACGTCCTTGAATAAACTAGGCCAATAAAATTATCGTTTGACTAGTGCATAGGTCTTTTGTATCCCGGGATGACCAACACTTGGACTATCGTGACTTTCTCTAAGAATGCATGCTCGAAAGTCACCAATAGTTGGTACACACACCCTACCCTTGTAGAGTAAGTACCCGTCGTCAATGGAGTAGTTAGCATACTTCTCCCCCCCGACGAAGTTTAGCATCATCCTTTGAAACCGTGTCGGAAAACAAAGGTGATGAAGGGCCTATGTCTGAGCTCTCCGGCTCAAAACTATACCCTGAAGACTCGGCTAGCCTCTCCGGACTAACTCTCGCTTCGCTACCTGCTGCACCTACGGCCAGTCTCTCCGAACCAGCATTACGTGCCAACGAGGAAGGTGGGCGCGGCTGTGACAAAGTGCATACGCATACAGCACGCCAGACCTCTGTAAAGACAGGATCATGCTCACACAAGCCACGGAGTGATTCCAAGAACTCATTCTTGAAAACCGTAAAGCTTAATTCATTAATTTGTGGCATGTGGCTAAGCGCATCCGCCACAACATTATATTTACCTCTTTGGTAATGAATCTGAAGGTCGAACTCCTGTAGAAGCTCCGCCCACCGAGCTTTCCGACTTTTCAACTCGTTTTGACTCGAAAGCCATGTCAGGCTTTCGTGATCCGTATGTACTTCAAAAGTGGCACTATATAAATAGTGTCTCCACTTTTTAAGTGCATGTACGATGGCCAGTAACTCCCGCTCGTAAGCCGAGTAGTTATGCTAAGCCCTATCTAATTTTTGCTCTCAAATGCAATAGGGCGTCCCCTTTGCAAAAGCACGGCTCCAATGGCCTCACCACTAACGTCTGTCTCCAAGACAAACGGCTCAGTAGGGTCAACTATAGTCAAAACAGGTGCAGCTGTTATGGCTACCTTAAGTTTTTCGAAGCTTCTTTTGTTGGTCTCCCTCCCAACATATATTCTTTGTTTTTGTGCGCAATTGATCCGTCTCACGGGACTGCGATCTTCGCGTAGTCCTTTACATACTGTCGGTAAAACCCCGACATGCCAAGAAAAATCTGTAGTTCTTCGAGATTTTTCGGTGTTAGCCACTTGAGAATAGCTTCCACTTTCTCAGGTTCCATCCGCGTACCATGGGCGGATATAATGTGGTCCAAATAGTGAATTTCTCTTTCAAAAAATTCACATTTGCTCTCCTTCGCAAATAGCTTGTGTTGTCGCAATAACTGGAACACTAATTGCAAATGTGCCAAGTGTTCTTTACGCGTTTTGCTGTACACAAGAATATCATCTAGAAAAACTACTACGAATTTTCCTAAGTATGGACGTAAAACACTGTCCATCAGCGTCATAACAGTCGCTGGAGCATTGGTTAGCCTAAACGGCATAACCAAAAACTCAAAGTGACCGAATCGTGTCCTAAATGCTGTCTTCGCAACATCCTCGACCTTAATTCTAACCTGATGATACCCAGATCTCAGGTCTATCTTAGAGAAATATTTCGACCCATAGAGTTGATTAAACAACTCGTTCATACGTGGCATAGGGTACTTATTCTTAATCGTGACTTGATTAAGCGCCCGATAATCTATGCACATGCACATAGAACCGTCTTTCTTCTTTACCAGAAGAATCGATGATGCCCAAGGACTCAAACTAGGGCGAATAAACCCTTTCTCTAAGTATTCGGTCAACTATTTTTCCACCTCCTGTGCCTCGGAGTGGCTCAACCTATAAGCAGGCTTGCTTATTGGTTTGGATCAAGGCATAACTTCGATGCCATGGTCTACTTCCCTTGATGGTGGTAAACCATCTGGAAGCTCTGTAGGAAAGATCTTGAAATTCCTGCAATAAACTTTTCAAAGCATCTACGTACTTTGTTTTTAGAGTCTATTTTGCCTTGGACTTTGTTGTTTCATCATCACATGCATGCCAAATAGGGTTTTCAGAAAATAGTGGGTCTCTTCCAAGGCTTTGTTTTCCATGTTTGTCTACGCAAACATTACTTTTAGTTTCAGCTACGGAAACAGAATTTACTAGAGGGTAACAAGCATATACTTGTGCTACCTGGCCGCTGTGCGGACTGCATGGCATAACTCGAGCGATGCTATAAGTGGTGAAAAGGGGACACTACGGTCTCCCTGTAGGGTGATGATATTACCCCCAGACTCAAACTGTAATGTGTTGTGTAAATAACTCCGAACTAGGCTAGGACCGAGGCTATACAGCCACTCCCTGCCTAAGTAATCATCTGCTCTAGTTAAATGCATGACCTGGAAGTCAAGCACGACCTCATAGTCCTGCATGATCAAAGGGACTCCCAAGACCACGGTATTCCATACCTTTTTATCATAACCATTGGCCAAACCAACGGTATACTCATGATCACTTGCGGTCTCTTTTAATTTCAACTTCTTGACCAATGAATAGTTCAAAAAGTTATGGCTAGCCCCATCGTCTATAAAGACAGTGACTCTACGGCCACCTATGGTGCCATACATGCGCACCATGTCATGCGGACCAACACTAGGTTGCCACATAGCTGGTGTCACTGAACAAGCGTGACGCTCGTCACAATGACTCACCGTAACCTCTCTGAACTCTCCGCCACGCACTGAGAGGGAGCGTCTGCACTGTGTGCAACTGCCTAGAGGATTTACCATCACTCTTACTAGTGCTTTCTTTTAACTTTGGGCAATCAGCCTTGTTGTGCCCCACTTCATTGCAGTTGAAGCAACGATTTTCCTTTTGTGCTTGCAAGTATTGCTCCTTTTTGTGGGTTTCAGAACTTTGTTTTTTCTTGAAGGGTCTTGGTTTTTTTTTTAAAAGACCAACGACCCCCTGACTCCCCTCTGTCCTCTTCCCTGATTTTTCACTACGGACACCCTTTCTTTTAAACCCCGACCCCCTTTTTTTCCTTTATCCACTGATCTCCCTACCCCATCTCGCGCACCACGATGCTTAATGTCATCATAGATTTGCGCATACTTGATGGCCTGAGAGAGGTCCTTAGGCTGCAAGGGCTCTACATACTCAAGATAATTATTTGTTAGGCCTCGTTTGAAGCCCCTCAATGTTTGGAATGCATCGATTCTCTTCAACTTGAGTATGAGCTCTCTGTAGTCAGAGACGTACTGGGTGAGGGTCTTGTGTTCTATCGAACACTTGTCCCACGCATCCCAACTTCTTTCTTCTTCCTTGCCTAGCAAAAACTCCTTTTGAAACATTGTTTCGAAAGCTGCCCAAGTGGTAAGACTCATCCACCACTTGTATGCCTTGCCATACAATAAGAAACTAGCCTCTACGGGCTGCACATGACTAGGCTGCTTACGCAGCTCATGAAGTCCGACCATTTCGCTAAGAACAAATTAACAGAATCCTTGTTACGCTCTCGTTCCTCGCCGCCAAAACTAGGCAACTTAAAATCTTTAAGTAACACCGAGGCTGCCTCTACAGGCGACCTCGCAGGCACTGCAGCCTATCCTCCCGGACCACGAGTGAGGCTGCGTTGACGCGTGTCATAGGCAGGCGTCTATCACGAGGAAGAGGAGAAGATGTCAAAATAGTGGACAACACGTCTAGGCGTGTGCCCTGCAGCATCGTGACAACGTTATCCTGGACCCTCTGTAAGGTCGTCAATTGCGTGTTAACATATCTAAACATCCCATTAGAGCGCTCCGTCTCCGTGAGGATGTCGGCAGGGTCAGTAAGGTACTGGTCAAAATCATGGTCTGCCAAGAGGTC
Source organism: Cibotium barometz (assembly GCF_041138505.1). NCBI lineage: Eukaryota > Viridiplantae > Streptophyta > Polypodiopsida > Cyatheales > Cibotiaceae > Cibotium > Cibotium barometz. The sequence continues at coordinate 20,943,183 of NC_141055.1, read as the reverse complement.
ATCGTCCCCCTCGGCGACGTCAGTGTCCATATAATCCAGCTCATCGGCCAGAGCGGGGTCAGCCAGGTCGGCGGCCTCTACGGGCATGCCAAGGACAAGGGTAGGGTCACGAGATGTGGAAGGCGCTTGCGGGTCACGAGACGTGCCCGGAGAGCACCCCTCCGAACGGGAGATGGCCTGGCGTCTACGGCCAGCCAACTCGGTCGAGGTAAGGCCCACGACCGAGGAGAGAAGTCCTGAAAAACCTACCGGACTAGTGGGTGGGGACACATTGGGACGGGTAGACATTTTTATTTACTTGCAATGTAAACAACAAGACTCTCGTCCCCGTCGAAAAAACATCCGCGATGCAACGATCCACGAAGGTCGACGGCACAAGCAAGCAGTAAACTGAAAAACAAACACATTTGAAAAAACAAGGTAAAAACGTGTTTGTACAAGTTTAGTTACTCGACGCTACGGTCGAGGAGACGGCTTTTGTTTTGCAAACAATTTACAAGGCACAATGGCCTTCGACCACTTGCTCTAGGCACTACGGCCTAGGAATTTCCAGGCGCTACGGCCCTATGTTTTCTCCTCTAGGTGCACACGTGTAGTGCACACGTGCTGGATGAAATTTCCTCTAGGCGCTACGGCCATAGAAGTGTTCACTAGGCACAACGGACATAGAACGGCTCTCTCTCAAAGGACTCGACACTACGGCCATGGGAGCTGTCTCTCTCTTAGCACGCGGTGCTACGGCCGTGTGCGGTGGGTCTCTTTCGTGGAAAACGGGCATTACGGCCACACAGCGCGACGGCCGTGTTGGGTTTGTTTCGTGGGATGTATTGTTGTTTTTTTTTTGTTAAAAAAAATAATGAGCCAGGCAGGCCCTCGCCGCTTCGGGCGTGGCCGCCCGCCCGTGGTGGGGAGTGTCCACAATGTGGCTGCCGCCTGGGCTGGCCGCTCGACTGGCCGCCCGATGGCATGGCCGCCCTCTAGGCTGGCCGCCTCGACCGGCCGCCTAAGGCTGGCCACCTGCTTGGCCGCCTGCCTGGCCGTCGCCTGGGCTGGCCATTTGGGCTGGTCTTCGCCCCCCCCTTCAAATGTGGTCTTCGCCCCCACCCACTCAAACGTGGTCTACTCCAGCAGTCGTGGGGCTGGTGTCGCCCCCCCCACAACAAGTTCACAATGAAACGCTTTTCGTTCCAGACAAGCTTCAACGATTTTTCACAGACAAGCTTCACCATTATCAAATGAAAATTTATTTCGCACACAAGCTTCAACGCAGAGAAAAAAAACGAGCTCTTACCTGCAATTCGTATTGTTGTGTGTGACGGGGAGAGAGAGAGAGAGAGAGAGAGAGAGAGAGAGAGAGAGAGAGAGAGAGAGAGAGAGAGAGAGCTCTGATACCAGTGTTAGATATCCGTAATGCCGCTACGGGCGTTACCACAAGAGGGGACGGTCTCTGGCTCACCACCCAGCCATAGAGGAAGAATGAGGATTGCCCCTCATCCCCCAGGCTATATAGTGTGTGGCCTGCCGTCCACACTAACCTGGCCGCCCATGACTCCGCATGGGTGTCCTCTCCCACTGAACCCCGGATATGGCCATCCGGTCTGCCGTCGGTCTCACAGGCATTACAGCCTACGTGACATTAGTGTTAGATATCCGTAACATCGCAACGGGCATTACCACAAGAGGGGACGGTCTCTGGCTCACCACCTAGCCATAGAGGAAGAATGAGGATTTCCCCTCATCCCCCACGCTATATAGTGTGTGGCCTGCCGTCCACACTAGCTTGGCCGCCCATGACTCCGCATGGGTGTCCTCTCCCACTGAACCCCGGATATGGCCATCCGGTCTGCCGTCGGTCAGGCGTTACAGCCTACGTGACAACAAGGGTCTAGTTATCTCCGCATAAAATATGATGAAGCGTCGATAATAACCCACATGACCCATAAACCTTTGCACACCTTTGTAGTTGGTGGGCGGTGGTAGTTTCAAGATCAACTTGACCTTGCTATCATCAGTGGATATGCCATTTTTTGAGACTATGTGTCTTAGTATCACACCATGCTTGACCTAGAACTTGCACTTCAAAGGGTTTAGTGATATCCGATATAATATCGGGAACATTCAAACACCTTCCCCTCAAACAGTTCAAATGATCTTCCCATCGAGAATGTGCACATAGATCATCAATAAACACTTCCAACCACTTTTGCAAGTAGTCCTTAAAAGCTGTACACATCAATCTTTGAAAGGTTGCTGGGGCATTTGTAAGACCGAACGGCATGACCTTATAACCGACTATTCCCCACATGGTATTGAAGGTAGTCTTATGTTGGTCTTTTGGTGCTATGGACACCTAATTGTACCCCAAAATCCCATCCAAGAAGCTGTACGCTTCCCTTCCAGCCACTCTTTCCAGGACGTTTGGTATACGGTAATGGGTAATGGTCCTTTCGAGTGGCTGCATTTACTTACTTAAGATCGACACATACTCTCAATTTTCCATCCTTTTTAGGTACTATCACAATGGGTGATAACCAATCCGTATGTTCGATCTCATAGATAAAGTCAGCAGCAATGAGTTTATCAATTTCCTCCTTTACAATTGCTGTATACTTTGCATTCATTTGGTATGGTTTCTGCCTGGCAGTGATCCTTCCATAATTGGAATCGTATGTTGTACCACCTCAAGCGGTACCCCTTTCATTTTCTTATAGTTCCAAGGGAAACAATCCTTGCATTCCTTGAGAAGAGCAATAAGCTCTACTTCCTTTGTAGAGGTCAAATCCTTGGCAATATATACGGGCCTTGCTTCTTCCCCTGAATCCGTAATATTAACCTCCTTGACTTCTGCTGAGCCATCGTATGATGTCAACAACCCTTCCTCTTTTACCCTAGTGGCTATTAACCGAACCACTCTTCGATCACATCAATTGTATAGTTCTTGAAATGGTCAGGCAGCACACTGAGAGTACATCTGTTTTGTCCTCATTGTCTTTTTTGGTTTTTTCCATGATTTTCTTGGCCTCACGTTTTGCCTCTACCAAGGCTTTGTTGCATTTTCGGCGTCCTGTTTTTGTAAGTTTGGGTGTATCGATTTCCATAAGGGTGATTTTCTCTAGATTCCTCCCTTCCAATGATATTTTACTCAACTCTTTGCCCCAATCCTTGGTGAATTCATCATGTACCCTTGTAGCCTCAAGGTATCTCAACCATTGGGCATCCATTGGTTTGCTTCGCAGTAATGTGTTTTGTCGGGCTAGGTACCGTTTTTGTCTCCGCCCATCGCCTTGATACGCTGACTACTGGTTCAAATTTGCACCACGGTACCTTCTAGACTTGATGTCTCCTCCACTGACTCCCCATCCATGGTTTGCCAATCAACCATGTAGATAGAAGTCGTAGGGATGTTTCCAGATTCAAAATATTGGGTTCCTTTAAGTTGCATCATAATCAATTGTGGCCAACACATGCATCCAATTCTCACAGAAATCTGGGGGAGGTAGTGATGCATACATCTCCGTATCCTCCTCATCCTTGGTTTCCCCCTCTATGGGCTGGCATATCTGTAGGGATGTGGTTCGCTCCGTTGTATGACCGAGTCGTTACCGAACAATTGCCCTTCCATGGGGTGTGCCTTCCATGCTCTTAGATCAATCTTCAATGTTTGTGAGTCCCTGCGTACATATACATGATCCAAAGCCCAATCATGCACCAATTTGGATTCCCTCATGAAAGGTCACCCAATATTATGTCATATGTATCAGGTTGGTGTAGGAAGTCCATAACCACAAATGTATGACGATATTGAAATGTAAAGAGTCTGAACTTCACATTTTCCAAGAGCCCAATGTGTCTCGAAATTGTTCCATTAGCCATCTTAACGATTAGATCTGCTCGTTTTAGATCCGGCTTCCCCCAATTTTCCCAGCAATGTTTGGTAATGATGCTGACACCTGTCCCACCATCATCCAAGATGGCCAACGCTTGGTATCCATTATGATGAATCGGAATGGTATCATTCGTGTCGTCACTCTCATAGTAGCGTCCCAGTTGGTTAATTGGTATCTTAACCACTTAGTGCAAGTGAGCACTGGCATGTCATTGGGTATGGTCACCACTTGTGGCTGGTGTGTGAGTCATATTCTCATTTGGGCATTCGGCTACTCGATGTGGCCCACCACTGCCATACATTGTAAAGGTCCTCTTCTTAGATTTGAGTTGATTTCCTTGCCCTTCCACTGTACCATGGTTTGAAACACAGGTACTAGCTTGTAACTTTGTAGGACATATTAATCTAACATGACCTATTCCCCACTAAATTCTAGTTTTTACGCCAGTTCAATATCTTATGATGGCTCTTCAATCACTACTTGATTGATCTTGGCCTATGGTGGTTATGGCAATAGAACCGGTAGAAAGATCCCTGTCTCCACCGCGCAACGAATTCAGGGAGCGGAAGTAGCACTTCTTGCGTGAGGCAGGGTCCCTCACTCAGGGCCTCGCCCACGGATATCCAGACAAGAGACTAATCCATTGGTTCTTCTAAAACCAAACCGAAAAAAACTTCCCTCGCCCAGAAAGCACGGGCGATTCCTCCAGGATAATTTTACTCTAACGTAGTCAAAAGCCTTAACTAACTGAACGGATCTGACCGAACTCGTAAGTCCCACAGTTAGATCAAGGAAAAGATTACACTTGGATCATAGAGACCAACGCTTTTTTCCTCATTGAGAGGCACAACCGTTGATTCTTTTCCATAGAACAATTTTTATCCGGGATTTACTTCATCTATTGTACCATAATAGAATTGAGTCTCATTTTAGGGATCCATCAGTCCCAATCCTATCCAGTCCCATCGGTTAGCCAATCGCCCAACCACTATAGTGATAGGATTCATTTAAGAATTTGGTTAGGTTTTGTCTCGGGTACCAGGGAAAAGAGTTCCCACATCCTCTTCACATACACATTCACATCCATTCTTCACATAGACATTCACATCCATTCTTTACATACACATTCACATCCATTCTTTCACATACATCCATATCCATTCTCATCACATATCATCCACTCATATCCCATATCATTCATTTACATCCTGACTCACATGACATCACATCACATCTCATCCATTCATTCACATCTCATCTCATCCATTCATTCACATCTATGTGATTCACATCACATCTCATCACATCTATTCACCTCACATCTCATCTATTCATTCACATCTATCCGATTCACATCACATCTATTCACCTCACATCTCATCACCTCTATTCACATTACATCCATCCATCCATCCATTCATTCACATCTATCTGATTCACATCACATCTCATTACATCTATTCACATCACATCACATCCCATCCATCCATTCATTCACATCTATCTGATTCACATCACATCTCATCATATTTATTCATAGAATTTAAACATAGAATTTAAGAGAATTATAAATTTGATATAAAGATTCTTTATGCATCTATTTATGCATAAAAATCAACTTTAATGAGTAACACTTTTGAAATAAAAATAAATCCTTTATGCATCTTTCTATGCAAAAAGAATTAATTTTAATGAGAATAACACTTTTGAAATAAAAATAAATCCTTTATGCATCTTTCTATGCATAAAAATCAATTTTAATGAGAATAACACTTTTGAAATAAAAAATAAATCCTTCATGCATCTTTCTATAATGCATAAAAATCAATTTTAATGAGAATAACACTTTTGAAATAAAAATAAATCCTTTATGCATCTTTCTATACATAACAATCAATTTTAATGATTAATATCAGTGATATCCATGCATATTCATAGGTGAATATGTACATGGAGTAATCAGAATATTTCTTTTAGATGCAAAATATGGTGGGAATCACTCTTTGTGATGAATAACATAAAAACAAACTTTCTTTTCCATAAAATTATGAAAAATTTTGCCATAACCTCCTTTGTATGGCTGACCATTTCTCATTTTTTATCATTCTATTTTAACTTAAATTAAACCAAATTAGATTCATAGAACTCTAATCTACACAATTTTCTAAAATTCAAGAGAGTAAACAATAAGAAGAGTTTAATTAATCCCTTAGTTAATCTTTCTAGGATTAAGAAAGGCTGGAATGTAAAGAAGAGAAGGGGGTGGCCTTTTCCTCAAAGGCATAGCATTTGAATTTAATTCAATCAACTGTAAAACATGAAAATCAAGAAAACCATAGATTTAAAATTAAACAAGTAAGAAAATTAACTTACATAGAGCTTATAAGCTTTCCTTTGGCTTGAGGGATTGAGGGTTCTACTCTTGTTTGAAGCAAGAGTGGCCACCAATTCACTTTGGAGAGGATTAGGCCAAAAACAATTGAATTATTAAAAAATTCAATATAAATGGTTCATCAGGACAGGAGCAGAGTAACAGTGCATAAACACCATTAAGCTTTTACAAAGGGGGAGGCTTCTATTTATAGGAAAAAGTGAGCCTCTAACCAAGAAAGCTGATTCTAGATTTTTTCAGATTAGTTTGGTCAATTTTTGACCATTTTTGCGTCAGTTCAGCATCTAGTTTTGAAATAGGAGAGAGGAGAGATAAAAATCTTATTATTTTTGAGTTTAAAACTCCTCCACACATGTGAAATAGGCACCTCCTTGAAGAGCCCCCTTCTCCTTACCAAGGTGTCAAAAATATATCATTATACCCAAAATATCTCATTTTTTTAAAGTAATATTCATAGTTTTTTACTAATAAACCTTGTACTCAGTCAACTCTTCATCTTATGTGAGCATTTACTCATTTTTGGGGGTTTTTTTTTTATTCTTCAATTTATCTCCTCCCTACATTTGGATTAATCTTATTGGTCCATAGGAACCTTAATTGGACCATAATCCAAAAATTTCTGAAAATCTGGACCCTTAGGCTAAGGTGCTTTTATACCTATTTTCAATTAATTTCAATTGCACATTGGAAAGTTCTTTTTGAATTTATGTTTCAGGGAAAACCATTTTAGACACCAGGAGGATTATATCAAAAAATATCTCAATTTTGAATTACCTCCCTCTAGACATTTTCTCTCTCCAGGCCAAAACAGGATAAAACAGGATCTTTCTTTTATTTCAGAGAGGGGAATAATTATAAGATCAGAAGGGGAGGTTCTTACACCTGCACACCTCAAAAGATGGAGGGAGGAATCTTACATTGATGGTGGCAAGGGCGAAGCGCCTTGTACCCAAAACATCCCCCTAGGTAAGTAAGAAGGGTTGGGTTGTACAGTAGTGGCAGTGGTTTGCACAGGTGGTGCTGGCAAGGCCAGTGGGGCTCTATTTGGTTGCAGTTGTGCTATATTTTGAAACCTTGGAAATCTACACGATAATGTGTCATGATTGCCCAATTTGACACAATGCGCACAATATAGCAATGGTCTGGACATTCAGTGGTGGTATGGTTTAGTCTGCACATGGAACACCACACCAATTCCCTGCGGGGATAAAGGTGACTATGCCCATGGCCCGACATCTCTCTTCCTTCCCTTACCTTTAATTTCTCCAATATGGCATTGCTGAGCTCATCCACATTCATATGTCCGACTTGTTTGCCTTTTCGAGTTCCAATTTCTTGATGACTCGAGACACGCGAAGTCGTGGTTGCTGTCGATGTTCTAACATTCTCAGGTTGTGGCAATTCCAACATGTTATCTTCGTATTCGATTATCGATTTGCAGCATGCATCAAGGATAGCTGGTTGGGCTAGTACCAAGTAATCATGCATTTTATGGTCTCTAACCCTGTTTGATGTTATATAGTTGGGCCACATGGCTCCATTTGTCACCACTACGTGCAAAGCTGGGCACAAAAACATTTTTTAACCTAGTGAAGTTAACCTTGTCCTCAGGCTTAAGGGTTCTAAACCACTAATGAGCTTTTCTGTCTAAGGTCAACGAAAAAGCATGTATCATGGTCACATCACTGATTGGTCCGCAGGTTTCACATGTAGATTCAAAAATCTCTACATGCTCGATAGGATCTCCATCCCCAGAGAATTTTTGGACAAGTTTTGAGATGATATGGGGTTTCATCTGGGAAGGTCGAGGTTCTATAGTAGAACCTAACTCCCTGACCATCCCCCTACCCATCGAAGCTGCAATATTTAACAAATCTATCCTTGTGGCTCCATTAAGGTCCATGGCTGGATCGTTTCTAGGTCTCTGGGGAATTGCTCCCCCCCTTCCTAGACCTCGTCCCCTACCCATATTGGCTCTTCTTGGTATCTCAGGTTCATGGACTTATCCGGTTGTGGTATCCTAGTGGGATTGCCCAATAATAGCCTATGTGCATCTTTGTGTAATTAAGAGCTCCATATCTTATAAGAATGTAGGGTGATTGATCATTAGCTCTATGTCCTTCTGAGTATATAGCCGATCCTCAACTTCTACAGCCAAGTTGGCTATGTTACCCTCTTCTTCTCTGGTTATAAGCCCTTCCTCCATTCTGGATTCCTCATTGATGGGTTCCAGGTTCGGAATATCTCCATCGACTCTACCTGTAGCAATTTCAGATTCCTTTCCTCGTGATTGGAGATGATTAACATTATCTATCTCCTTTCTCTCACCTCTTGTCCTACGCGATCAAGCTCTTGTTTCCTTAAAGCTCAATTCTCGGAGTTGTCGTTTCACCTCACTTCATTGGAAGTTCAATTCCATTTCCTCGGTGGTGGTGGGAAAGAATATTTAACCCGTCCTAACTGCACTTTCCATATCTCGTTTAATTCGAGGGGTGCCAATATTTGACAGCCTAGAATTTAACGTTTGGAATGGCCCTTCTTGTCTTGGATCGAGTCCAGCGCTAGTTGACGGACCCATGCTTGTCGCAGATTGCGCTTCTTCATCATGACTGGTTTGAAGACCAAAAAATCCCCGGGCTATATCAATGATCCCACTGGACTTGGTTGGAGAGTGTGGTTTGTCACCTTCCCCAAACCCTCAGCCCTTCTTCTATGGATTCCTCACTACGGGTTTCTGTGGTGGTCATGTTTTTCAAGACACTTAAGTGTGTGCTTGCGGACTATCCCGATCCCACACTTCTTTGATAGGAAGTTCCTCGATGATTTGATGCACTATTGTCAGGCGCGTAAGATCGTCTCCGATGAGTTTCCAGATCTTAAGTGCATGTATGTATGATTTGATAAGATAGTATCCAACCCAAATTGATTCAATTCTTGGTTCTATCGCTTTGTTCAGGAGGGTCTTCTCGTAAAACAACAGGATTGAGTTCTCATGAAACAAAAAGTGTTTCACGTCGTGAACTACTTCGAAAATGGTTCACGTCATGAAAGCCTACTGCACTTTCACATGATCCACTGAATTGTGTCAGGATAAAGGTTTCTATTTTTGGAATGTAATCTCGTGATTTTTGGCGAAAATCTCGGCGCTGATTTTGTGAGCGACTCGCGGCGTGAAATTGTAGGAAAATGGTTCACGCCGTGAACAACATGCACTTTTACGTGAAGTTTTTCGCGTCGGCAATTTGTAGTCTTGGGTGCATAATACTTATCCAATTGATGAAAATTAGATTGTGCCAATGCTAGGGAATGAAATGCAAGTTCCTGGCTCGATCAATGGTCCCTTATGTTTTTGATTTTGTTGAATTTTTGAAAAAAGAAGAAACCAACACACAACCTGCTTCTTCACGTTGGCGTTTTTTTTTGTGGTGCTAACATCAAACTTATCAAGAGTAACCAATGAATCCTTTCCTAAACTACTGTCCACACAACATTTAGAGCATCAAAACTATAATTTTTTTCTCAACCACCACACACACCTTATCCTTCCATTTTCCACACAATTCATTACCAAAATGCAAAGGCAACAATGAATACTATGTAATGGGACTAAAACTCAAAGAGTATGGAAGAAACAAAGGTGTCTCCCCAACAGCGGCACCAAAAATGTTATGCTTGACCACACCTCCAAGAAGGAACTCTATACATTCACCTAATGGATGAGCAATGAAACACAACCGTCATGGGGTACTTACCAATGCTTCGAAGTCGTGTCTCTTGAAGCCTCCAAGCTCACATGTATGCTCCAAACTCCAAGCTCCACCTCCACACTGTCACCGTGGAGTTGCTCACACCATCACATAGGCCAATCACACTCTCTCTCACTCTCTCATACAAGCATAAACACACAAACATGAAAGAGGCACAATGCTAGAATGCTCTCACTCCTCACTCTCTCACAAGTACAAGGGAAGATCTCTCAATAGCACAAAAGAGATTGTGTCCTTTCATTATGAGAAAATACCTTATATACAATTGGCCCTTATTCACACTTGGACGCCCAAAACTTACTAACTAGGCCTTGGGTGGCCAATGTCTCATAATGTACAACCTTTATAGTGCCCTTACATGACACTTATTAATGTCCTCAATTGAGGATCATGGTGTTAATCCAAATGGGATTAACAAAGGGACACGTCAGCAAAATTTAAGGTCCTTATGTTAATTTCTTCCTATTAATAATATATACCATATCTCCCTACTCTCGCAATATGGTGCTATGAACACTATTCAAAAGAAGCTTTATGTTGACAAATTTTTATCTTTATTTTAAACATTTCACCTTGCTCATGGATTTACATTATTTTACACACCTTGTGAATCTATCCTTAGCTCTACACAATATCCTTGCTATAGGGTATTTTTTAAAACTCTCCCTCACATAGTTGATTCCCTTTCAAGTGCCCTAATTTTTCTCATAGCTTACATATATAACTTGCTATAGGGTATTTTTTAAAACTCTCCCTCGCATAGTTGATTCTCTTTTAAGTGCCCTAATTTTTCTCATAACATATATACCTTACACATCAATAAATATGGTAATCGAATATGTAGATAGTGATATGATTGTCATGTTTAGCTACAAGGCTTATTCTTACCTTCATTAAAAAATTTAAACATTTTTCACTTGGTTAAGTGGGTTAACAATATTTAAGCCATATCTTACTCTCTCTCTTTTTTCCACATGGTAAAGGCCTAATGGCAATAATTTATTTATTGCCTACAAAAAACTTTATGTGCTCATTTTCACATAGTTCTACACATTGACTTAGCTCTTTTAATGAAAATCATAATAAAAATTATAATCACATCCTATACATTGATGGGAATCTAATTTCAAGAACCATGGTTAATAAGTAAGTCCTTGTTTTTACACACTTTATAAAGTCGAGACCATAAATAACAAGTGGGGAGAGTGGTGATAACACATGTGTTTCCACAAGGTTAATATGTAAAGTATTATAAGCATTAGAAAAGTCGACATGGTGAAGCTTATAAAACCATATAAGAAATACAAAAGAGTATGTAATATGCAAATTAAGAGATTAAAATAACACCTTGATAGGACACCTTGATCAAGAGAGGGTGCATTTTTTAAATAAATATGATAATCAATTATTAGACATGTAGGACAAACTAAGAATGACAAGTTTTGAAGCTTTTCATATAATAGGCTAGGAGAAAATATGTAATTGATAAGTTCAAATGAGAATGAGAAAATATGGGCTAGAATGGCCTATGTGACCAAGTTGGTACAAGGTGTGTATAATTAGCATACATGGAGGATGCCTATAACCAAGAGTACAAAATGCACTATACTAAACCTTGGACATTTTTCTTATGATTTGCAAAAGTGGCTTGTTAAAAGAAGGTTTCTCAAGATATCCATTTGTGGTTTAAACATATGTTTGTGTGACTCATCTAGCTTATGCAACAAACCTATCATAACTTCTTATTTATATAAGGAGACTTCTTTGTAATATTTTTTATTAGACATAATAGATGTCCGAGTAATGTTTTATGATTGCGAAAGTAAATAAGAATATGTCATTATATATACTACATCATATTGAACAAGATCTTAAAGAAATGAATGGAGGATGGTTTTCTGGTTGCTCAAGTAAATAAGAATATGTTATCATGTATACTACATCATATTGATAAAAAATGAATGGAGGATGGTTTTTTGGTTGTTGAAGTAGATAAGAATATGTTATCATGTATACGACATCATATTGATCAAGATCTTAAAGAAATGAATGGAAGATGGTTATACATAGAAACCACGACCATTTAAGATCTTCAAGGTTGTTAAATAAAGAAATCGCTAAAATATCAAGATTTACATAGTATGAACCTTTTGAAGACCATGTGATCAAGCGAAGTGGTGGTCAACAAGAGTATAAATGATTTCTTTGGTTGTGCAGTCACATTCAATATAGAAAGGTATGATGGAAAAGTTTTAACAATAGAAGGACACAAAGGCCAATTTTTAATGGGAAAATCAAACCTTGATATAGAATGCTATGTAATGAGTGAGGGTATGCATCCTTACTGCTAAGTGCTTATAAATTAGGGTTATGGAACCAAGATAATATGAGCATGTAAAACACTCATATGTCAAACATGAAAAAGAGAATGATGTAAGTTAAAAGCACATCTGTGTTTGGGATTTTTGTTCACATGTTGTAACATGACAAACTGTATGCTCTTATAGAACACCACACAAGAATTGACACTTGTTTATGAAATTTAGAGAGCCTAAATAAAGACATCTAAAGTAAATAATATTTCTATCTTTTCATGACTTACGTCAAGAAAAAGGTGAAGTTTGTGGATTAAAGAAAAGGATGGTTGTTGTTGTATCAGTGTCAAATGTAGGCTGGGGCCTTCAACACAAGATGGGTCCATGTCTCTACTTAGTAAGAAGACAACGATTTTGAAAACTTTCAACTTCAATGGTCTTTTGTTAGAGTGAGGGGCTAACCTAAGAATGTGTCTTCAAAGTTCAAACATAAGATTTTTGTTTTCTTTTTGGGGTATTTACTCATATTAGTAGAAAGTAAATGTCTCCCTTAATTTTGTATCTCTACTTCTCTAAAGTCAATAGGGTAGGCAAAGATGGGAAATAGAAGCAACATACTATTATAAATCACAAATCAATTAATACTTGTGAACTCATTGACTGCACTCAAAATGTTCTTGCTTTTTTGATAACACAATTAAGGATAGCTATGTGTTTGGCATGTGTCTTAGAAACAAGATGGTAATTGAGTAGTTTCAAGTTATCTTTGGTCAAGTGTTTAGCAGAGCATGTCGGGGTCTAGGGAGCATGAATCATCCATAATGGTGAGTGTCATTTTAGTGAAAGGATTAGGAAGATCTAGAGAGCGCTTTTTTGGTTCCCTATGTAGTGGGGATGAAGTGGACGTGGCTCCGTTAGCCATGGTTTCCAATGGGAGGGCATGGTAAGTTGTGGTGGTGGTGGTTTTTTTTTGGGGGAGGGGGGGGAGGGGAGGGGTGTTGTTTGCATTGTAGACATGGCATAGTGGGTGGGGTGTGGCATATTGACATGGAGTGTGGGTGGGGGTGTGAAATTCTCACTACTTATAGCCACATGGCTGCCCTTGCCAAATGGAGGCTAAATGGCAAAAAAGAGAAGATCCAGCCTTGCAAAATGGTATGCATTAGCCTAAAGCTAGGTGCAAGTTGTTTGTCTTTGGGCCATTGCCTTATTAGTAATGTAGATAAAAAATAAAACACTTATAAGAAAATCTTAGTGTTGATAAAAGCTCAACATTTGCTAACTTTATGATGTGAGTTTGCACCCCTTTCACAAAGTTCTTTAAACCGATAAGTACTTACACCTTCAAAACTTCAACGTTGAATGAGTACTTTAGCCAAGAAAGGATTTGGAGGTTTGGCTATCTCAATACTCCAATAGTTCGGGAAATGAAGGAGATAGGTCAAAAGTTGCCTTATGAGAGGCCATTGAGATTAACCTAGATTACGATGGATTATATGGAGCCCTCTCTCTCTACACATTTTTTTCTCATGAAATTTCTCAATTTTATTGAGGGTGTTGGGAGCCTTTTGTAAGAAATTATTAATCTTAGGCTTCAGAGCACCCAAAACCTTCAACCCTAGTGAATTTGGTAGTTGTGAATGAGCTATATCTACAAACCATACTTAGATGCCTTAACATGATCATACAAACCTCTTGCTATGGGGCTAGCCTCTTGCCTTTTTGCAAAGAACAAATACTTAGCCATACGCTTACAAGGAGAAATTTCCTTAAAAAACCTTTTTTCCGCTTACAAGGAGAAATTTTCTTTAAAAAACCTCTTTTCCACTTACGAGGAGAAATTTCCTTAAAAAAACCTCTTTTCCGCTTTCTCTCTATTGATTCCTTCTCTTCTCTTCTTTGTATTATTTTAAGGAAGAGTTTCACAAAGCTGCCACGTGGCAAGAATTTAGAGGTTCGGGAAGGGTAGGAGGAGGTTTGGGTAGAATTTGATTTTGGAAGCCTCAAAAGAAGTGGTTCCCAACTAGTCTTTATAATATGCAAGCTTATTATGATATGTTCTAATTGCTTAACAAAGGGGAAAAAAAGCCTTGATACAATTTTTATTATTCTAATCTCTCTCTCTCTCTCTCTCTCTCTCTCTCTCTTTGTCTTTTATTCACTTGATGAGTTAAAACTAGTCTACAAGGCACAAATCTCAAAAAAGTTCAATTAACATTTTTGTATTGAACTTTTTAGACGTTGTCGGCGGAGGAGAGCATGTGCATTGTGTAAGCTGGAAGTGGTGCAAGATTATCTCTAATTAGAACTTAATTAATTTACAAAAGGTCATTTTTTACACCTACCTAATATAAATATAAATACTTATTGTTCCAAAAAAGAGAGAAAAAGAACTTAATTAAATATGAAGAAGCTTTATCATTGGAAGTGTTTTTCGAACTACTTCATTAGTGTTTAAATGTTAAGGTTCTTAAAAATATTTCCCAAAAACAAATGTTAAGGTTTTTTAAAAGTAAGATAACGAGGGTTTTATAAAATCTAAAAAAATTGAAAATGTGATTTGGAATTTTGGCGGTTTTGAATGAGGGCACGTGGACAAGAAAGGAAGGGTGAGAAAACCACCTTGTGTGGAGCTGTAACCGCTCCTGAGTGCTGTCGTCTGCTTTATTTGTTACTGCACCTCGGTTGAATTTATATGCTTGCTAGCTAGCGCGCACTGTTGTCTCTCAGCGCCACCGCCACTCGATGCATGCACACTGCATAGCCTCCAAGCATTTCAACATCCATCACCTTACAGAGTGACACTATCTCGTTTGTCGTAAGCGTGTAGCAAAAGGTTTTTCTTTAATGCCTTTTCTTTCTTTTTTCTTTGTTTGGGAGGCGGGCTACTGTAGATGTTTCTACCCCTCTTTGTCCCATTTGTGCGTCTTCTCTCCTCCATAAAGCTGAAGTGTGAGGTGCTTCACTTTGCGAGTCGCAGCAGCGTACTAGGTAGCGTGTATTTGTTCCTCTAGTCTCTCTCTGTCTCTCTTTCTCACTTTCTTCTCTCTATCACTCTCTTACACACACACACACACACACTCTCTCTCTGTCTCTGTCTCTGTCTCTCTCTCTCTCACTCACGGACACACAGACAGTTATGTGCTGATTTGCTCAGAACACTACCACTCCACCCCCTCTCTCTCTCTCTCTCCGCCTTTAGTTACTTCACAGTTTCCCCATCTCTCTCTCTCTCTCTCTCGCTCCCCCGCTGCCTTTAGTTCCTACACATTTTCTACATCTCCATACCTCTTCATCTTTCTCTTTGTATGTGTGTGCGCGCGCGCGCCCCACTGTGTCTGTCATGCTGTGCATACCCTCCTTTTGGCTACTGTCTAACTAGAAGCCCACTTCACATCTGGGAGTTTCGGCTGGTCCGCATTCACCATGCATATCCATAACACATGGGGTGGGTCGTTCGACGTGACCATGGACTCGGCGACGGACGATGACCGGAGCCGGAACCTGGACATGGACCGGGCGGCCCTGCAGAGACTGGAGGAGACCCAGCAGAGCTGGCTGCTGGGTCCAAGCGAGAAGAAGAAGAAGAAGTACGTAGACCTGGGCTGCATGGTATGTAGCCGGAAACTCTTCTGCTATATAGTTGGGGGCATCGTGGCCGTTCTCTTCATCACGGGCTTTGTGACACTCATCGTGAAGACGGTGCCTCGCCACCATCCAGCGCCGCCACCGGAGGACAACTACACGCAGGCTCTGCACAAAGCTCTCCTCTTCTTCAACGCGCAAAAGTGTAAGTTTTCTGACTGTGTGTGCTGTCGGATCTAGACAGATTGTGTCGCCGTGGTGATTATGTGGGTGTTTTAACGTCTCTAATTGCGAGTTCATCTTAATTTGAGTGTGAATTGGGGCGCATTGTTGTCAGGTCGTTATTTTCTCTAAGGGAGGGGGATCTAGCTAAGACTGCTTATTAGGCGAAGGGTTCCCTAAGGTCAGTCGCATCACAGGCGGTCCATTCTCGGCTGAAAGATTCGCCGTGATCATAGCGGCGTGAATTGGTGTTGAGGCCAGGGGGGTTTTTGTCGCGATGATGTGATGGCACATTTTGGTAGGTGCACTCACTCAGTGAGGGTTGGTAGCATTTTCTGGCTCCGTCATAATCACGTGGACCCTGCCCTCAACGGCTTCAATACTTTTTACACCTTCTCGCCCGCCCGTCCGTCCGTTGCATTCCCATCCTAGTGTACAAACCTTACGTTTATTATCAATAAACCCTAGGATCACGAGCAATGGATCATGAGCAAGATCGATTCTCACGTGCCAATGTGAGCGCCCAAGCAATGGGCAAAGATCGATTCTCACGTGTCAACGTGAGCGAGTCTTTCAGATCAGACGTGTGAACATAAAATGTTGGCCCCCCCAAGATGGTAGCAAATAGTCCCTTAGACTACTCTTTTTTTTTCCCAAGTAGATATCATTCTAATCAATCGAATGTTGCTCCTCTCCAAGCTCTATCCATAGGGTGCAAGGAAAGTCGAGAACCCGTCAGTGGGCAAAATATGATTGAGTGTCCATTGGTTGGGGTAAGTGTAATCACTTACCAAAAAGACTACATGCTAATGGACACCCTTAGATAACTTTAAAAAGTGAGTGGATTGTAAATGGTGGGAACTAAGCTTCACGAAGCTGTCAGAAGGGTCACAGACGAGGGTCAAGTTGTGAATTGATGTGTGTCCTATATGAAAAAGACAAAGTTTGAGGGCGAATATATCATGTTGATGTGATGGCATGATCTTAATTAGTGAAACATAAATATTTTGATCCAACCAAGGGCCTCACTTAAGGTTTATAAAAACACGAGAACTACACCCTATGACCTTGCAATTAGAGCTCTATGCCATAATCTATGCTACATATTAATTCATTATTTTATAGACGTACAAGCACGCAAATTATCACACTTGAAGTTTGAATTGAGTGTAAGGAAAGTATGCTCAAAGTGTTATAATAATTCTTTCTATTTGTTATGATCCCTGAGTGCTAGGCTTCATTATGGCTGACTCCTTAGTCTACCTTGCATTTTCAGAGCTCCGATTGAAACTTGGTACATAGACCTTTGTATGAATGTATGCTTTTATGTGTGTGTGTGTGTGTGTGTGCGCGTGCGTGGGGTGTTTGTGTAAGAGAATAAATTGATACCAAGTTCTACACCCACTATCGGGCATTGATGATGTTAGGGGAGATGTCGCAGAATCTAGTCCATACTATGCATGATGGAGTTGATGGTTTATTGTCTTGTGGATGACTATGATGAGGTTATAAATTGCTCTTTCTTATAAGGTGAATTTGGACATGTTCTTGGATTCATCTAGGTATATGTATGCCCAAAGTGTGAATGAACCTTGAGATGATAATATACTCGAAGTGTGAATGAACCTTGAGATGATAATATGCGTATTACTATTTTTTACGAATAAGTAAATAGTTACCTTCATGTGATGTATCTTAATTTTTTAGCTTTTGATGCATTTGGTGTGGGGTTGGAGTGTAGAGGGGTTGGTTGGCTTACATGCATGGATTTATAGTGGGGCCTAGTGAAGCAAAATAAACTAGGGAGGTTGTGGGCTCTCTTAAAGGATAGAGTCGGGAGGTCCACTCGTAAGATGATAGTTTGGGTATATTGTAAAATTTTATCACAAAGAGAGCTCTAGTCGTAATGGAGGGTGACTTAAACAAGTGAAGGTTTGTGTCTATCAATTGTTATGATTTAAAAACAACATGATTAAAGTTTACATAATTAAAGAGTAACAAAGTAGATGTGAAATTGATTGGTTGATGTATTCTTAGGAAACATTGTTGTAGTCTTCAATTTTCATTGAAAAGAGAGAGGGAGAAACTGAGTTGGAGGAAAAAGAGAATGTAAGTTTATTTGATTTTTAAGCATTGCTATGAGAAAGGGAGATATTAAAACACAACAGGGAAGGCTCAACCTTGTTGGCCTTACACTTAATGCCTTCCTCGGCTCCCATTCTCTTGTTCGACCATTTTAAGGGGGCAGAAACAAGAAAATTCCATGTTTGCAAGAGTATGGAGATGTAAACTGTCGAATAAATAATCCATGCACACTATTGTGTCGATAGATTTCCATTGAAGTAAGCCCAATGGATCCATGCACATCCTGCACACTAATCCTGTCATTGATGTGCAGTGACATTCACAATATAAGTGCAAAATATGTGACAAGTTAGAGTCTCGTTTGTACATAAAATAAATATCCATCAAATAAATTCATAAATTCCAAATAATGTGAATAATTTCAACAGACGTTGTCCCTAGGGTCCAAGGTTATCGTGCTTGCTCATGACACTGAGCTTATTGAGGACTTTGTGTTGCGTCTAGGACCTAGCGGTCTGCTGAAGCAATGTATGGAGATTGCAAGTAGGCCTGAGCAATGCCGAGTTTGTCACCAAGGGAAGATCTGCAACTAAATGCATGTTTGTGCTGGCAGTCTAGCTCATAAGAGGTCTACTTTAAGAAGGGGGGCGTCTCAACACCCCTTTGGAGTTAACACATTTTGTACCTAAGCTTACTTGCTAAAAACTCATAGCCAAGAGTTGTAAATTTAGTCCATGTAATGTTATCAAGTCTATTGTCCTTTGTTCCTATTCTTATGTATAATTGAAAAACTCTTGGCTAACTCGTAGAGTGAGCATAAGAGTCTTATTTATGTATGCATTTGGACCTATGCATGGGCATTGATGATGTCAGTGACAATACCAAGCAAGTAGTCTATGCTATGGGTGATGGAGTTAATGATTTAAGGCTTTGTGAGTAAGACATTGATGAAAATCAAGATTGCACTTTAGATTTTGATAAGTTTGGGAAATAACATGACCTTTTCATTTGCGTACATAGTGGTTGAGTACTTCAGGTACGGTGTGGTATGGTACGTGTACGGTACGAGTACGTAAAGTACGCATCAAGATAAGTACTTTAAGTACGTTCACATTTTATACTCTATATATATATATATATATATATATATATATGTATGTATGTATGTATGTATGTATGTATGTATGTATGTATGTAAAATAACAAACATCTAGCATCCATACTCAGTAGTGACCACTGACTAAAGTAATTAAAAAATGGGCCAAATAAGTGTTGTACATTGAACCTCATATTCGGTACGAAGACCTTGTCCGTATGAGGTACGGTACATATGGAGTGGTATGGAAAGTATTGAAGGTACTCATCGGATGAGTACGGTACAAAATGCAACTATGTTTGCATATATAACAATTTTCAATTGTCAAAATGTTTTCGAACTTGTTATGAAAGGTAGGTTTCTCAGCCTTGCTTTCAGCAAAGGGAAAGCTTAAGTAGCTACATGCATTTATGCTATCCATATCGTATCACACATAATGGTTCCTTTTTATTCTACGGTTTAATTAATTGGTGGGGCAAGGCAAGTGTTTAACCTTAAGGCTTAGTGAAGTTTCCTATCTTAGAAAGAGACCCACCCCTACAGAAAGAGCAAGGCATTGTAATGGAAAGAAATGTGCTTCATCACTAGACGAACATCCACATGATTTTATTTATTGCTATGTTGGGCTTTTTCTTGCAGTGCTTTTGTTTTGCTAGAAGTGCGTTGCTTTTGTTTTCATAGCCTTACTAATTAAGAAAAACCCATGTACCATAAGATTAAGCTTAAACCTACTCGTTTTCTAATTTATAAACAGATTTGGGAGTAGCGTTTTTTTTTCTTTTTCTCAAATCCTTTGTTGTATCACTTTGTAGTAATATTACAAAATAAAGCCTCAATAAGTTCAAATTTCTAAGGGAAGGGAGGATTTGCTCGTCATTGTTGATGCAGCTGGCAAGCTTCCAAAGCACAACAATATCTCATGGCGTGGGAACTCGGCTGTGAAGGACGGGTCAGGACAGAATGTGGATTTGGAGGGTGGCTACTATGATGCGGGGGACAACATAAAGTTTGGTTTCCCGGGCGCCTTCACGATGACAGTGCTGAGCTGGAGTGTGATAGAGTACAGTGCCAAGTATGAGGCTATTGGGGAGCTGGACCACGTGAAGGAGCTCATCAAGTGGGGAACAGACTACATGCTCAAGACCTTCAACGCGTCAGCACCAAGCATAGATATCCTCTGGGGGCAGGTAAAATTCAATATGCTTAGTGTGCCCTAATCCTCTCAAGCTGTAACTGAATCATGTGAATTTGAGTGTTTCAATGTCTCCTTGCTCGTTACAGGTGGGGACTGGTGGAGCCCCCGGTGACACCTCCTCCAATGATCACTACTGCTGGGAGAGACCTGAGGACATGGACTATACACGCCAGGCATACAGTTGTGGCTCCTGCTCTGACCTGGCAGCTGAGATGGCTGCCGCGCTGGCAGCCGCGTCCATCGTGTTCAAGGACAACCGAGCGTACTCCCTCAAGCTTGTAAATGGAGCCAGAGTGTTGTATGCTTTCTCTAGGGATAGGAGGGGCAGGTATGTCAAGTCCATCCCTGATGCCGAGACCTACTACAATACAACAGGGTATTGGGATGAGTTCATATGGGGTGGTGCCTGGATGTATTATGCTACGGGTAATTCCAGCTACCTGCAATTAGTGACCACGCAGGCCCTCGCCAATCACGCAGGGGCCTCCGGAGGCTGGAAGTACTATGGTGTTTTTGATTGGGATAACAAGCTGGCCGGCGCCCAGGTAAGGAAATGTCATTGCAGATCTTCGCTGTTGTTGCTGCTGCTTTTTCCTGCTTCTCTGGGTTTCTAAGGCTCTGGCATTGCAGGTCTTGCTCACAAGGTTTAGAATGATGATGAATCCTGGTTACCCTTATGAGGACGTCCTCAGGCAGTACAACAATGAGACCAATATCATTATGTGCTCCTACTTGCCCCAGTTCAAAGCTTTCAATGTAACCAAAGGTCAGGGCAAAGTATACGTGTATTTCTAGACATGTTTTGGGGAAAGTATACATATATTTTATATTTTTTGACATTAGCGGACATGCAGATTCCACATTGTGAATTTTCGTCCGAGTTGTGGCCAGTTGATATTGTGCTTATTCTTTCTATCTTTGGCGGTGCATTTGCCCTATCAACTACTTATTTGCTGTACTAATTCTTTCTATTGGCTACTTCCCTTAGTGCTAGGCTTCATTATGGCTGAGACTGCCTTGCATCTCCGGAAACTCAGTATGAAGGCCTTTGTGTGAATTTATGCTCTTATGTGTGTGTCGAGTGCGTGTGTGAGAGCATATCTTGATACAGAGTTAGTGGGGATGTTGTAGTATCTAGTCCATACTATGCATAATGGAGTCGATAGTTATATAGTCTTGTGGGCTGACTACCATGAGTGTATAACATGCATGTTCCTAAAAGATGAATTTGGGCATGTTCCTAGATTTATCTAGGTATATATATATATATTTTGACATGTTTTGGGGTTTTTGGCATTTGATTTTTAAGGCATCACTGGCCATTGTTCTTTTTGCACAGGTGGGCTTATGCAGTTTAACTACGGCAACCCTCAACCACTGCAGTATGTAGCCAGTGCTGCCTTCCTAGCAGCCATCTACGCTGATTACCTGAGTGCTGCTGATGTCCCTGGCTGGAACTGTGGTCCGAATTTCCTGGTCAAGCAAACGTTGCGCAATTTCGCAAGGTCACAGGTGAGAGAAGACTGTCAACATACATGTGTGCTAGTATAAATGCGAGCCCTGTGTGAGCAGTAAGTATGACCCTGAACCCTAGTCTCAAACGTGAAGGGATTGATGTCGTACTTTTGATATGTAGCCCCCATCTCAGTAGCAGCACGTCGAGCAAGCATGTCAAGAAGTTACATATATGTGTTGTGTTATTGACGGGTGGGTTTTTTGCAGATTGATTACATATTGGGAAATAACCCAGCAAAGATGAGCTATGTGGTGGGTTTTGGGAAGCATTATCCAACGCGCGTGCACCACCGGGGGGCTTCTATCCCACATGGTAAATCCTCCAGGGGCTGCACCACTGCCTACAAGTACAGGGATGCCAAGTCTCCCAACCCCCATGTGCTGGTTGGGGCCATGGTGGCAGGCCCCAATTCCCATGACAAGTTTGCTGATGTCCGTTCCAACTACAACTACACAGAGCCCACCATAGCCGGCAATGCTTGCCTCGTGGCGGCACTCGTTGCGCTCTCAGGCGGTGACGACAAGGGCGTAGACCCCAACACCATCTTCTCTGCGGTGCCACCCCTCTACCCCAATGCTCCCCCTCCCCCTGGCCCCTGGAAACCCTAGAAGCTGCGCCTGAAGGGATTTTCACACAGAGGACGGTTTCAGGCCCATTACAGCCACAGCTGCTTGTTGGCGATAGTGTCTTATGGTCCTGTCAGCTTTCTGCCGCATTTGTCAGCTTTCTGCCTCATTGTAAAGAGAACCATCGGTGATGATATGGTGTCAAAAACATGAGTTTGTACTAATAGAGTCAGCAGTGATGGCCAAGACCTTCGAGTTGATTATTGCTTTTTTATTCTAATTTCAGATTACTTTTGGTCTTACGGACGGACAAATTTCGAGAAGTGGGTTGTTTAAACTTAAATCTTCCCCCACTTTCTTGTAGCGAAATGACCTCTTGAAGGCACAGCACAGGCGAGCAGAGAAATAAAAAGCTTCAATTACTTTCCCGAAGATATAATTATCTAGTTCTACTGGCTCCTCTCCAGAAAACTGAAGTTTGATGGTGAAATTAATAACATCAACATGGCTGGCTGTCTTCTCAAATTAGCACTTCTTGCACATAAGGAAATTTTGTCCGTTGCCTATATAACCGAGTTATATGAATCGATTTTCTCCTCTTTATGTAGGAAAATCCACTTCCTACAAATCTTACACAGGGCTATGGAGGAAATTTGACCTTTTCTGTGAATAAATAATTGAGTGGAATGTATATATCCTATTTAAGAAATGGGATATTTTGCGTAGGAAGTTCTTTATATATAGGAAATGAGATTGTTGTAGTGAATCATTCTGTAAGAAAGTTGTATTTTTCATATATGTAAAATATTTTTTCAATTATAGAAAATGAATTTATACAAAAGTAGCACATGAGAAAAACAATGTTCAAAAAACATTATAATGTAAAGTTTATAACAATAGTTTTTAGCATGCCTTCACTTTCTAAGTATATCTTTTATTGTTATTTCTTATATGAAGTGTCAACATACATATTTTAGAAACTCATGGAAAAATTTATATGAAAGAAAATTATTTACTATATCGGCCACAATGTATTGCGGTTGTTAAAGTCCACACAGAAGGCTTGAGTTAGATCCGTTCCTTGGCTAAAATAAATGTGAGGTGTAGCCAATCACCTTTTACTTGTTGCCGATAGGAAGTGCCACCTCGGCCACAACGTATCGCTCTTGTTAAAGCCCACACACGAATGATGTGAGAATTCTCACATGCACTTGATTCAAAAAAATGCAATGAGACCTGTTGCCACCTACCACATTCAGTGCGACAAGCGCACTTACCTTTACCTTCACACGTTGACAGTTGATTACCTTCTCCTATAAGTTGTCAATGATGCAGGCATCCATAATCTTGATAAGTAGCAGCTTCTTAATCAAAACCCTAATTGTTTTTCCTAGCTTATAACCATGTTTAGCTACTCTATTCGCTTCTCTATAGCTTATTATCACGATCAGAGTAATCACTTCTTTATTTTCTAAGAGAAGCCTTGTAGGTAAGAAATTTATAAGATAATCGAGTCCCTTGTCTAGGGAATGGCCTTGAATATATAGGAAATCATTTGGTAGAATAGAATAGTATGTCTAAAGGAATTATTATTCTCATCCCAAGATAAAAATTCTATTGAAAAACTAGGGACCACAAAACTATAGTAAACTTTCAACTTTCAGGCATAACAAAAGCTTTGATTCTACTCACACTAAGTCAAATGAAGCAACATTAAATTGATTATTTTTTAATAATAGTGGAAATATAAGGGTGAAATAAATCAATATTGACTTTATATATGTTGATCATTTATAGCAAGATAAATCTCTAAAAAAAATAGAATAAAGTTTTTAGTTTGGACATACTACCAAGTGAAACTTGTGTGTATGCACATATAAGCACATTCGCACATACATACTTGCATGAGGAGAGAGAGCGGGCAAGGGGGGTTTCTAAGCACTACCTTCACATGCATACCTCAAGCCTTGGTGATTGTGCAATTTGTTAGTATGGCCCAAGATGTTTTGACTTATGAATAAGCATAGGAATACTTTTAAAAGATCAAACAAGAGGGAATACTTTTAAAAGATCAAACAAGAGGGATACATTTTTTTTTCCAAATAAAGGCATGTGTGGAAGCTCATTAGCAAAAGTAGGGATCAAACAAGAGAGGGAAAAAACTTGCAAATAAAGGCATGTATGGAAGCTCATTAGCAAGTAGGCCATCTAGCCTTCCTTGTGAGATATTAACATTTTCATGTGATCTATGCTATAATCATGTTTAAACACACATTATACATTTTGGTCCATTTCAATATGCTTATAAGATTAATTTCTTTTTCTAATAACCTCTAGTGCATTTAAATAAGACCATATACAAATTTTGAGTATTGTATTATTAGCCAACTAGAGGTTGAATCTAGGCTGGGCACCATACTATTCTTGTGAGTGACAATCTTATCTATTCTTGGTTAAGCAAATCCAAACTCTTGAATGAATATATCATTGAAGAATCTTTCTCATGTATATCTCCACATCCATATTATATATTTCTATAGTTTTTTAATTTCGAAAGAAGATCACAAAACCATGATAACTCATAGAGGGATGTAGTCATACACACTGAAGGAGTTTGATGTATCTTATAAAAGCTTGTAGCTAGAGCTCTTGTGGGCATGGAAGACATTTTGGAGCTCTAAGAGACTATTGAAGTTTTAGGGCTTAAGGGCTTTCACTTTAGGGCTTAGGGATTAAGAATTTGGATATCTTTGACTTCAGATAAGCACATATGTGCTAGAACATTCTGACACAATTTCTTATAAAAGCTTGTAGCTAGACCACTTAGAGCTCTTGTGAGCTTATGTAAGGAAGGGCTCATGGATGGGTGCTCACTGCTGAACATTCTGGCATTCAAGAACTAGGTTATCAACCCCCCATCACATGATCTACATGCATTTGATTCTCGTTTGTTGATGGTGCATATTCACGTTTTGTTGATGTTGCATATTTTATTAATGCCCACGAGCGTGGGCATTAATAAAATAAAGGGTTTTTTTGTATAGTGGGATATCCAGTGGATATTTCAAACGATTCACACGAAGGCCTCGTCAGTGAGGTCATGCCATGGTGGTACTAATATGAAGTCATCTCCCTCACTGATAGCTCTCAGGAACTCTACGGCTTTCTCTTCAGATGAATTTATGTATGGCTCTGCAGGATCGACATTGGACGGATTGTCCTCCACAAGGATGGGATTATTGCAGTGATGTGTTGGAACACCATCTTCTTGATTGTACAAGAAGGCCTGTCCATCTGCTTCTTCGGGTGTGTGGCATGGTTTGGGAAGGAAGTACCTCGTAGACTCACCTTCAATATAGTGATATCTGAAGAATACCTTTCTTATATCCGCTATCTCAGCAAGCTCAGGAGTCTTCAATCACTTCCACACGGCACGAGCCTTGCTAGAGTCCATGCCATTACCGGCTTTAGGAATAATCCACTGTGCACTTGGAAAATATTTCCCACTCCTCATCATCTTCAAAAGAAGACGCGCTTCTCCCTTCTGCGAGACAAAGAGGCGACTCGCAGACATCGGAGAAGCTCCCACAGCGCTTTCTAGTGCTGTCGAACATGTGCATATAGACACGTGTAGAACATGCGCATATAGACACGTGTACAATATGGGGGAGCAACTCCACTTTACAGCACAAACCTTAATCGTATCCACTCTCCACCCTTCGGCATACATTAAAGGTCATCGCTATCTGTTTAATTAATTAATGATGATGAAAACATCTTATTGTTCCCTTTTTAACGTTTCCTGCCCGTGCCTGCCCACTTTTTCCCCTTTTCTTGAATTGTTCATTTTTATGGATAATATACCTATCGCCCTAATCGTGCCTCTCATGTGACGAGTTGTACACCGGATACGACACCACGTGCCCTGCGACGGCACGGACCCAACACCGGCGCCGCTCTGCGCCTATGCGCTGACCACTGTTGCTAGCTCCCGCACTACTGCAACCAGTTCATGTCTCGACCCTATTCCAAGGAAGCATCACCACGTGTTACTTGACTAATTAATTATTAACTAGTTAATTCACACACACTTTTTCTTAAAAAACGAAACCACTCCCAGAGTGGGACAGGTACACACCTCACTCTATGGAAAAGAGAGCTCTCCAAGATCAAAAGAATCTCTGAGAGATTGGTAAAGTGATTACGGAAGAAGGAAAAAGGGTCGACATGAGCAATAGAAAAAAGCAGCTCATTCCAAACATGGTGGATAGTCCAGAGTGCCGAGAATCGCGTCCAATCTAGAAAGATTGTATAAGCTGGCAATGGCGGAGAGAGTCGACCAAAACAGCCCAACAACCTCCCAAAAGTCTTCGCAGAAATCGGGCCCGTAGGTGCCTTGACAATTTGTCCAGAAGGGTTCGAGAGTGGGAGCAATACCACGGAAGATGGGGCACTCTCTCATGTGGGTGATAGCATCGCCTACATGTGGCTGAAGCAATGTGTCTACATGCCAAAAGGATCCCCACCAGAAAGACACCCATAATGTATCTCCATAGAAACAATCGTTGCTTCAAGCGCAATTCTTAAGGAAACCCTACCCTAACATGTCGTGGGAAGTTGCCTATCCGTCGAGCTTGAGCATGGCTCAAGAGCTCCACTGTAGTCGCTCGTCACCACCGTCTTTCCGCACTCGTTGTTACACCGAGGTGGTGCTCTAATCCAACGGGTGATGCAAGCTCTCTTGCGAAGATCGTGTGGGATTAGAGGATCGCATTGGTAGCCCTAATCACTCAAGAAAGAGAGAGAGAGAGAGAGGAAGCAAGAGGGAACAAGTGATTACCACTAATCACTCCCAAACTCTAAACCTAAGCACACCACACATACTAGATTAGAGTTGCAAGAGAGAGGGAGAGAGAGAACACTCCACTTCTATTGCACAAATGGGAGAATAAGTTACAAACAAGAGAAATTGGCTTTTATAGTTCCAAGCCTTTTCCTACTAGGCCCCCCGGGAGTAAGTGACCCGGGGTGCCTAAAACATAGTTACAAGGCTATTCTCTAAGGCTTGGCTAACTGACCAAGATCCTCTTGTCTGTCCTTTGAAGCTCAATACTTGGGAGCGTCTTTAGGGCGTTTCCCTCATCAAATGACGAGATTTACAATATAGTGCGGGCACCCATTACATAAGTGTGTGGACATAGCTGTCATAGGAATGTGTTAACCAATATGTGGTTAACAACAATTAGCTCTTCCATATCCGTCCCAATATGTGGTTAACAACAATTAGCTCTTCCATATCCGTCCCAATATTGCTTTCCACTAAGGCAAGGATTTAGACATCCTCCATAGATGATTCGCATGCTCATGAATCTAAGGGTGGGGTAAAAGGAGCTTGTACGCCCTAGAAACTGTGAGCTGATGAAAAGGAAGAGGTGTATGTCAAAGGAGCTGCTTGTCAAAAAGCCAGTCGGCCTTCTTCTTGAAACATAGGCACTTCCTGCAATGGTTGCATTAATTCTCTCTCTCTCTCTCTCTCTCACACACACACACACACACACACACACACACACACACATACGCATGCACCCACGCACGCGCGCGCACACACACACATATACGTTAATTGATTAATATGTTCACACACGCACACACAATAGATAAATAAATGAATAAATAAATGTTATTAATTTAGTATGTGTTAATTTTAGTTTCATTAATTATGTGTTAATAAGTTTATTAACACACACACACACACACACACACACACACACACACACACACACACACACACACACACACACACACACACACACACACATGCTCTTCTTTGAGAACTGACTCGCTATATGGATATTTTTGGAAACCAATGTTAATGCCTTACACTAGGCCTTACTATGTTTTGCTTCTTCTTTGAGAACCGACTCGTTATATGGATATTCTTGGAAACCAATGTTAATGCCTTACACTATGCCTTACTATGTTTTGCCTTATTACCTGGGCCCAAGGTTATTAACTTCAAGCGTGCCTTTGTCGGACCTATGGCTGCATGCAGATAATGGTTATGCAACACAAGAGATTGCATGATGAAGGCGTTGATGCTGATAGCCAGCAACCTCGACTTTGCTTTGATTATAAAATGGACAAAAGACGGTGAGTTTTACAAGCTCACTTTGCCCGTGTTAGGTGTTTTTCTGCCATGTCTATACTACTTGCATCGGCTGGGAGCTCTTCCTCTCAAGTATCTACGTCTTGACTTTACGTATGGGATACTGATGGATGTTTTATGGGATAATGACTTGTTGAATCCCATTAAATGGATTTCTGAAATTTCTATTCTGTTTGTTTAGGGCATGCACCTCATGTGGCATGCAGACGGGAAAAAATTTATGGTTTATGCTTCTCTGAAGATTGCTACTGTTAGCACTAGGAGTATGCTTTGTGGGATAATGACTTGGTGAATCCCACTTGATGGATTTTCGATGTTCAGACTTTGGTTATTTAGAGCATTAGTATGGTTATGCATGAGTAAACAAATTATGGTTTATGACTTATTTGAAGCTCGCGGGTTGTTTTATGGGATAAGGACTTTATGAATCCCAAATATTTTAAGCTCTAGTTTTTTATGACAATTATATCTTGCTGCATGCATAATGTGAAGTAAAAAAATATTACTCATGTTTCTCTAGTATCTATGCTGCATGTAGATTCTGATGATCATTAGGGACATGCAAGGGGCTAACCCCCTTATTATGTTAAACATGTCATATGATGGAGTTTTCTAACTTGTATTTGCTACAGTTTCCGAAACTGGGAACACTATTACACACAGATATTATGTAGGATGCGGGTTTTTGTCAGTTTGTATTAAGTGGGATCCTCAATGAAGCCCAAATTGCGTATTATAATATTTTGACTGAGTATTATGTTGGGTTGTAAAACAAGGATTGTAGGTCGATATATCAGATTAAGAAGGACATGACCTTATGGGTTAAAATCGGTTTCTATAATCTTAATTAGTCGAAACCTATATATTAAATACATTTTATCCATGAAGGCGCCATCTCCATTGTTGATACTGATTGTTTAATTAGCATAACTAATTATATTCTCTTTTGAGATTTTTATCACACACCTTTTATTAGGGTAGAATACAACGGGTTCTCTTACGAGAATATCTCGGCGAGAAGCCATTTACAAGCACATTTGACTGATAGATTACTTGATTTTGTACTTGGATTCAATTTGATGACTACCTACATGAAGTATAATATTAGCTAGGACACAACATCTAATCACAAGGTGTTTAGGGAATCTATCTTACAGGGTATATAGTATGACTTACTTGATCTAAAAAACACCTTCACTTCATGGCCTTTTTATGCTTGAATATATATATATTTGACTAGATAATGACGGATACGATGAATACCCACTCGGTAACTAACAATAGAATAGAGGGTAGCATGCTCTTGGTTACCATTATATGTACTTGCAAGGTCTATTGGTGAGGACCATTCAGCCATCTAATTTGATGCACATTATTTTGAAAGGTTGTTAAAAAGATAGAATACTTGACCACTTTACCTTAGGTTAGAACTTTTTATGAAAAACTTGTTTAGACATAGAAGGATACACATATGCATTGACTCCTCAGGGTTAACAAAAAACTGGAAAGAGATTAATTGACCCTATCATAGCTTAAATCTAAGGCTCTTTGAGTGACATCTATAACATGTGGTAGATCTTAAGATGCCTGTTATACACACACAGGCTAACAATTTGTTTGTCTATGTGGATGGATGTAGGTAATATAGGATCTACTCTCTCAAATACCTTGTGGTTTAAGCTTCTTGAAAAATGTTTTCAATGATGAAGTCACAGTCTCCTTTAACTCATAACATGATTGTTGTAAACAATATTGCTGTTTAGTCATGTTGAAGACTTCATTTGTCAAGCCTGTTATGGTTCTCGAATTTTTGTTCGATTGTGGATATGTTATTAAGTATAGACCAAAAACACACTCACTACTTGCAGTGTATTTCGTTTTTCCAAAAAGGATATATGGGACCCCTGGCTTGAAATTTTTGACCACGGAATTTAGCTCCCCTCACTATCATTATGCCCTAGGGTGATAGTTTTTAAGTAGGTGGCTTTATGTCTAGGTCGAGATTATGACTCACATCAAGAATGCTTTGCATGTTGGTTGAAGGAAGTCTTGATCTCATTCCATCTTCATTTCAAACACTAATGAGTTATTTTTATTATAGATACTACCATATTTGAGGGGGGTTGAAATACCTGTGGAACATACTCCTTCTTCAAAAGCATGCCAACATGTTCTGGCTTGCATAAAGGATGAAGAAGCTCACAACAAGAGTCTATCCTTTATCAATTCAGAGGCTCCCTCTAGGATCCATCTTGCAGTTTCTCTCATTCAATGACTAGGTTTTGGGTCCTGACAACTCTAGATAAGAATAAGGAAGAAGGCAATCAGACCATTTCAGACTTACTGTCCTCACCAAAGCCTACCACTCAGATCTCACTTCCTTTACTGCAGTTGGAGTTGATATTTCTAATTTTCTAAGAAAGCAATATGGTATAGAGCCTTCTTTTCTTGTAGCTCCCTCCACACCAAAATGTACCCCTAGCAACATTTTCAGTAGGGATCTAGCTGCCTTGGAGGCAATCAAGTCTTTCTAGACAGATATGTGTACTATGTTTGATTCTTGGTTACTAGAACTAGTACCAAAGGTGTCCAAAGTATACCCTTTCCTACCCATTCGTCGTCAAGTGGAGGTAGAAGCAACGGGGGGTTTCACATCATCTCTGGACCCTAGCAAATAAGGGGTTTCTTGCACCTATCCAAGTAGCAACCTGGATTTACCTTGCTAACCTATCGGTGTCCACTCTCGAAGAATGCAAAAACCATGCAATCAAAGGAGTTCAATATATGGAAAGGGGAGAGCTATTGAAATCACCTTTTTCTATGAGCTTCTCTTGGACCCATCTAAATGCTCATCGCCAGTCGGCATCTATGGTAGAACAAAAGGTACCATGACCTTTTCTAGAGCCAATGCAAATTATTACTCAGAAACTATCTGGAATATCTATAGACCCTATTTAAGCAAATTTCTTGACCCTAATGCCTGTTGAGAGATGTAATCTTCGGTGTATGTGTGTATGTGGAAAAGCACCCTAGAGGTGCAAGATATTGTGGAAAGATAAGAATGCCACATGTAATATTATATGGTGTGTGAGTGACCAAAAGAGTGGAAAAGGGAGTGCCACATGGATGATGATGTGTAAAGTGGGATAAGGCTAGAAAGCCTATATCATTGTATGGTTCATTGTGAATGCAATAGAGCAATAGAGCTATTGTTGAGTGTGCAATCTCCCTCTCTCTCTTATGGAGTTCTTAGTGTAGTATAACCCACCTCAATTATGTTGCTTAATCTATGTCCTTCACCACATGATCAATCCCATTTTAGGATTGTTAACATGGTATCAGAGCTTGGGTGGGCCCTTGGTCATGGTGATTATTATGTATATTAGCTTGTTTGTGTGTTTGTTTGATTAAGCATGTTATTATGGTTCATTAATTTTTTTTTATGCACACTCTATTATTGTTCTCTATTTGCATTTGAGAGAGGAGTTCAAAGCTGCCTATGAAGCTGAAAATCGAGATTTCAGCATTATGAAGACTATGGAGTCTTCATCAAACATCAAAGAAGTTGCCCAAGAGAGTTGCAACAAAGAGAAGATTTGGATCAAGGGAAGATGAATATGGAGTTGGAGATGGATATTTCTGTCTCATCAAGAAGCTACCAACAAAGTTTTGTGAAGGTAAAAGCGTGATTTTACCTAAAGTTTTTGTTATTGGCGCATGAAAGAATGCTCAAGTGTGAAGGGTTGCTTGATGGGATGGAAGAACCCCAAGGTCCTTTGCTTGTGAGCAAAGATCAAAGGAGGTGCAGGCTTGTTAAGATGATGGCAAGTGAGATGGTGGACTCAATGGAGCTCACATGTTTGTGCATCAAGAAGGATGCATTCGTGAAGCATGCTATGGCAAAAGACATGCAATTTGGAGCTCAAGGAGCTCACAATAGCCATATTTATGGCCACACTTGGAAACCTCAACTTGGAGGTGTGAAGAGGAAAATGAATGGCAGAAGCAAGAGCAAGAATTGAGTGTTGCCAAGAGCAACCAGCACATACTACTGTAGTAGCAGTTTGAGAAAAGGAGACAACAAGCAAGCGTCAAAGGCTCGTGGTTTGCAAGAAGAGAGAGATATCCTAGAAGTTATGAAAAAGCTAGGCGATAACTGTAAAGGGAGAAGCTCTGAAGGCCACCATTGGAGGAGGCAGCACCAATGTGGAAGTAGCATAAAAGAAGTGAATTGTGAGTGAGAGATGGTGAGTAGCAGCAAGATGCAGTATAGGCACCTTGGGCGGACGGGTCTGAAAGTGAGCGTGCTGTCGTACGAGTCGTGGGGGTGAGCTTCATGCAGCAATGGATAACTGCATTCGAAGAGTAGTGGAGAGCTCACAGTATTGGCCAATGGCTATGAAAGTGTTGGAGCAGCGCCAGCGCCTGCCTTCAAAGAAGCGCACAGACGAGAGAGAGCTCATGACAGCAAGCATGAAGCAGTAATAGCGAACCTCCACTGTAGAGCAAACAACAGGCAAGCAACGAACATTCAGGAGAGCCAAGCAGATTGGTGATGCCTCAGTTGAAGGCACAGCCCGTCAAGGAGGCTGGGAAATTGGTGACGTCTCGCTTGAAGGAAAGCAGAGCCTGTGCAGAGAAAGGTGTAGTATTCAGCAATTCAATGAGCAGGAAAGCTTGTAGCGAGCAAAAGCCAGCTATGGCGGGTGTGTAAAGGTTGAAGAAGACAATGACCTATCCACAAAATGGGTCCCACCTCTAGCACGTAATTATTGGTAGCGAAACACTCTACAAGCTGGATTTTGCAAAGAATTAGATTCAATTTTGATTTTTTTCCAAAATTTAACCTTTAGTGGTTTTAAAGGTTCATTCACACAAAAGACCTTATAAACCCTTGTTCACATGCTTTTTAAGAAGCATATACTTTGTAATTGATTACACACACTTGGGTTTGCTGCTTGGCTTCGGACAAAATGTGTTGTATTTGTTTTTTTTCACCCATGAATGATAAGGGTAACCGTACTCGAGCTTGAAGCTCAAAACGAGGATTTTTTTTGTAATCACCCAATGGTATGAGGGTCGCCCTGCCCGAGCTCACCTAGAAGCTTGAAATGGTTGTCACGTGATGTGTGCATGAGCGATACACGTGTGAGGTGCATGCGCACGGGTTGGTTCCGCTGTGAGCGAGTTGGCTCAAAATGGACTAGGTGTCTATGATGGTAGACACGCGCACGGGTTGGTTCCCACCCGAACTTCTATGTTCAAATCGGACTCAGTGGTTCCGCTGTGAGCGAGTTGGCTCAAAATGGACTAGGTGTCTATGATGGTAGACACGCGCACACATGTTTGGTTGATGGACACTCCAATGTATCATTGAGGGGGAGTGTTGAGAGGTAGCGATTGCGGTTGTGCAATGCTACATTGATATGGGTGATGGGTGATGGGTGAGTTGTGGAACACCTCGATTAAGAGGGGGTGTTGAGAGATATAATCTTCAGTGTATGTGTGTATGTGGGAAAGCACCCTAAAGGTGCAAGATATTGTGGCAAGATATTGTATGGTGTGTGAGTGTTTACCAAAAGAGTGGAAAAGGGAGTGCCACATGGATGATGATGTGTAAAGTGGGATAAGGCTAGAAAGCCTATATTATTGTATGGTTCATTGTGAATGCAATAGAGCAATAGATCTATTGTTGAGTGTGCAATCTCCCTCTCTCTCTTATGGAGTTCTTAGTGTGGTATAGCCCACCTTAATTATGTTGCTTAATCTATGTCCTTCACCACCATGATCAATCCCATTTTAGGATTGTTAACAATGCCTCTAAATGGATGTGGATGTGGATATGGATGTATGAATGTGGATGTGGATGTGGATGTGGAAAGAATGGATGTATGAATGTGAATGTGGATGTGGATATGGATGTGTATGTATGAATGTGGATGTGGAATTGGATGTATAATGTGGATGTACGAATGTGGATGTGTATGTAGAATAATGAATGTGAATGTGTATGTGAAATGATGTGTCGTTGATATGAGTGAATGGATGAGATGTGATGACATGTGAATTGGGAAGTGAATATATGTGTGATGTGAATGAATCTGAGGTGATGAGATGGAAAATGATGTGATTGGATGAGAATGAGTACACATATGAATGGAATGTGGAATAAGTAATGTGGACTGATGAGGGATAATGTGGAAAGACGAGAGTTCAATATAGAAACTGTATTTGTGACCTGTTTGTGTTGAATGACCTGGAGGATCTATTTCTAGACAAGCTAGTGGTCTAACTTCTTTGTTCTTGGCTTGGTGGACAAGCCAGGAACCTGGTTTTAGCACAAATCGCCTTCTTACAATTTAGAGAGATTATGCTGGATGTGCTTATTGAACTCAAATGTACAGAGCCGGGTGCCATACTTACTAGTTATGGACAATTTAAAGGCATTAAGCTTATAAATTCTCTATTAAATCCCTGCATTGATAGTGAATCCCCTTCCTCCCCCCCAGGAAAGAAATCCAACACATCATTTGGTATTCCTAGCACTTTCACCTCTTTTCTCTCCCCCTCATCTATTTATAGTTTTGCTAAAAAAAAATATAAATCCTTTACTTGAAAGGGGCGTGAACATGGCTTTCTCGTCTGAAATTTACATGACTTGTAATTCTATATTTTATGTTAATAGATTCAAAAAGTCCCACTAGGAGATGGATTCTCTATACCAATGATGAAGTGCAAAAGAATAATTTCTTTCACTGCCTATTCATTAATAAAATTTTGGAATATGTTTCACCTAGGTAGGTATTTGGCTTGGTATTAGGAAATCATGATGCTTTACTACATGTCAAAATCGGATGGAAATACACTGCTAGTTTAAAGAAAATATTTTGCAAGCATGATTTTTTAGAGAAGGAAAAACCCCTCTATATTTTTGTTCTGATTTTATAGCTTTTGCTAAAGAATTTATAATTTTGGTCTACATGTATGCAATGTGAATCTGACCATAATTTCAGATATGACTATTAGAAATTTACTTACAAAAGGACTAAATCACATCTCGATAGAATCTACATATGGCAATCAGTGTCCTATTAGAATCTCTAAATCTACATATGGCAATCAGTGTCCTATTAGAATCTCTAAATCTACATATGGCAATCTGTGTCCAATTGGAGTCTTCACACTTTAATGCAATTGGCGCGGCATTTTTCCACATATTTATGGAAAAAATCAAAGGGATTCCCAAAAAATGGCTCTCAAACGAGAACTCTTGGGTTAATCCTTGCTTTATGCATTCTGCATCACAACTACTTGAAAAATTCATTGTACTAGGACTTAATAAAGCACCAAACAATGTATCCATCATTTGTAAACATCTTGCTTATAAGGCAGGGAGAAAGCGGCTATTAGGAGAAGATTTCTATGGGCTTTCTAACAATCCTTCGAGATTTCCAATGGTATACAAGAGGAATTGAGGAGAATGAATATTGAATCCCTTAACACTAGATTACCGGTGTTGGTCCCTACATTTTAAATCCACAAAAACAAATTCAGATGGATTTCTAATGCTGCTAGTTGTATCTTCACATATATTACTTTAATTATCACCAATGTGCTTGACTTGGTTCTTGGCGACTTTCATATGATCTGTGGTTAAGCAACGAGAACTTAAAACTTTTCCAAATATCCAGTTTAACCCTTTTTGGATCACAAGAAATTGAACTGAGGTAATTCTAAACCTTACAGATTCTATCTTTCACAATAGACATTACACAGTGCTATGAAAATATCCCACTAATCCGGGAAGCAGGCCTCATGAACATACTTTGCAAAGTATGTAATATGGTGTTTGAAAAAATAAAGATGGATGGATTCTCTAAAATCTCTCTAAGTTAGGGTAATGCACGATGGGCTAAAAAACCATTTGCCGAGTTTCCAATGACAATAGATGGAGGAGATATTCAACATTTGCTCTTTTGGCTTTTTAACCACAATTTTGTTCAATTGGGCACTCAGGTGTTTAAACAAATAAAAGATATTCCCATGGGGTTCTCTTGTTCCCCTGTTATGTGTAACATCTATTTTGCTTATTTCGAATATTGTTTTGTTACGTCTCATGCGGATGGTACACATAAAACAATGCTGGACAGCATCAAACACTCCTTTAGATATATGGATGATATCCTTAATCTTAATTGTCCTAAGTTTGCTTCTCTCCTTAAAGAAATATATCCAATTGGCCTTATTTCAATCGAACCTACTTGGATTAATGGGTTAAACATTGACGAAACCTTCTTTGTCAACAAAACTAACTATCCGAATATTGAATTTGCTCTTATAAGCCCTTACAATGGTGACTTTGTCACACGATATACTTGGAAACAAGAAAAACTACCGATTATACCTTCGGAATTTGTAAAGAGGAAAAGTAACCGTCCCTTTACTCAAGCCTTAAATAAAATTTTGGGGCCCTTTCACCTGGTAATTAACCCATTGGCTAACCTTTTTGTTGTCTTTGTCTAAATTGATCAATAAGTTTTGTAACAATGGATTAAAAAAAAAGATGTTCTTAGGGTTATTGTTGACTATTTGGCCCGCATGAATGGGTCGGGGCTAAATTCAACCCCTCATTACTTATTAATCTATTGAGGTAGTAGGCCCATATTCATGGGGCTTATTTCCTCAATTTCTTCTCAATTTCTTCTGAGTATGGTGCATGGGTAGGGGTGGGCACACACACACACACACACACACACACACACACACACACACACACACACACACACACATTTCTCATATACGATAAAAATCTTATTAATGGTGTGAATGGGTTGGGAATGGCTTCTTACAAACACCTAAAGTATGGTATCTTCACATGCGTAAAACTACCCAAAAATAATCATATCTATAATATCTAGCATGTGAGTTTTGCTCGCTTGATATGACATTCATTCTGAGCATTAGCCGGCTATGGCTAGTTGTGGTTAATACACTGTGTATTGGAACGGTGCCGGTGAGGAGCTTTCACGGCAGCTGCTATAGCAATCTGACTCCACCTATAAAACAAGCGATGAATGGTGAGTGCTTCCACACTCACTTAGCCCGTGTATTGGTGTTCTTTCGCCATGTCTTTTGTTCTTGCACCAGCACAGAGTGCTTCTTCCTCTCAAGTACCTCATAAGTGACCTGCTTTTGAACTATTGATGGGATATTGAACTATGGAATCCCATGATACACAATTGATGGGATATTGAACTATGGAATCCCATGATGGATTTCATGTTACTGTGTTTTTTAAACTTTGCTTATGATTAGGGTTAAGGACTTGGTTGAAACCCATATTATGCTCTATCCATAATGCTTATGTTACAAAACAATGTGTAGAAATTTCAACCTATGAAGGATGATAGGATAATGACCTCTTGGGGAATCCTATCCGGGATTAATATTTGAATGATGATAATTTTTTCTCTGGTTTTTTTGAAATTCTCTCAGTTCTTTAGGCTACACCTATTGTCTTCGATTGTTATGTTACGATTAACACTGCACCACCTGATCTGCTAATATGGACATATGTTGATATCTAATATTAAGCTAAGGTTACCCTAAACCCCCTTACACATAGATCATTGGATTACTGATGATACAAGGCTGTGTTTGACTATGATCGATAAACGATGTTCATGCTGTTTTTTATTACAGATAGTAAAGGCTAATAAGCATTTTTAAAAAAATCTTTCACCTTTGGCCATGCATGGTTGAGTGCCCATGATGGTGGTTCATCTGGTTTTTTTGGTTGAGATGTTCTCTCAGTCTTATATGTTACACCTACTATCGAA
This sequence comes from Cibotium barometz, assembly GCF_041138505.1. Taxonomy (NCBI): domain Eukaryota; kingdom Viridiplantae; phylum Streptophyta; class Polypodiopsida; order Cyatheales; family Cibotiaceae; genus Cibotium; species Cibotium barometz. The sequence goes on along the minus strand of NC_141055.1, from coordinate 20,904,552 downwards.
TATTTGATGGCTATTATGAGATTAGAACTTCCCTTGATCTATGTTTTATGGGCAGAGCTTGAAACCTAATCTTAACATAGGACACCCTAATTCCCTATGCACATATATTGTTAGATTGTTGAGGATATAGAGCGATGCATAGTTTCCTTCTGAAACCAATACACGATGTATGGTAAGGTTTTTAAATAGTGGCTTATAGCAATGGTAATGTCTAAATGGCATTTTGGTTTTTTATTTTCACTCAGCTTTGCATGGCTCCTCTGATTGCCCATGATGTTGATGATATATCATAGCTCACATTCTAGTCTAAAAAAATTATGGAAACTTTTATGTGTTATAACACTACGTTGATCATAACATGACATTTGTGCATCTTATAATTGCCTTTGTTAAATGGGCATGCATTCATAGATGCCTCATGGTCTCTTTTCTGAATTTTTGAAGGTTATCTCCTAGTAGGATACTAATATGACAATAATTTGTCTAAATCATTTGTTTATGAGCTAGGGTATTTTTTAGGAACATCTGTTGAGATACCTGAATGTTTGTACCTTGATAAGTGTAAATAAATATACGCAATACATTCTAGTTTCTACTGACATGATAGGAGATATACTGAATATCTACTAGGTTATTTGGAATTACTATAAGGCCAATTGTCTTGGTATTATTAGGAAGCCAATTGTCCTTCATACTTATAGGTGGAGATAAGGACTGATCCCTTTTCTTAGGGATGATAGTAGGGTAACAAACTTGATGCATATCAAGGGATTAGATCCCATCTTGGCATAAATCATAAGATATTTTGGTTGACATTTATAACACGTGGTAGATCCTATGACACCTGTAAGACACACACGGGCTAACTCTTTGTTTGTCTGTTTGGATGGATGTAGGTAACAGGATCTATTCTATCAAAATAACTATGGGTTTATGCTCTACACCAAATGTTTGCAAATATTAGAGTCACAGGCTCCATGGACTTGTAATATGATTATTGTATACAAATCTATAGTTAAATAATCATGTTTAACAATTTTATTGGTCAAGTTAGATAAGGTTCTTGGATGTTTCCGACTGTTGATGTAGAAGACTGAGAAAACACACACACACACACACACACACACACACACACACACACACACACACACACACACACACACACACACACACACACACACACACACACACACACACACACACACATTACACATTCTGCTTTTTCTTTGATAAACTTCTCTCCCCTCCCCCCCCCCCACACACACACTTGATAGAAAAATATTTTTCTTATTAGTAGTCCGGATCTTTGAATGGTTGACACACACATTTTACTTGGTAACGTGGAAAATTTTCAGTTTATTGCCTTCTAACCACACCTAGACCTTTTCGAAAATCATTTTGATTTTGGAAAAAATAGAAAGGGTATATTAACCCAATTCTAGGGTTAACAAGATCTACCGCCATTATCTTACATATCAAGGAGTCACGATAGATACACCAAAGGGTCATACATTCAAGATATGAAGCAATGGTGTCCAAAGCTACAACTTGGACGGGCCCCCGTAATGGTGTGACGGAGCATTCATAGCGATTCTTGCTTCAAGAGTGTGTGGTAGTAAGATATGATGAAGTCATAAGTGATGTACTTCATGGATATATTATGAGAGTAGTTATTGTAATAGCATTAGGCCTCTTATGAGCCTAAAGTGCCCGGTCGACCACAGTTTAAGTGAGTGTGAACACTTATGGCCATGTATATAAGTGAATATCTCTCATAATACAACATACTCTCCCATTGTGCAATTGAGTCTTGCTCTTACTAATCCTCTTGCTAATCTCTCTCCCTAATGCATGCCAGTGAGTGTGTGTGAGTGAAGTGAGGTGAGAGGAGGGATGAGTACCCGTAGTGCAACACGACGGTGTGACAACACTTGCGGGAGGCACGGTGGAATTGCTTCTCAAGGAGTTGTAGAGCTTGGAGACCTCAAGGGTTACGAGCTCGGCCATTGGAAAGATCCTCATGTGACAGTTGCGGTTCACCTGCAGGTAATCTCTTTTTGGATGCGTTTCAAGGAGGGTTAGGGTGAGCCCTAACATTTTTGGCGCCGCTGCCAATACTTCGTGAAATAAAATAAATTTTGGGCTCAATTGCATTCTTCCCAATCTATGTGTTTTTCATGTTTATGTTTGTGTCGTCAAAAACTATAACTCTCTAACTATGACTGCTGCTTTTGCTGTTCAACAACAACAAAAGTACTGTGTAGTAAAAAAAAGAGCTGGGGTAAACTAGGAAGTCTTGTACAGACTCCTTGGTCTATCCCAACATTTTTTTACTGCATAGTACTTTTGCTGTCTAAGCAGTGAAAATAGCAACGAAATATCAATGCTCATCAGTGCTATTTCGTTTTGCTGAATAGCGATATTTCATTGCTAAAAAAGCAATGTTATTTTGCTGCTATTTTTATTGCAGAGTAGCAAACCCTTACAACAAAAATAGCCTCTAATCTATGCATTACCCATTGCCCATTATCTTGATCAATGGTTTCCCATGAAAGAGATGTGGATTTGATGGTGATTTGTGTGTAATTTGGTGTAGAATAGCTCTCTTTTTTGTTTTTGAAAAGAATGCTTTTCGCTTAATTTTTAGCTTAATTTATTGTTTTGGTTGTTGTTATTGTGGTTTTTCTTGTTCTTAGGACTTGTACATAGTTTGTATTAGGCTTAGTTTACGTCCATTGCATCAAACAATGCAATTTTTAGTGAATGTTAGCTCTCTTTAGTGTTAAACATAGAACTAAAATAATTAATTTTAGCTTAATTATGTGTTTGTTGTTGAGATTGTTTGCATTAGAGTGTTAGTAAGCATTAGGATTAGCTTAATCTTTCAAAAAGTTTCTTAAAACCATCAAAAAATCCTTGAATTTGACTAATTTCTCTTAAGGACGATTAAGCTTGTTCAAGAGGCAAAAATATGAGTAGTCAAAATTGGTGTTTTTAAGTGTTTTGAGAGCATCTAGATGCATCAAAACACCTAATTACATCAAATTTTTCATTAATTGGAGAAATTTGACTCTCTTTGCTTAATTTTACCTTAAAAGAGGAGACAACAATTAAGAGTCTAATTGATCTCCTATTTTAGATTAATTTACACATTTGTTGATGCACAAAGATTAGCATTTCCTTACTCTATCCAATAATGTGCTCAATTGTGTGAATTAATTAGAGATTAGTGGTTAATTAGAGTCCTTAATTAGTATAAAAGAGAAAAAGATTAGTGAAAGGAATGATCTTGGATTAATTCTTAATCACTTTTTTAACTTAACTCATTAAGGCTAATGAGCATTCAATGAGTAGATGCTCATGAGTTGTCAAATTGTCTATTTTGGGGGTCATTTATGAAGGGTGTAAGGGGTGTCATAAAAAGGTTGACTTTTTTGATTCCCACTTACCTTTTTGGAAAAATGCCCATATCTCCTTAATTTTAAATTCAAAAAAATATCCTCCCCAAAAACGAAATCTGTATTTTCCACTAGACTAAAAAAAAAAAAATTCGAAAAATGATTCATATCGGGAACCATTTTTGTAACTTCACGGCCTAAGGGTTCACGCCCTTGGAGCCCACACCAAAAAAAAAATATCAAATTTAATTTTTTCGTGAAGTCTAGTTTCACGGCGTGAGACCCTTCGTTCACGTGACGACCCCAAAAAAAATTGAATTTAACTTTTTTGTGAAGTCCGGTTCATGGCGTGAGACCCTTCGTTCACACACAACCCAAAAAAAAAGAATTTAACTTTTTCATTAAGTCTGGTTTTCACGATGTGAACCGTTAAGGGTTCACGGGGTGAGACTCTTCGTTCACGCGACCCAAAAAAATTTCTAAATTTATAAAATTCGTCAACTCCGCTTTACGGCATGAACTGCACCACCCTGCTAGTTCATGACTTGAAAGGGGGTCCGTCGGCCAAAAAAATAATTAATTTTTTAATAGAAATGCCCATGTTTGGAGGCCCGTATATCCTAAACCGTATATCCGATGAAGGCGCTCTAGGGCTCATCGAAAAACTGACTCGAGCTCTCCAACTTTGGACGTGGTTGTCTGAAGTCAAAATCGATCATTTTGGCCTCCGACCAGCAGCCTCAAAATTCGACCTGGAAATCGAGGTACACTCCCAAAACCACGAAAAATCACAAAAAACAGCACGAATACGATGATGAGCCATATTCGGGCTACTTTTTGAGGGTCTAAAGGACAAAATCACGGATGGCTCAAGGAAACAAAGTTGTAGTACTGCAAAAATACTACAACTCTCTCATACAGAGTTTTTTAAAATTCCTTTTGGAACAACCCTAAAAACGTGCTGCGAAACAGGGAAAAAATTTCTAATTTTTTTTCCGTCTTGAGACATTGATGGAAAATAGGTTTTAGGACCTCCTCTTCCATATGGAAAGTTACTAGCATACGCTTTTTTTGAAAAATTATCTCTAGTCATTCACGTGCGTATAGCACCTAAGCTATTTACAACGAACGGACTCGTTTGACCCAACGAAGAGTACGCCAGGCCTCTTGAGGCTGTAACGGGATGTGAGAATATAAAAAGCAAAAAAAGGAGGAGGAGAAAAGACTGTGTTTGCTCATTAAGGAGCATTTACGTAAATCAGACATGGCAAACGATAGAGGGATTGCAAGGGATCACAGATGAGATCTATGACACAAATGCACCTCCCAATACCATTGGCCATGTCTATAATAAGCATGTCATTGGGTTTTACACCCCCTGTCACTTCGATCCCACCAGGCTTTGGTCCCTTACCTCTACCACCTCCACAAATCCTATAGGTACCAACCCTTTTCTGGATGCCCACACCTTGGACATACTGACTAGTCTAGGAAGGGGGGGGGTAGCCCAAGGACTGAGTGAGTCTTTCCCTACAAAAGCACTCACATACGGCCTCAGTGACTCATACAAAAATACGGCCATACAGATTTTCAAAATGATGGGCAAATACGACGGAACAACTGACCCTGTTCAATTCATTCAAATGTTTGAACAGAGATGTGAAGTCTTTGGAAATTCCAACTATCCCACCAAGGTACATGCGTTGAACCTATGCTTAGAGCGCAAGGCTAGTCGATGGTTCATCACATTGATGCTGACGATCAAGACCAACTTCAGAACCTTGAAAATAACCTTTATTGACAGCTTTTTCAGACAAGGTGATCGATGGAGTGCAGTAAAAGAACTCTATTCAATTGATCGTCAACCAAATGAATCCATTAGAGACTTTATTCTACGGATAAAACTCTTGGCAGCTTTGCATTCATGGCTTCCATAGCCTTCTTTACACCAGGTGTTCTCATAGCTGGTATCCCAAGATCCTCATCAAGGCTCATCTTTGAGAGCCACTCGACTCTCCATCAACATGAGAATGCCCTGCAGAAATGTCAGGCATACTAAGAGGCTCAACCACTTTCTCTTTGCCTTTATGTGATGTACTAATCACACATGATGGGCTTGAAGAATAACTGCTTACACAACTTGATCATTGTATCCAATCCTGAAACATTTGATCAATGTTGTAAAGAAGCAATATGTTTAGATGACAACATGCTGGAAGATGATCATGCTACGAGGTGTTCCTCATCTAAACCAAGTGAAGCAATGGCTAAAGAAAGATCGATATCAGAATTATCATTCCCTGAATTCTATGCAACCTTGCTTAAAACTTTTCAATCGACATCTCTAAGAGAGGATGAACTCCTTCAAAACAAGACATCCTTAATGCCTCCTACAAGTGAGGAACGAAATGCCTTGTGTTGAGTTCAATCACTACGACCCCGAGACGAGTTGCTTGTCTCACAAAATACAACTCTTAACATCTTAAGTATACAAAACGGGCAATTGTCCACGGTACCCTTGAATGTGCTTATACGCTTAAGCCAAGGCATGAGAGACGGTAAAAAAAGAACATGAAAGACAATACCTCAACATGGGTAGAAGAACATGCTTTAAAACAGAACCCAAAATAGAAAACAAAACCTTCTAAACCCAAGAAAGACAAGGGACAACAAACTGTCGAAACCAAGGTTGAATTAAGAGACAGGGAAAAGGAGCCTGTGGAAGAACATAAATCCAAAGGAGCCAAAAGCTATACATGATGCAGAAACATCCACCTCAAAGACCACCACACAAACCGCAAAACCCATATGTGTGACACATGGTACAAAAGCCTAAAATAAAATTCGATCTCGTCGCATGGGCAAACATAATGAAAAACTGACAATCCAAAGAAAGTGAGAAAATGAAACAAGTTCTAGTACATCACTAAGTGAGGATGAAACAAGTTTTGCGGAGACTTATGAGCACATTAAATATAAACTCACAATGCTCTTGTCACCCCTTTGGATGTGAACAATAAGTGCACAAGAACCTGTTGCTCGTAAGTCATGCCCTAGCTGACCCATTAAAAAAAAAAACGAGGTCAAAACCTGCAATCTCATGGAATTCCATCTCATGGAATTACACTTCACGGAATTCCACTTTACGGAATTACACTTTCACGGAAACACTATCTCACGAGATTAAACCATTTCACGAAAACACTATCTCACGTGATTAAACCATTGATAGAAGACAAATTGAATATATTATGGTATTCTGATTGTCCTGAGAGTATTCTATAGATAACTCTCTTCTATACATATAAACCAATATAATGTATAATTCCTTAACTCCTGAAGGATACTAGGATAATAAACCTAAGTTATATCAAGGGTCCACTATCCCTCTACTGTATAAATCATAAGAGTTTGGGTGACATCTATAACACGTGGTACATCCTATGACACCTATAAGACATAAACAGGCCAACTTTTTGGATGTCTGTTTGGATGGATGTAGGTAACAGGATCTACTCTCTCAAAGTATTTTCATGGTTTATGCTCAGAGGCTCACAATTCTCTTTCACCTAATGGAGTCATTGGCTCCAAGTATTTGTAACATGGTTATTGTAAACAATTTGTTATATAATCATGTTTAATGTTTTCACTGGTCAAGTTGGATAGGGTTCTTGGAGTCTCTCTGTGATTGTAGATATAAAAGACTGAAACACACACACACACACACACACACACACAACACACGCTCTTCTTGGAGTCTCTCTGTGATTGTAGATATAAAAGTCTGAAACACACACACACACACACACACACACAACACACGCTCTTCTTTGAGAACCGACTTGTTATATGGATATTTTTGGAACTAATGTTAATGCCTTACACTAGGCCTTACTATGTTTTGCCTTATTACCTGCCAAGGGCATTAACTTCATGCGTGCCTCTGTGGCGCCTATGGTTGCATGCGAATAATGGTTCTGTACAAGAGCTTGCGCCGATGAAGGCATTGATGGTGATAGCTGGCAACCCTGACTCTGATTTGGCTATTAAATAGACAAAACACGATGAGTTTTACAAGCTCACTTAGCTTGTGTTAGGTGTTCTTCTGCCATGTCTATAGTACTTGTGTTGGGAGCTCTTCCTCTCAGGTATGTATGTCTTGACTATATGTATGGGATACTGATGGATGTTTTATGGAATAATGACTTGTTGAATCCCATTAAATGGATTTTAAAATTTTTTTGTTTTGGTTTTTTAGGGCATGCGCCTCATGCTGCATGCAGACAGGAAAAAAATTATGGCTTATGCTTCTCAGAAGATTGCTATTGTTAGCCCTAGGAGTATGCTTTGTGGGATAATGACGGTGAATCCCATTGGATGGATTTTCGTGGATGGATTTTCGATGTTCAAACTCTGGTTATTTAGAGCATTAGTATGGTGATGCATGAGTAAACAAATTATGGTTTATGACTTCTCTGAAGCTAGCGGGTTGTTTTATGGGATAAGGACTTTATGAATCCCAAATATGGATTTATGATATTTTAAGCTCTGGTTTTTTATGGCAATTATATCTTGCTGCATACATAATGTGAATTAAAAAATTATTATTCATGCTTCTCTGGTATCTATGATGTATGTAGATTCTAGGGACATGCAAGGGGCTGACCCTCTTATTGTGTTAAACATGTCATATGATGGACTTTTCTAATATTTGATGCAGTTCCAAAATCGAGAACACTATTACACACATATATTACGTAGGATATGGGTTTTTGTCATGATTACAGCATTAATAATCAGTTTGTATTAAGTGGGATCCTCAATGAAGAGCCTAGACTGCGTATTATAATTTTCTAACTTAGTCTTATGTTGGGTTGTAAAACAAGGAAATGCAGGTCTATATATCAAATTAAGAAGGGCATGAAGTTATGGGTTAAAATCGGTTCGATAATCTTAATTAGTCGAAACCTATATTAAATACAATTTATCCATGAGGGTGCCATCTCCATTGTTGAGACTGATTGTTTAATTAGCATAACTAATAATACTCTCTTTTGAGAGTTTTGTCACACACCTTTTATTAGGGTAGAATACAACGGGTTCTCTTACGAGAATATCCCGAGAAGCCATTTACAAACACATATGATTGATAGATTACTTGATTTTGTACTTAGATTCAATTTGATGACCACCTACATGAAGTATAATATTAGCTAGTACACATTGTCTACTTACAAGTGTTTAGTGCATCTATCTAATTTGGCCTCTCACAGGGTATATAGTATGACCTAATTGATCTAATAAACACCTTCATTTCATAGCCTTTTTACGCTTCACAATATATATATTTTTTATTGGATAATGATGATGAACACCCACTCGATAGCTAACAATAGAATAGAGGGTAGCATGCTCTTGGTGGTTACCATTGCATGTATTTGCAAGGTCTATTGGTGAGGACCATTCAACCATCTAATTGCATACACAATACTTGACCACTTTACCCGAGGTTAGTACTATTAATGAAACACTTGTTTAGACATAGAAGGATACACATGTGGATTGACTCCTCAGGGTTAACCAAAAACTGGAAACAGATTAACTGCCCCTATCCTAGCGTAAATCTGAGGCTCTTTGAGTGACATCTATAACATGTGGTAGATCTTAAGACACCTGTAATACACACACAAGCTAAAAATTTGTTTTCAATGATGGAGTCACAGTCTCCTTTAACTTATAACACGAGTCTCCTTTAACTCATAACATGATTATTGGAAACAATATTGCTGTTTAGTAATCATGTTGAGCACTTCATTTGTCAAGACTACTTAGGTTCTTAATTTTTGTTCAGTTGTTGGATATGTTATTAAGTGTAGATCAGAAACACACACACACACACACACACACACACACACACACACACACACACACACACACACACACACACACACACGTTAATTAATTACTCTGTGTACAATATGTACTTGTTAGGATAGATTGATTTCATCAACTAGCAAACTTTTGCATTGTGTGACATAGGTGAAGAGGATTGTGAAGATTTCACATGAATAATTGAAGTTGTAAGTGCACATGAATAAATGTCTAAGGCATAGCGTAAGGAGCAAATGTGCAGTGCAGATATAGGATGGTAAATGTGTATCTTAATTTTTTAGACTCTTGAATAAATCATTTTTGTATAAAGAAGGCTGTTTGTCCTAGTCTTGAATAATCGGTGCACCCAATTATCTCCTTTTAGAAAGCTAGAGTTGCTTTAGCATGCAAGCCTCACATTTATGCTTGCAAAAGTGGAACACATGCAAGCCACACCTTTGTAAAGAAGTATTGGCCAAAGGTGGTCTTTCTTGAATAAATATCTAAATACCAATGTGTATGGGAGAAGGCCACACACATTTTGATGGGGGGTAGAGATTGTACCCATTCTTGTGTTGTGCGCATATTCCTTTTGAGTATTTTGAGTATTCTATTTTATTTAAATTTATGTTGAATAGTAGTTTTTGTTGAAGGATTTTAAATGTCTAGCTTTGCATTTTTCTCATCTTTCTTAGTTAGATCCGTGTGTCAGTGATATAAATGCTTGGGTCATAGAGAAAAATGGAGATTGTTTTGAGAAATAGAGAAGCAAATTAATCAAAAAGATTTTGTAAGGTTTAGGAATAGGCTTTCTTTGTCCAATTGTTATGATAATGAATTAATGTAATATTTTATATATTCCCATGTTGTGTAATTTATGGATCCTTAAAAAAATTCATGGAATATTTTTATTCCTAGGTTTTTATGTTATGAATTCTCTTAGGCAGGTTTACATTGGGGCGCCTTTCTACCCATCCCCCTATAGTTAGGAAAAGTTAAAAAGAGAGAAAACGATTTTAAAAAAACAAAAAATTACCTCATTTGTATTTGCATCTCTCTTGTCAATCACAAACGAAAATGACGAAACAAGGCGGCACGCACGTACTGAGCCGGAAAACACTCTTGTGGTGGCTTTCGTTGCAACCTGATGTGTGTCCCATCTAAGGCACCACACATATTTGGCAAAGATGTAATTTCCTCAAACTCAGAAATAATTTTATCCAAGCGATCTCCCGTAAGTACCACTATTCCATGTCTTGCAAACATTGTTGGCAAGCACAAAATATGGATGATGATGCCCATATATTCACGAATAATGGACTCCCCAATCCCAAATAAATGTGAAATTGATGTACTAGAATAACCATGCGCTAATCTCCAAAGAACAGTTGCTAATGCAAGGTCGTCAGCAGCAGCAGGTACAGGATCACGCACTATGTTCTCACTATGTGTGGATGGTTGCATAGATGTAAACTCGATCGGACTTAAAGGCTTGCTTTCGGTAGGAAGTCCTCCCCATGGCGTTGTCAACATAGACATGTGGTAAGGAGAAAGAGGGACGTACTCCTCACAATCATTCTTATATGGAGAGCTAGTTTTAGTGTTAAACACAGCCCATGCAGGTACTTCCTTGCCTTGTTGCGATGACATGCTTCTGCATACATTATCACATAACTTATGTTTACATGCTTATGTAATAAAGCCAAATTGTACACTTGCATACATGTTGTCAATCCATAAGAAGTCTTGCATGCATGTTGCGCATATACATGTATTTACAACTAGAGAGAGAAAGAGAATTATTAGCGTGGTCGACATAGAGATAGAGATAGAGATAGATAGATAGAGAGAGAGAGAAGCTAGTTGCAATACCTTGTAACACCTCCCGGGTAACACAAACTCATTGAACCCACATAACACTTTCAGCCCGCGTAACTTAAACTCCTTCACCGGCTCTTCGACTCGACAAAGTTATTGCAAAGCTTTAGATATGTGGCATGTATAAATTGGCGTTGTGCGTCAAGGTATTACAAAATAGTTTTATTTATTTTTAAATATTTTCCCGACCACCGTCATGTGCGAAGGCTATTTATTATCTGTGCTGCGCGCTGCCGTCGGCCGCCTTCCTTTATAAAAATAAAAATAAAAATAAAAATAAATGTGCTACCTGCCCCCGCCTCTCTTCTTTTTCTAAGATTAAACAAAAAGCTCACAAAAGCTTTAAGTAATCAAAGCTTTTTGTAAAAAAAGGGAAAAAAAAGGAGAAAATATGGGACTGCGCTGCCGCTGTTTCTTCTTTTTGATCCACTCCTGCCCGTTTCAGTTTCACCGGCTATCACCTTGTTATGGTTAGGCTAGCTAAAGCATCATAGCTTAGCTAGTTTATAAACAACTAACGTTTAAAAAAAAACTCTAAAGCTTCCACTTAAAAGCTTTAAAGCTAGCATTTCACAAAAACTTTCAACATTCATCAACCTTAAAGCGTCTTCAACATTCTCCAAACTTTCTTTTAATTTTCTAGAATCTCAATTTATTTTATCTTCCCATAGCTTTTTTCATATTTATACAAAAATTCTCCAATATTTTTTTCCCAAAGTTTCCACGACAAATTGGATATGTTCTCGACACATGCCAAATCGAGGTAGTATTATTTCACATTTGTTTTTTACCACTAACATATTTTGACTTTCTTTTCAGTCAGCACACAATGACTAATCCGAATCTGCAAAATCCACGACAACTACCCAAACTACTACAACTTATGGATGAATGCCTACGTCTCGCATACATATCTACACACAATGCACATTTATTCTAGGCATTACTTCATATATTTAATGATAAACAAGAGGACGAATGGATAAAAATTTGGGCAGACGACCATGAATCGTGTTATGTCATAATACTTATAGGCAATACACACGTATGTCTCCCAAACATTCACTTTTTTCGACTTATGGAATCGTACGAATTTTTTCCTCGCGGGTATAGAATTGAAGACGATACCACTATATGTCGTGAAAATTTTCTTCATAACATAACGTTTCCTACAATCCGTCCTTTCCCCTGAAAAGATCTTCGTCTCACCATGGAAACACAAACTGTCAGAGGATTGCAAACTCATTTTGTCACCCATAACCCACTTTAAATCATAACTTTTGCTCCAACTATATAATATTTTATCAACTCTTTAGTGAATATATTCATGTATTTGTAACTTTTTCTGTTCGTCACCTAATTAGACTAAATTACACAAGAACAAAAGGCAATGTTTATCATAGATATCTAGTAAAGTATAAAGGTCACTCCGTCGAAGATTCTCAATGGTTATCTGATATGCCCTTGCCGCTCATCCTTTGGCTGGTCTTCTCATGTGATATTTGATTGACACTCTTTATATAATTTCATAAGGTTACATGCCCCCCCCCAAATGCCCAAGTGGTTGCACCCTTCATCACTTGTTTTTCAACTCTCCCCTCATAATGATGATGGGTTCCTATCATCTAACATGACATTGTGCTAGAGAGTCTACGTACAGAGAAGGTCCACTCTAGTTTCCTTTATACATTAGGCCACCATGTTGACTTAAAGCTTTACACACAAGGGGAGTAGGATAGGGTTACAACATGAGGTGGGAGCCATGCCATTTTTATAATGTTCTAGAAGAGGTGCTCGTAACTTTCTTCAAGGGAAGCACCTTTATCATCCTTCTCTCCATCTTTGACCACCATCATGTTATAGTCTCGCCTCTCTTCCTTTGCCAATAGTCTTTAGCCATATGTCCCACTTTCACATAGTGGTGGCATGTGAGCTTTTCGTTTGGTCCTTTGTGGAAGAAAGCTTTCTCTTGATGTGTTGATGTAGGCATGTAGCCTTGCTTTGGATTCGTCGGTCCTCTTCCATGTGTGTCACCTCTACCTTCAAATGTAGGTTATGGTAGGTTCTTGAGTGTGGAGACTAGAGGTCCAAACTCCATGCTCTTTAGGTATCCTCCTCTTTTGGTGCTCCAATACATGCGAATTATTGCATTATGATTTTCATTTTATTCACATGTGCAGGGAATGTCTTATTAGTTTCCATTTCAAGACCAAAGAATTGGATTTTAAGGTCAAATTTTGAGTTCTTTCTCTTGCCCCAAAAAGATTTTCTATCTCTTCACAAGCCCCTTTTAATGTACCTTTGTCAATAATGTGATGAAAGAAAGCATATCCCAAAAAGATTTTCTATCTCTTCCCAAGCCCCTTTCGATGTCAAGAATGTGATGAAAGAAAGCATATCCCAAACCTAATTCTCAAACTAAATGTCATAATAGCTAATACCTTTTCATCTCTATTAAGCTATAAATTCTTCCCATCCTCATGTTTTGGACACTTCTCCCTTCCCCCATGAACTATCATTCATAAAAAAATATTTTGAATTTTACCTACCATGTGTGAAAACCTTCTTTAATAAACTTCTCAACAATGAGGAATGAAGTAGCTACGCTGATGCAATGAAACGGGGTCTTAGCACTTGTTTATTCTAATGCTATGAAATGGGGTCTTAGCACTTGTTTATTCTAAAGTCTAGTGTCTACTCTTGTACAACAAGATTTGATGCAATGACCAATGCAATTAACCCAAATAATTACTCAAATTCATCAACAACCCCAAAAATTATCAGCCCCGAAATTGTACTCTAGAATGGAGTGTGGATTTGAGCTACCAAAATGAAGGGGAAATGATGATGGTTGGGCTTGAGTGAGAGAAACTCCCCAATTAGTGATTTGAGCCCTCAATTGCCTCAAATTGTCATTAGCAATTAATGAGTGTGACTAATACAAAGTCCAAAATTGAGTAAGCTGCTAGAAATCACCATTATATAGAGGATATTTGAAGCAATAAATACTTCACTCTTAGCAAGGAGACACCATGCACCCGGTTCTTCAGATTTGTTAAAAACAAGCTCTCCAAGGCACTTAGCTCAAATTTGTGTAAAAAACATTGCTCTCGGGAGTTCGGAATCTCTTCAATCTTGATGCTTGTGATGTTGTGGATGATCTCCCAATGGCTTGGAACCTTGTATGCAACTCCAATTTGTGGTCAAACTCCTCCAATGATGAGGCTTGAGATTATTTATAGAGGTGGATAAAGATGGGATTACTGAAAATATTAGTGCTAATTACTAGTTACCTACATCCATACATTGCTAGGTGGATTTCTTAGTGGAAGGTTGGTGCATGCGACCTTTGAAAACTGGAGCAATTGCTACTTTATTAACTCATTTCTCATACATAAATTCAGCCTCAAATTGGATTGAAGTAGCCATGTTTATATGGTTAACTTTGCTAAGTGAGATTCAAAGACACGGGTCATCATGTTTCGGAAATAATTCTTTGCATCTATGATTATATGTTTAGTTTTTGTAATGGATCATATTACATTCTTTTAATTGGTGAAAAAACACTTGAAATAAATTAGAACTGTTACCATATTATAGTAGTGATGTGTGTGAACACACTTAGGACCGCCGGGGCACTTTTTCCCTCACTAGGAGGTTTTTTCCCCCGTGCATTGTATATACGCCCATTATCTTCTAGGGCTTGTTATCTTTCATTTTTGGCACTCATAATACACTACTGTGTTGTGCTCAAGCTTCCTCATCTTCTTGAAGTTGTGTGTGCATTCCTGCAACCCTAATTCCAACAATTGGTATCAGAGCAGGCTTCCTCCTCCCGGGCAGCATCACCGGCACCTGCCGCTTCATCTCCTCCGATTGCGACGAGGTTTCACGAGCGTCTGCAGGTTAGTATATGCCGTGGGAGAGCCCGTAGGGCTAGGTAATTTCAGAATTTTGATCTGAGGTCATTTCGCCCTCCGTTTTTGCATTCCAAGTACTGCGCAGGCAAAATCGTCCTACTGTGCAGATTTTCTGTCAAGATTAAAATCTGCAGGACAGGTGCCCATTCGTCTGTTTTGGGCTGTGCTACATAGCACAGGTCGATTTTATACAGGTTTACCTCTTACAGACAGCATTTACATCTAGTAGTACAGTCATTGGCCATGGCTGACAACAATGATGTATTCCGCATGTTGGCTGCTGAGGATAAGTTGGATGGCACCAACTATCCATTGTGGGCATATATGATGCGACATGTATTGGTAGCAAAGGGGTTATGGAACATTGTGCAGGGTATTGATGCACGTCCTATTGTGGCTGGGAATGCTGCAAACACATCAGAAACAGGTACTGTTGATGATGGTGCAGGCACAAGTGCTGTAGCAGCTGTTCGAGAACCACCACTTTCAGCAGAGCAGATTCGTTGGGATGGTAGAGATGCGCAGGCTCATGCTTTGATTGCGCTGTCTGTCAAACGTACCATTATCCCACATATTCGCTCCTGCAGGACTTCTAAGGATGCTTGGGATGTACTTGCCACATTGTATCAGGCAAGAAATGAGGCTCGTGTTGCTTATCTCCGAAAACAGTTGGAGAGTGAGCATATGAACGAAGGTGATTCTATGGATAGCTTTTTGACAAAGATCAAGGATTTCAAAGAGCAGCTCATTTCTGCAGATGAAATCCTGTCAGACAGTTCACTTGTGCAGACTGTTTTGAATGGTCTACCAGATTCTTATCAGGGTTTTGCTTCCACTCTTCGCTTGATGATGAAAGGCAATCCCAATGCCTTATCATTTGAGGAGTTAGTTTCTGTTTTGCTGCAAGAAGACCAGTCAAGGCAAAACAGGAATATTATGCGTGTCGCAGATCAAGCTTTCGTTGCTAATCAGAGAAGCGGGAAAGGTAAAGCTGGCTTTTCTTCTAGTAAGCAGAAATCTGCAAATGCTGCGCAACCAAAGAAGGAAGACAAAGATGAGAAGAAGGGTGACAAACAGAAGACATTTTGCAAGTACTGTAAGGGAAATGATCATGTCATCAAAGCGTGTCCTAAGCTGGCTGCGAAAGAGGCTAAGAAGAAAGAGGCTGGTATGGCTGTTGCAGATGCCTCTCCTTCTAACAATGAATCTGCTAATGTTGTGCTAGATACAGAATGGGCATTCAATGCGCAGTGCAGTTATGACCCATCTTTGCATGACACATGTATGTCTGCAGTAGATTCAGATGTATGGTACTTTGACAGTGGTGCCACTAAGCATATCACCTCGCAGCGCAGTTTATTCACTTTCCTTGAGTCTGCTCCCACAGGGAATACTGTCACTTGTGCCAATAACTCCTCTTATCCCGTTAAAGGAGTTGGACAGATTGTGCTGAATGTTGCAAATGGCAACACCTTTACACTTTTTGATGCATTGTATGTGCCAGGGATCAAAAAGAATCTGCTGTCAGTCTCCGCATTTGCCAAAACAGGTTTGGTTGTAAAATTTGTGGATGACAGATGTACTGTTCATGATCTCTCTTGTGGTGACATCATTGTAGCATCTGGTTCACTATGTCGAGGGCTGTATAAGCTCAATATGGATGGCAAATGTGTAGAGGATTCAGCATGTGCTATTATGGATACGCAGGCTATTTCAAATGCAAAACTGTGGCATGCACGTTTTGGTCATCTGAATTTTGCAAGTTTGCTGCGCCTGCAGAAATCTGAAATGGTGTCTTCTTTGCCTAAGCTTGAGGCACCTGTCAAGCATGTTTGTGAGGGCTGCATATTGGGTAAAATGCAGCGTGCTTCCTTTCCCAAAGATGGATCAGTGAGAGCTGAACGCAGATTGCAGCTTGTTCACAGTGATGTTTGTGGTCCCATGCAAACTCCATCATTTGGAAACTACCTTTACTTCGTGACTTTCATTGATGATTTTACCAGGCATGCATGGGTATATCCTTTGAAGGCAAAGTCCGAAGTGTTTTTGTGCTTCAAACAGTTTTTGGTTATGGCTGAAAATGTGTCAGAAAGTAAGATGGGCACCCTCCGTTCAGATCGAGGGGGGGAGTATATGTCTACAGAATTTAATGCATTTCTGGCTGAGCGTGGGATAAAACACCAATGTACAGTGCCGTATACACCACAGCAAAATGGTGTGGCTGAGAGAAAAAACAGGTCTCTCATGGAAATGGCAAGATGTATGGTTAAGAGTCAAAGTCTACCACATGGTTTTTGGCTTGAGGCTGTCATGTGTGCCACTTATGTACTAAACAGGTGTCCCACCAAAGCATTACAGGTTGTCACTCCATATGAGGCTTGGCATGGCCGCAAGCCATCTGTTGGCCATTTACGTGTTTTTGGTTGCCTGGCATATGCATTAGTGCCTGTGCAACATCGCAGAAAATTGGATGACAAAGCTGTCAAATGTATTTTTGTTGGATATAGTGCTGAGAGCAAAGGCTATCGTTTGTATCATCCACAGACAAAGCGCATTTTGGTTAGCCGTGATGTTGTATTTGTGGAAGATGCAGTTCAGCCCTTGGTTTCATGTACTAAGGAGACAGATATCAGCTCACGTGATGTCTATGATACATTGTTGCCTCTTTTCAGTGGTGCACAGTCAAGTGCAATACCTCATGAGGCAGTTTTTCAGCCTATGCAGGTTTTAAATGATAACACAGGTCAGCCTATATCTGATGCAGATGTGCATGATGCACTTGAGGATGAGAGACAAGAGATTGAGGGCTCTAGGAATATGCCTAGATGGCTGGTGCAGACTTTGCGTGACAGCAAGTTGGATGCCCCTTTGTCTAGTCGCACTCGTTCTGGCTCTCATGGTGCCTCTTATGCGTCAGATTGTTATGCATTGGCTGTTTCTAGTATGTGCGATGAAAGTGAGCCTGTTTCATTTGATGAGGCACAAAGTTCAGAAAATTGGATGGCTGCTATGCAAGCAGAATACGATGCTATTATGAAGAATGGTACATGGTCTTTATGTGACTTGCCCCCTGGCAAGAAGGCCATTGGCACTAAGTGGGTATACAAATTGAAGCGTAAGCCTGATGGCACAGTGGATCGCCATAAGGCTAGGCTTGTTGCAAAAGGTTATGCTCAAGAGAAGGGCATTGATTTTGATGAGACTTTTGCTCCCACATGTCGTATGACCACTGTTCGTAGCATCTGTGCATTAGCAGCTCATAATGGTTGGAATGTACATCAGCTGGACATAAAGACTGCGTTCTTAAATGGAGATTTGCATGAGGAGGTGTATGTATCGCAGCCTCGTGGTTTTGTTCAAAGAGGGCAGGAAAACAAAGTGTGCAGGTTAAAAAAGGCTTTATATGGTTTAAAGCAAGCTCCACGAGCTTGGTATGAAAAAATACATGCATATTTGACTGCACATGGGTTTCAGAATAGTCCAACAGAAAGCACTTTGTATGTTAAACGTGTGGATGGTGTACATCTAATCATTGCTCTCTATGTCGATGACATGCTGCTCACAGGACCAAATGAGAGTCATATTGCTGATTTTAAGGCTGATTTGAATGCCTCTTTTGAGATGTCAGATTTGGGGCATTTGCATCATTATTTGGGGATACAATTTAAGCAGTGTGATGGAGGTATTGCTTTGTGTCAGACAAAGTATATTGAAACATTGTTGCGGAGATTTGGCCTTGAAGACTGCAAGCCTATTGCTACTCCAATGGAGACAGGTTTGAAGTTGAGTCTTCATGATGCTGGAGATCACTTTGATGTCACACTCTATCAGACAGCTGTTGGTTGCCTCATTTATGTATGCATTACGAGGCCAGACATTCAGTTTGCAGTCTCACAGGTGAGCAGATTTATGCATAGCCCAGGCATTAAGCATTGGCAGGCAGTGAAGCGTATCTTTCGCTATTTGAGTGGTACTCGGCATCTTGGGTTGTTTTATCCCAAGGGGGGATCATTGCCGCCAGATTTACATGTTTTTTCAGATTCTGACTGGGCTGGTTGTTATGACACACGCGTGTCCACGAGTGGTTTTTGCTTCATGCTTGGAAGCTCATGCATATCATGGTTGAGCAAGAAGCAGCCTACTGTGGCCACTTCTAGTTGTGAAGCTGAGTACAGGGCAGCTTTCACAGCTACGGTTGAGTGTGTGTGGCTCAGACGCCTTATGGCTGATTTGGGTGTTGGGCAGCCATCTGCCACCACCATCTTCACTGACAGTCAGAGCGCATTGGCAGTTGCGCGGAACCCAGTGTTCCATGCTCGTACGAAGCACATTGAGGTGCACTACCATTATGTCAGGGAGAGACTCTCTGCAGGAGAGATCAGTTTGGCTTATGTGCCAACACAGGATAACCTTGCAGACCTTTTCACAAAGGCTCTGCCTCGTGAGAAGTTCGAAGCTTTTCGCAAAGCTTTGGGCTTACTCCCTTTTGTGGATTCATCCACATAGCTAGACACTTCCCTATACATGAGTGCTAGCTCTTGTTCACCGCATCACTCCAGGGGGGATTTGTTACCATATTATAGTAGTGATGTGTGTGAACACACTTAGGACCGCCGGGGCACTTTTTCCCTCACTAGGAGGTTTTTTCCCCCGTGCATTGTATATACGCCCATTATCTTCTAGGGCTTGTTATCTTTCATTTTTGGCACTCATAATACACTACTGTGTTGTGCTCAAGCTTCCTCATCTTCTTGAAGTTGTGTGTGCATTCCTGCAACCCTAATTCCAACAAGAACAAATATAATCTTTTTTTTGAGATTGTGATAAATATATTTGGTTACAACGTATATCAGTCTTGTTTCCAAAATTTCCATTTATTGTATGACTTCAAATTGTTTACTTTTTTATATACTACTTTACAAGTTGAATGTTTACCTCATAACTTAGCTTGTGTTGTGCACCTTGGTCTTCATCCATCAAACTTCTTAGCTATATCTTTTGGAGTAAGAATCACTTGAGGACCAAGTATGCCATTTGACAAAGCATTTGACCAAGCTCTAGGTACAATAAGGATGTCCAAGATGTGTTTTAATTCAATCCAAGGAAGTTAATCTTGAAGATATGAATTTATCAAAAGATTTTCACTTTATCAGATTTGATATCCATAGTATCTTAGCTATGGACTTGTCTACTTTCCAAACCTTCCAAGCCATGTAGAAAAGGGAAAATTACTACATGAGATACTTTTGGAGCACGTCAATGTTTTCCATTGAAGATGCCTTATGACTTGCTTCCATCATGGATCATTTGACCATAGGATTGAGCTCATTCTTGGAACACTTCGTGCTAAGAAAGAGGATAGGTAATACTCACTAAATACAAGAGCATGTCTAGATAGGTCATACTCGATAAATCAAATTTCTATAGGGATCACCAATGATTTTGGTTGGCAAGAAGGATAAAACCATGTGCTTATGTGTGAAGTATAAGGGTCTTAACAAGGTTAACATTAAGAACAAGTATCCTTTACCAAGAATGGATGATCTTATAAATCAATTGATTAAAAATGGTATAGCATCATATTGAATTATGGAGGAGGATGTCTTTAAAAAAAAACTTTTAGGTCAAGTTAAGGAAGATCCTCTAGCATCCTATGTTTTTGTAAAAGCATCAAACCACCAATAAAAGTGTGGCCAAACGTAGCATGCCACAATTGGGCATCTTTCATTGCATTAGAAGTGTCTTCCAAACAAACAATATCACACTTGTTATACATGTCCAATTTGTGTACAAACCATTGGTAAAGATGTAGTAAAAATAATCTATTTGTTTTGTTCTCTGTCACACAGGATGCATTTATCATATCTACAATTTTAACATTAAGACCTCCCCCCCTTGCTAGAGTGGCACAAAAAGTAGACACTTTCGAATACCTCAAACAAAAAGTACATTTCGAAGACAAATATCCTCACCACTTTTAGTAGTGAGAACTATCTCACCAATACCTTTGATATGGTAAGAGGCATTGTTGGCACATGTAATAGTGTGACCATCTTGTGTAGTCTCCATATGTTTGACCAAACTTCATTGACAAGTTATGTGCTTAGAAGCACCAATATCAAGAAACCAATAGTTGCACTAATAGTTGCACTACTGAGATATGCATCCTAGTTAGGATTATTAATGAGAAGTCTTGATGGAAAATGACATTAGCAAAGTCCTCTTTCTTTGAAATCTGATTTTCAAAGGTAGAACTATTGGAACCCTTGTTGGATTCCTTTTTTTTCTTTTCCTTATTTTGAAGTTTAAAGGAATTTCCAATTGCATGACTGGGCTTCTTATGAGACTGGAAAGTCACCGTCTTTGGTTGATTAGAATCACATTTAACCTCAAAAGTTTTGTTAAAATTGGTCTTTTGCTCAAATCTCTTGCTCGTATCCTTGGTTGCTAGATCTTGATCACTACTAAAACTCTCAAAAACATTCTTTCTACATTGTTCCTTATGTAACAATAAGCTTACAAGATCTTGATATGTAAGAGGGGCTACATTGCCTCTTAATATTGGCAAGTCACCTGCTTTGGTTGTTGAGATTCACCCTTAGCCTTAGAAGTTTTATTAGAATTGGTCTTCTTGTTGAAATTTTGTGCCCTTATCCTCGATTGCTAGAGCTTTGTGATTGCTAAAACTCTCAAAAACATTCTTTCTGGACTATTCCTCCTATAACAATAAGCTTACAAGCTCTTAATATATAAGAGGGGCTACATTGCCTCTCAAAGAAAGATGGAGGGAAGTATTGAAACCCAGATAAGATTCAGGCAATGAGGGTGATGTTATAAATCATGTTCTTTTCGGGAATGACTTTATCAATAGTGAGAAGTTGCTCTCTCAAGTCTTGTAATTTCGTTAAATGTTTATTCATGGACCCCTTTTCTTACATATTTTTATTAGCAAGTTACCTCTTCTAAGAGAAAGATAACCCTTCCATCATTTTTAGCTTGACGCATAATTCCTAGAGTGTTCCAAGCAAGCATGGATATTTTACAAGAGCAAATGTGTGGAACAATAGGCCTTTTAACAAGGGAATTAATGCAACGCTTGAGAATCATGTGAATCCCATCTTCTTTGGCCAAATCAGTAGTTTGAGGAGGCTAATGCTAGATCTATTGGCCTTGACTCCTTTGAGGAGTAGCAAGAGTACTTGTGCTAAGGTGGGACTCGTTCACCATTGACATGAGCCTATAAGCCCTTTGCCAACAAGGATATTTTTTACCATAAAACTCCATGGGAGTAATTTGACCCATCAAACTTATCCTCTATTTGGAAAGAATACCAAACAAATCATTTGACGAGTTGTTGGTGGGGCCATACTTGACTCAGTGACTACTTAAGAATTTGAGAAGGAAAGATGATAAAAGAAATCTTGAGCTGATGTCAACATTGCTGTCCTCCTCTGAACACTCTACCAAACTACTATAAATTATCAGTTGGATGGCTAATTAGAGTCTCTGATCAGGCAATCGGGGATAAATAATTTTCGATTGGATGCCTAGATCATCGATCGGAAAAACCGAAACTAAGCATTAGAAAATGTGAAAATGTTGATTGGAAAAGTGGAATCGGATGATTAACCTTTAAAATCGAACAATAAAAAAAGTGCACTTTTTCAAAAAATCAAAAAAGTGCAATTGGACGATTGAAGTCACTAATCGATTTTGATGGATAAATAGGAATTGCATGATCAATTGGGAAATTGATCTTGGCGATCAAAAAATTTAATCATTGATTGGAAAAGTTGAATCGTCGATTAAAAAAGTACAATCGGGTGATTGGACCGGTCGATTGAATGTTGCCATCTCCTCATTCATGGCATCTTCCCATTTGTGCCTGCTCAAAACAAGTGGGTTCTAACTCTTGTATTGCTTTAACCATGTAAGCATAATGATGTGCTGTATATCCATCATATCTCTGTTGGAATTAGGGTTGCAGGAATGCACACACAACTTCAAGAAGATGAGGAAGCTTGAGCACAACACAGTAGTGTATTATGAGTGCCAAAAATGAAAGATAACAAGCCCTAGAAGATAATGGGCGTATATACAATGCACGGGGGAAAAAACCTCCTAGTGAGGGAAAAAGTGCCCCGGCGGTCCTAAGTGTGTTCACACACATCACTACTATAATATGGTAACAAATCCCCCCTGGAGTGATGCGGTGAACAAGAGCTAGCACTCATGTATAGGGAAGTGTCTAGCTATGTGGACGAATCCACAAAAGGGAGTAAGCCCAAAGCTTTGCGAAAAGCTTCGAACTTCTCACGAGGCAGAGCCTTTGTGAAAAGGTCTGCAAGGTTATCCTGTGTTGGCACATAAGCCAAACTGATCTCTCCTGCAGAGAGTCTCTCCCTGACATAATGGTAGTGCACCTCAATGTGCTTCGTACGAGCATGGAACACTGGGTTCCGCGCAACTGCCAATGCGCTCTGACTGTCAGTGAAGATGGTGGTGGCAGATGGCTGCCCAACACCCAAATCAGCCATAAGGCGTCTGAGCCACACACACTCAACCGTAGCTGTGAAAGCTGCCCTGTACTCAGCTTCACAACTAGAAGTGGCCACAGTAGGTTGCTTCTTGCTCAACCATGATATGCATGAGCTTCCAAGCATGAAGCAAAAACCACTCGTGGACACGCGTGTGTCATAACAACCAGCCCAGTCAGAATCTGAAAAAACATGTAAATCTGGCGGCAATGATCCCCCCTTGGGATAAAACAACCCAAGATGCCGAGTACCACTCAAATAGCGAAAGATACGCTTCACTGCCTGCCAATGCTTAATGCCTGGGCTATGCATAAATCTGCTCACCTGTGAGACTGCAAACTGAATGTCTGGCCTCGTAATGCATACATAAATGAGGCAACCAACAGCTGTCTGATAGAGTGTGACATCAAAGTGATCTCCAGCATCATGAAGACTCAACTTCAAACCTGTCTCCATTGGAGTAGCAATAGGCTTGCAGTCTTCAAGGCCAAATCTCCGCAACAATGTTTCAATATACTTTGTCTGACACAAAGCAATACCTCCATCACACTGCTTAAATTGTATCCCCAAATAATGATGCAAATGTCCCAAATCTGACATCTCAAAAGAGGCATTCAAATCAGCCTTAAAATCAGCAATATGACTCTCATTTGGTCCTGTGAGCAGCATGTCATCGACATAGAGAGCAATGATTAGATGTACACCATCCACACGTTTAACATACAAAGTGCTTTCTGTTGGACTATTCTGAAACCCATGTGCAGTCAAATATGCATGTATTTTTTCATACCAAGCTCGTGGAGCTTGCTTTAAACCATATAAAGCCTTTTTTAACCTGCACACTTTGTTTTCCTGCCCTCTTTGAACAAAACCACGAGGCTGCGATACATACACCTCCTCATGCAAATCTCCATTTAAGAACGCAGTCTTTATGTCCAGCTGATGTACATTCCAACCATTATGAGCTGCTAATGCACAGATGCTACGAACAGTGGTCATACGACATGTGGGAGCAAAAGTCTCATCAAAATCAATGCCCTTCTCTTGAGCATAACCTTTTGCAACAAGCCTAGCCTTATGGCGATCCACTGTGCCATCAGGCTTACGCTTCAATTTGTATACCCACTTAGTGCCAATGGCCTTCTTGCCAGGGGGCAAGTCACATAAAGACCATGTACTATTCTTCATAATAGCATCGTATTCTGCTTGCATAGCAGCCATCCAATTTTCTGAACTTTGTGCCTCATCAAATGAAACAGGCTCACTTTCATCGCACATACTAGAAACAGCCAATGCATAACAATCTGACGCATAAGAGGCACCATGAGAGCCAGAACGAGTGCGACTAGACAAAGGGGCATCCAACTTGCTGTCACGCAAAGTCTGCACCAGCCATCTAGGCATGTTCCTAGAGCCCTCAATCTCTTGTCTCTCATCCTCAAGTGCATCATGCACATCTGCATCAGATATAGGCTGATCTGTGCCATCATTTAAAACCTGCATAGGCTGAAAAACTGCCTCATGAGGTATTGCACTTGACTGTGCACCACTGAAAAGAGGCAACAATGTATCATAGACATCACGTGAGCTAATATCTGTCTCCTTAGTACATGAAACCAAGGGCTGAACTGCATCTTCCACAAATACAACATCACGGCTAACCAAAATGCGCTTTGTCTGTGGATGATACAAACGATAGCCTTTGCTCTCAGCACTATATCCAACAAAAATACATTTGACAGCTTTGTCATCCAATTTTCTGTGATGTTGCACAGGCACTAATGCATATGCCAGGCAACCAAAAACACGTAAATGGCCAACAGATGGCTTGCGGCTATGCCAAGCCTCATATGGAGTGACAACCTGTAATGCTTTGGTGGGACACCTGTTTAGTACATAAGTGGCACACATGACAGCCTCAAGCCAAAAACCATGTGGTAGACTTTGACTCTTAACCATACATCTTGCCATTTCCATGAGAGACCTGTTTTTTCTCTCAGCCACACCATTTTGCTGTGGTGTATACGGCACTGTACATTGGTGTTTTATCCCACGCTCAGCCAGAAATGCATTAAATTCTGAAGACATATACTCCCCCCCTCGATCTGAACGGAGGGTGCCCATCTTACTTTTTGACACATTTTCAGCCATAACCAAAAACTGTTTGAAGCACAAAAACACTTCGGACTTTGCCTTCAAAGGATATACCCATGCATGCCTGGTAAAATCATCAATGAAAGTCACGAAGTAAAGATAGTTTCCAAATGATGGAGTTTGCATGGGACCACAAACATCACTGTGAACAAGCTGCAATCTGCGTTCAGCTCTCACTGATCCATCTTTGGGAAAGGAAGCACGCTGCATTTTACCCAATATGCAGCCCTCACAAACATGCTTGACAGGTGCCTCAAGCTTAGGCAAAGAAGACACCATTTCAGATTTCTGCAGGCGCAGCAAACTTGCAAAATTCAGATGACCAAAACGTGCATGCCACAGTTTTGCATTTGAAATAGCCTGCGTATCCATAATAGCACATGCTGAATCCTCTACACATTTGCCATCCATATTGAGCTTATACAGCCCTCGACATAGTGAACCAGATGCTACAATGATGTCACCACAAGAGAGATCATGAACAGTACATCTGTCATCCACAAATTTTACAACCAAACCTGTTTTGGCAAATGCGGAGACTGACAGCAGATTCTTTTTGATCCCTGGCACATACAATGCATCAAAAAGTGTAAAGGTGTTGCAATTTGCAACATTCAGCACAATCTGTCCAACTCCTTTAACGGGATAAGAGGAGTTATTGGCACAAGTGACAGTATTCCCTGTGGGAGCAGACTCAAGGAAAGTGAATAAACTGCGCTGCGAGGTGATATGCTTAGTGGCACCACTGTCAAAGTACCATACATCTGAATCTACTGCAGACATACATGTGTCATGCAAAGATGGGTCATAACTGCACTGCGCATTGAATGCCCATTCTGTATCTTGAACAACATTAGCAGATTCATTGTTAGAAGGAGAGGCATCTGCAACAGCCATACCAGCCTCTTTCTTCTTAGCCTCTTTCGCAGCCAGCTTAGGACACGCTTTGATGACATGATCATTTCCCTTACAGTACTTGCAAAATGTCTTCTGTTTGTCACCCTTCTTCTCATCTTTGTCTTCCTTCTTTGGTTGCGCAGCATTTGCAGATTTCTGCTTACTAGAAGAAAAGCCAGCTTTACCTTTCCCGCTTCTCTGACTAGCAACGAAAGCTTGATCTGCGACACGCATAATATTCCTGTTTTGCCTTGACTGGTCTTCTTGCAGCAAAACAGAAACTAACTCCTCAAATGATAAGGCATTGGGATTGCCTTTCATCATCAAGCGAAGAGTGGAAGCAAAACCCTGATAAGAATCTGGTAGACCATTCAAAACAGTCTGCACAAGTGAACTGTCTGACAGGATTTCATCTGCAGAAATGAGCTGCTCTTTGAAATCCTTGATCTTTGTCAAAAAGCTATCCATAGAATCACCTTCGTTCATATGCTCACTCTCCAACTGTTTTCGGAGGTAAGCAACACGAGCCTCATTTCTTGCCTGATACAATGTGGCAAGTACATCCCAAGCATCCTTAGAAGTCCTGCAGGAGCGAATATGTGGGATAATGGTACGTTTGACAGACAGCGCAATCAAGGCATGAGCCTGCGCATCTCTACCATCCCAACGAATCTGCTCTGCTGAAAGTGGTGGTTCTCGAACAGCTGCTACAGCACTTGTGCCTGCACCATCATCAACAGTACCTGTTTCTGATGTGTTTGCAGCATTCCCAGCCACAATAGGACGTGCATCAATACCCTGCACAATGTTCCATAACCCCTTTGCTACCAATACATGTCGCATCATATATGCCCACAATGGATAGTTGGTGCCATCCAACTTATCCTCAGCAGCCAACATGCGGAATACATCATTGTTGTCAGCCATGGCCAATGACTGTACTACTAGATGTAAATGCTGTCTGTAAGAGGTAAACCTGTATAAAATCGACCTGTGCTATGTAGCACAGCCCAAAACAGACGAATGGGCACCTGTCCTGCAGATTTTAATCTTGACAGAAAATCTGCACAGTAGTACGATTTTGCCTGCGCAGTACTTGGAATGCAAAAACGGAGGGCGAAATGACTTCAGATCAAAATTCTGAAACGAACCTGCAGACGCTCGTGAAACCTCGTCTCGCAATCGGAGGAGATGAAGCGGCAGGTGCCGGTGATGCTGCCTGGGAGGAGGAAGCCTGCTCTGATACCAATTGTTGGAATTAGGGTTGCAGGAATGCACACACAACTTCAAGAAGATGAGGAAGCTTGAGCACAACACAGTAGTGTATTATGAGTGCCAAAAATGAAAGATAACAAGCCCTAGAAGATAATGGGCGTATATACAATGCACGGGGGAAAAAACCTCCTAGTGAGGGAAAAAGTGCCCCGGCGGTCCTAAGTGTGTTCACACACATCACTACTATAATATGGTAACAATCTCAACCTATCTCAAAAGGGTACCTAACCCTCATATCTAAACTTATCTCAACAAGGTACCTAACCATCGTAGACTTGCGTACACCTGGGTGTCCTCAAAATAGCCTTGGTTCTCCTTACACTCCGAGTAACCACCATAGACGGAATGCCATGCTCCTCATCAAGGATCTACTCAAAGTCAATAGAGTTACCATGCTCCTCATCAAGGATCTACTCAAAGTCAATAGAGTTACCATCCACATATGAGTGACCTGCTAACAAATCAAGTACAAAAGGTTAATGTACTTTTTCCTTCCCTTTGCGTGATACATTTGTACCCACATATGTCCTCAACGTACCTGACCATGGACTAAACTAGATCCACTACTAGAGGACTCTACAGCTCCACTAAGTACCTAAGATTACTGCTCTACATGTGGTGCAACATCAGAACTTCTTACATATGTATCTTCACCAGGTTATTTATAATATTTGAAACATGAAGTAAATCTGCCAAGTACTTCATTTTTCCATCCTGTTGCATAGACAATGGCACTTTACCAACATGTGCAATGGGAGCAGTATCATCACCTATTTTTACATAACCTTATTTTTCCATTTTTTGCATACCTTTAAACCATTCCTCACCACAACTGGTCATGTGGTTGAGGTGCCAAAATCTACATACCATATGTCTTTGAATCGTGACACATCTCTTGTTGTGGAACTGAGCATGTGTTGCATCACAAATAGCTACTCACTTATGTCATCACCACCTTGTTTACTAGATGATGCTGCATAGTTGCCTTACTACAACTTTCCACTTTTGATGTTATTCTGCTTTTTAAAACAATCCTTTGCCATTTGCCTTGGTTTGCCACAATAATAGGACACGAGTAACATGCAAGGATCACATGTATACAATGCATAACACTTAATCATCTCTAAATTTCTTAATCAACTCTAACTATCACTAATCACATGTATACAATGCATAACACTTAATCATCTCTAAATTTCTTAATCAACTCTAATCATAGTCGAATTTTAAGGATTTTCCTAAAAACACACTATGCTTCACCATTTTTCAAAATTGAAAGCATCGTGAGCTTAGCAAGTCATAGAGGAAGAAAAAACAAAAGAAAGATCTGAAATTCCATGCTTGATTTACGATTAGCATAGTCGAATCACTAATCACTAATCATAGTCAAATTTTAAGGATTTTCCTAAAAACACACTATGCTTCACCATTTTTCAAAATTGAAAGCATCGTGAGCTTAGCAAGTCATAGAGGAAGAAAAAACAAAAGAAAGATCTCAAATTCCATGCTTGATTTATGATTAGCAAACTAACTAATAACTCATAAACCTTTATTATTAGATTGTTATTTCCAATGAAAATTAGTGTAATGAAATCATCCAAACCTCTTAGATTTAATTATTAATGAATCTCTAAGTCATCTTAGCTAATAAACAAGGGACTATTATGAGATTAGAAGCTAAAATAAGCCAACTAACAAATCAAAGAATAAACCCTTTAATCCAAGAAGTTAATAAGTTTAAATAGACCTACTTGATGAGAAAACTCGAGGGAAAAGGAATGGGATGAAGAGGATTCACTCGGCTGAATCTCCACTAACACCAATCAAGAGAAGAGGATGGTGCCTACTTGATAGCTTAATCCTATCTCTAGCCTTGATTGTAGTCACATTCCCCACCCCCTCTTCATAAGGAAACATAAGAAACTGAAGATAATAAATCCTAGGATGCTCATTTCTCCTAGATTTTAAGAGAAGGGGTGTATTTATAGGTAGAGGGAGAGGTGAGGTGATGTAAGAATTAGAAGGCAATGACACTTGAAGGGGCTATTTTTTAGCAAGAATTTATGAAACATCTAAGAAATTGGGGAGATTTACCTAAGCTTTGTAATTTCCTTCAAACATTGAAACTCAACAAGATAAAGAAAAAAATCAAGCCATAAACATTGGGTATAGTAGCTCCACCTCCCTCTCACATGGGTATTTAAATCATGTATTCCAAAAAAAGACCCTTCGGAAGAGCCAATAATATCTTAGACCCAAAATTGGGTTCTAACCTTGTAAAAATAACCTTAATGGCCTTGCACTTTGCTTTTACATAAATACATAATAAGGTAAATAACCAAATAAATCTGAAACTTGGCTCATGAACATACTATAGCTTCACAATACATAGCTCCACATGACATCTCGATGATTGGTACCCTCGTGCTATCACCATCAATGTGACTATTCATTTGATATGTGTAGCAAATGTGGTTGCCCATAACTGGCATGATACAGGTAGTAAATTTGGTTGCCTAGAATTGGCATGATAAGTGGTGTTACAAGGTTCACTCTAGGGTAGTATATCCTCATGAGTTGTCAAATAGCTAGGAAGATGTTTGGCTTCTCTACCCCACTCCATTACACGATAATCAAGAGACATAAAACACACACTAATGTACACCTCTAGACCACTCATGTAAATTACCAAAGCACATTTAAAGATGGCACTCACATAGAGGCACTCACAGAGTACTAGACACACAAAGGATACAAGGATAGTACACAACGAGAAAGAGTTGGGCTGATAATAACATAATAATTTTAGACACACAATGGCACTCAAAGAGTAATAGACACACAAAGGATACAAGGAGAGTACACAATGAGAAAGTCTTAGGCTAGTAATAACATAATAATTTTAACCACATTTACAACACACAAGAGCCCCTTTTGAACCTATCAATTCCAAGTTATGCTTGCCTTTTAATTTTGTGACACTTGTTTAGAAGGTTGTTTTGGGTGGTGAGGACACGTGCTAACCCCTATGATCGCTTTCTCCCCCTAACCCCCTCACTTTCCTTTTTTAAGTCACAAAAAACACATGTTGCAAACATGATCCATAAATACTAATCTGAAAGTTAAAATGACAAGCTCTACATTCTAAGGAAAAATAACAAGTCATTTTGACCTTGTGATGCACATGAGACAAGCTCTATATTCTAAGAAAAAAGATACATTCATGAAAAAAAACTAGAGACTGGCACCAATGCCATGGTCCTCAATTTTTATGTTTTCCCCCAAAAAAATTGTTTATGGCTTGCATATATAGGGCTCTTGCATATATAGGGCTCTTCTCTTGAGTGTCCCACCAAGACGGCTTATCATTTCGACCTCCATATCAAAAGTTATGATCATTTGATCAAAAACCACAAGGACCAAATTTACAAAGCCCAAAGTCCTAACTTTGCCAATGTACACAACGTACAAGAGTCGATTTATAGTTCACATATACAAACTACAAGATTAGTCATAGATATACAACTCAATTAGTACAAGGTCTAATTGTCTAACATACAACTAGATTGAGACAAGATGCAGCCAATGGTATGTGTATCACTTAACAAGTATAATGTACGAGTGGATGCAGGATAATGCATAAATTAGGTTGGCTAGCCAATTATTAAATCTATGATGTCTTGGTTTATCTACATAGGAGAAGAGCAAACTACGAATGAGGATACTTAACATAAGGATAGATGCAAGAGAAGGGTTCAAATACTTGCTTATTTTTAATGAACCAAGGAAGAGGTGGAGTTTAAGGTTACTTGAATGAGAACTCCCCACTAGTTAAATGAGTTTTATTGAGCCAAGGAAGAGGTGGAATTAAAGGCCTACTTGAATGAGACCTCCACTATTGGTTATAGCCACTTAATTGTGTGGATCTACTATAGTGACATATGATTGCATGGTACATTACATATAGCAAGGAGGTTGTGTGTGCCTATTTGATCAAATAATTTCTAAATGATAACTAAATCTAGTTATTACATTTTAATTAAGGAATTAAGATGTGGTCGTGGTAGCTTTAGCTTCAATTCATTTTTTGAAATAATAGAGGGGAAAAAACTATATTAATTGGGATGCTAATGATTTTACTAACTAGAGTTGCCCTAAGATGCATAGATGATCAAGGGATGATGGTTAGCATTGATACCAACTTGAATTTTATGACTAGAGAGGAATATTATGGGTAGAAATGGATTAACAGAAGCAACATTTTAACATGATAAGAATGCAACAATGTGATTAGGGAAAATGACAAAAAATTATAGCATAAACTATGGCATAATAACAAGATAAGATATTTAGCAAAAAGCTCTGAGTACATCTCCATTGGTCACTAAGTGTGACTCATAAACTTGATTAAGTAATTCCTTAATCTCACCTAGATTTGAGGACCATCTCCCTTGAAGTGAACACCCACTTGGGGCCTCTTCTGACCTAATTCTAGGCATCTCTTCTTTTGGGCACCCTTTGAACCTTAGTCATATGATTAGTACATTTATTGCTTCATTTGAGGATCACATAATAGTCCCCCTTGCTCTACTAACATTCACCCAACATCACTTGCTATTCACAATAAAAAAGACCCAATGGGTCTATGAGACCAACATGTGCTACAAAAGTTCCATGTGTAGATTGTGGCATCACTTGCTATTCTCAATAAAAAAGACCCAATGGGTCTATGAGACCATTATGTGTTACAAAAGTTCCATGTGTAGACTCTAGCATGGAAACAAAAAGTACTGAAAATGAAGGGAAATGAAGACTTGCCGATCTCCCATGTACATACGGTATTGAAAACCCCATAGCAAGATGGCCCTATTGGAGTGGAGACAAAGGTAGCAACACACAAATATGTAGCAAGCATAGATGCGCAAAGAAGCACAACACTCAAAGTAGATTGATGAGAATGAGTGAAGTACAAAGTGAAGCGACATGATAAGGTCACTTACACACTCACTCATAAGAGTGTGTATACACACTTGGGGGCGAAAACCTCCTTAGAAGGGAAAAAGTGTTCTAACCCATTATTAGTCTGATCCACACATCACTACCATATAAATGGCGACAAATCCCCTGGCATGTAGTGATGATATGAACATGTGCAAGGATCATGTGGCTAATTTTTGGCTAAGTGCACATGTGTGCACCATTTCAAACTATTATGGTTAAGCCCATGTTATGATAGCTGTTAGGCAAAGGTTATATTATTTTTGATACCTTAGACATTGGACAAAGTTTACTTTTGTAAAAGAAAAGCTCAATTTTGGAAAAGCACTCAGTTAATGGCCCCAAGGGCTATTTTTGTTATTATGATATAAATACCATGCGTGGAAGAAGGAGCTACAAATGTTGGGGGGGGATTGCACCGAATATTATGTCCTTTGATTATTATCTTATGTCTTTGTTTATGCTTTTCAAGTGAGAGCTAATGGGAAGTTGAGCTCTATATGTAGCCCACTCCTCAAGGAGTGAAGTGAGCATGTGGGATAAAGCCTTCACCCTTTCCTCCACAAGCAAATAGGCCTTCACCCTTTCCCCCACAAGGAAACAGACTGTTTTGAGGACCACAGGAGCTTTGTGTAGGCGAACACGGTGCTGTAAAGCACGCTAGGACCCTTTAAACGATACACTCGTTTCCAGCTATCACACGCCTTAGTTCAGGTTCGACCATAAGTAAGGGGGTTAGAAACGGGTTAAAAACAATACAAAAACAAGTAAAAACGGGGTGTGAAACACCTAAGAAGCCACTTGTGTGGACTTCAAGGGTAGTTACCAACGCCCGTAGGGTACCCACGTCACATGCATCTACGCTCTGGTCAGGTGCTAGAGTCTGAGCCACTAGGAAGCGTTTCAGTTTACGCAGGCTCACACCATCCCTCCATGTTGGCATCTTGGCCTTCAGCTGGAACCCAAGGAAGTGCAACCCAAGATCCACGAATAACGGCTAGTGACTCGTCCTCTGACTCAGAAGCCATGGAAGGGCACCCTACCAAGAACCCTGAGGAGACAAGCCAAAACATGCTAGTTTGGGCCCCACAACCCGGATCTAGCATGTTTAGTCGTCTAATAGAGACCTTTAGTAGAGCTACACGCTCTGAACATGCGACAAGCGAAGTAAATGAAGAAGGAGGGGTAGTAGATTCGCCATTCACATCTTATGTAGACCCTACCCTCCCAAAGAGTGTCCATGTGGATATTCTACCCACTTCGTTTAATGAGGGCCCTACTGAGCTACCACCTTCCAATGCTCTTCCTAAAGTAGAGATCCCTAGAAGCCAATCCATAAGAAGTGACATTGCATCCACTTCAAGAGAACCGTTTGGCACTCCAAGTCTAGATGGGATATTTCTCAATGAAAATTGGGAATATGATCTACGCACAGAGACTCTAACTGACCTATACACGGGTTACACATACCATGTAGGTTGGTTAGAAGTCATACGATCTACATCTAGCGCCACTAATCTAGAGGAGCAACAACAAATGATATGTGAGGTTATTCATAGAATTATCCAATTTGAGAGGCAAAATAGGGGAGTGAACCTAGTTTCCACTGGCCCTATGAGATTTTTAGATACGGGCAAGGCCAAACAACCAACCCTATCACAATCGGAGACTCCCTCGGTGAGTCCCATAGACCCTTCATATGTTGTTTCGCCTGGAGTCTCAATGCAGGTTGAGCCCACGAGCAGTAACTTTCGCTTTCCAACCTTGGCTCAACTTTCCATTAGGGAATCCACAATGCCCACCCCAATGATGAGTATGAAGGAAAGTGCACCTATTACCGCTGTAGTTAGTACGACGCCGCTACTTAGTGGAAATGTACCTACAACAGTGCGTGCCAGTGCCTATCGACCATATGTACCTATCGCTACTCATGCTCATGTAGCTCCTACGCCTCTTAGTATGCCAATGGGGTATGCTCCACGACCGCCTTATCACCACCCTTATCCAAGAGGAACTAGGCCTAATCACATATCACATCCTACATCAGCTGCCTACATACCAAGACCAACGCCAACTCCTATCAACCAGGCTATCCCGGAAGTGCCTCCACCAGCTATGCCTGCTCACCTAGGTGATCTCGCAGCGTTTGCTCAACGATCGGACAATCTATTGCAGAAAACATGTGGGGTATGCCTGAGAGAGAACCCAGAAGCAAGGCGGTACAAGTGGCTAAGCTCACTCAGAACTTCAATGGTAACGAGGATGTTAGGAAGCACATTGAAGTCTTCGAACATGTGTGTGATTCCTTGGAAGAGCATAATGAGCTGCATAAGTGTAAGGCCTTAGGCTTAACCTTGAGTGGGAAGGCCGGAGATTGGTATCGAACCTTAAGGGTTGAAGAGCGCACTCACTACCCCACTCTCAAGAGATTGTTCTTGAAAGAATACATACGTGAGGGTGTGCTTTGGGGAGTAGCATCTCAACTCCAAAAAGCTGAACGCGAGGAAGGGGAGTCAGTGAGAGACTTTATTAGTTGATTGAAGCATCTAAATTCTCGCTGCACTCCCGATGAGCGCTTCAATAACAACCAACTGCTCGATAGATTCATCCGCGGATTGCGCCACGAGGACATATACAATGGCTTAGTCATTAGAGGTCTTACAATGTGGGAAGCAGTCACTGCCAATGCAATCCAGTTAGAAGACAACTTGATGATTGCAGGTAAAAAGGTGTCTTCGGAGACAAAATCCGTTAGTTTCCAAGTATCTGGGCACGAGCCAATGATGATAAAACCTATTGCCAAGGAGCCCATGATATCTGAAATGTCTATGACCGACCTTACTAAGGCTCTCCAAGAATACTTTAGGGGTAATCGAGCCCCTCAAAATAGCCATATGTATCCAAGAAGAGAGCAACAATGGTGTTCGGTTTGCTTAGGACCACATAGCACGAGTGAATGTCCCACATTCAGAGTTAAATTCAATGGAAATTGCAATGCATGTGGTAAGTATGGCCATCAATCTAAGGATTTCCTAGTACTTAAGCGAATGTTGGCAAATCAGGCACCACTAGCCTGGTCAAACACACCTCAAGTACCCGCGCTAATGTCTGCACAACCTGTCGAGCAACCATCACAGCACATAGTTCCAAGGAATCCGAATGTAGTCCAGTCTGTGCCGTTACCACCACCAGTGCTAGGACCACAACCTCCACATCCAAGGATTACCCCTATAAACCAGATGGGTTGTGAGTCACATAGTGCGTGTGGGGATTATGAAGAGGAGATAGACCCCACTCTTCAATATGGGATTGATACGTTTGAAATGACTCCCCAGTACTACATGGAGGATCATTTCGGGCAAGTTAAGCCTGTATATCAAGCGGTTGCTCTTGCCACAAGAGGGCAAAACCTTAATACCTTGGCAAGGAGACCACCTCTTCAATGCTACGAGTGTGGTGGACCGCATCGTGTAGCGGAGTGCCCTAATAGGGTGCCCTAATAGGCTACAGAAGATCGCTACTCAGATGCAACCAAATCAAGGGAGCACATCGGGAATGCCGGTACTTACATGTAATCGTTGTGGCATAGATCATTTGATTGCTCAATGTCCACATAATCCTAATGCACCCAAGATTACGCCATTGAATTTGATTGAGGTCACCAACCAGGTACGAGGAACCACACCCGTTGTACCCGCGAATGTAGTTACATGGTTAATGCTTCAAAATCAAATCTACATTCTTGAAGAGAGGGATACTGCATCAATTGCTCGAGCAAAGAAAAAGAAAATGCGACGGAAGAGATCGCTTAATGCCATGAGCTCCAAGCCTAGTTCAAAGACTAACATAGGGACAGGAGACAACCCCGTGTATATGAATGATCCTGAAGATGATTCCGATTCAATAGAAACCATGGGGACCAAAGCCACTACCTTAAGGGAGGACCCCACTCGGGAGCTCAACGAGGGAGAATCAAGCGAGTACATAAATAAGGGGAAACAGAAGGAAACTTCCTCGGCCCCACAACCAAGTTAGTTAATGCCCTCTCGACCACCCAAACTGACTGAGACTCCCCAAGACAAGCCACGTGGGCCAAAGACCCTCAAGAAAAAGATTGGAACTTACCCGAACCCAGTTGAGGAGATTGAACAAGTGCAACACTTAAGGGGTTTGGTGGAAGAAACACAAAGAGAACTGGAGCCAAACCTGAGAAAAATCAAAATTCCAGACACAGTGTTTCCTACACAAGTTCAGCCTCACAGGAACCATAAACCGTTAGCTATACCTAGTATCATTCGGGAAGAAAGTGAGGATAGGACATCAGGAAGTGGGCAAACACCCTTTTTGCTTGAAAGAATGTTTAGTGAGGGAATGCCTGACCCCATCGAAGAGGAAGTGATTCCACCTTCACCAGTCCCTAGTCAAGGGGCGATGTCTCGAAAAGTACCGTTGAATGTGTCTAAGCTAATGGATTTCATGTCCTTTGAAATCAGAACCACGATCATATCCAAATTATACGGAGATCCTGAGCTATTCTTAGCTCTTCGGGCATTTCTCAATGGAGAACTAAAGGCGGGGCTACCACAATTTGCAAATATGGATAGACCCGACACGCTTCAAGATGAAGGGGAACATTGGGATCTACAACCCAACCTAGATGAAGACTCGGTCGTTGAAATACCTGTGAACAAGTTGGGACAGTACTTTGAAGGTGACGAATCTAATGCAACCCTCCCCATTACCAAAACTAAGTCGTACTGCAAGAAGGCGGCAAAACCAAGAGTTAGCTCAACAACAAAAGGAGGCGGAATTAAAAGAAAAAAATCGGGCACAACAAGAACCAGTAGACTTACACCCCGCACCCGAGCATTTCAAATCATTTACCCCACAGGGGAACGTAAAGTTTCTACACAAAAGCTCAACGAACGCCTACCAATGGGAGTAGCGGTGTCTACGATGGCCCTGCGGTAGTTAAGGAGATAGACTTAGCAGATCCGGGTGAGGAGTCTAAACCAGTTTTTATTGCTCAAGACCTCACCAAGACGAAAGAAGCTGCACTTAAGAAGCTTCTTAAAGAATTCAAGGACATATTTGCTTGGACATATCATGATATGAAGGGTGTTCCACCCTCGGTGGTGCAACACACGATTCCAATGATATTTGATTTGGCAATTGAAGCTTGCTCTAAAATTGCCTGAGCCTCCATAGACTCATGAAGCAAAGCCTCCATAGTCTCGTGAAGCCTTGGACACTGAAGAAATGATCGTTGGGAAAGATAAAAGTAGTTTCCATGTTCATGGTAAATTAAGAACGAACCTCCCTTGTTGTTAACAATATAAGGCATCTGAGGCTACATTTTTATTTTTTTTGCAAAGAAGGATTTACTGTGCGGGGCGAGTTTCAAACCTAGGCTCTCTACTTGAGAGGCGACAAACTACACCGACTCACCCAACTCATGCTACCTGTAAAGACCCATACTAGCTAAGCCGCGTTTGGTAGTATATTGTGAAGATTGATTCTTAGGAGATGCACACACCATGGGTCTAAAGTGTTTATAATTGTTTTTTTGAAGGTCCAGGCTCCAAAGTACACACACACACTGTGGTACCCACTGGCACTCGTGTGAAAGCACACCAACACCCTCCGTTCGTTCTATCTGCTTCACGGTGGATGGGGTCGCGGGAGCAGCAGGAGGCGAGACACAGTGGAAGGCAGGGGCTCCTCATAGCCCTGTGAGAACATGTTCTGCAAGGAGGCTGTCTTGGGCATGGCAGAAGTCTCGTGCTGTCGTTTCGCAGACTTTCTTCGCAGAAACGCCTTCCAACCTGAGGAGCTCGATGCTTCCAGGTCCAACCGGAAGCCTTTGAAAGAGGCCAACAGGGTTAGCCATGGAAACCTCAGAAAAGGTAAGAGGGCGGAGTTAATCTGGAATGATAGAAACGGCAATGGTGCCTCCATGCTCATGGCTGCCCCTGCAAGCCGGTTGGTTTCTCCTGCCTTTGTGGTGAGATGTGATGATAGTACTACCCTCTTAGAAGTCAGAGACATTGCAGATTTTCACACGGATAAGGAGATGTGTAACTTGCAGGAGCATGAACCCATGTGTGATGATGACATTCTCATGTATCATGACAACCAAAGAGCTAGCATTATTAAACAGCAAGATGCCACACCTTCGCATTCATCTGCAATTGCACATACCCCATGTCCCAGTAAGAATCCAACACATGCCAGCACAAGTGCATGTGCAACACATGTTAGTACGAGTGCTGTACATGTCATTAATGCCACACATGATGTTCCTGTACATGTGAGTATGAGTAACGCACATGTCAGTAATGCCGTACATGGTGGTCCTGCAAGCTCTACAAGCCAGAGAGACCTACAACAAGGCCCTAAATCTGTGATAGTGTCTCCCTCTCGTTCTAAGGAGAATCTTTTGGGCTTGGTTTCTACATTAGAAAGTGTCGACACTCCAGCTGACGTCTTATCTTTGGACCTACAACTCAATGCATCTGATTTTGACATAATTTTGCATGCTCTGAAGCCGTCAACAAAAATAGCAGGGCTGTTTCGCTGGATGAAAGATAATAGCAAGACAAGTGGCAGCTTGGATGTTCATGCTATGGTCTTCAAAGTGCTGGGCAAGAGGCAGGAGTGGACTGTGATAGACAGTTTGCTAAGAGAGGAGATATCACACTCTCAAGGTGACGCTACTAATGAGATCTTTAACACACTCTTTCATGTTTGTGTCATTTTTGGCTCACCTAATTGGGCCACCAAGTGGTTTCATTTTATGTTGAAAGAGGGCATTCAACCTAATGTTACTACCTTCAGCCTGCTCATGTCTCTTTATAGAAGATATGAAAAGCTTGAAGAGGCTGCATTTGCCTATCAACACATGAACAGCATTGGACTAGAATGCTCAAAAGCATCTTCAGTCATGATGAAGTTATACACCCGTTCTCATCAGTTTGGAAAAGCGAAGCAAATCTTCAACAGAATGTGGGAGGCAAATCCAAAGTCTGAAATGGAGCTCTGCTTATTGCAGCTCAATG
Organism: Cibotium barometz; assembly: GCF_041138505.1. Lineage (NCBI taxonomy): Eukaryota > Viridiplantae > Streptophyta > Polypodiopsida > Cyatheales > Cibotiaceae > Cibotium > Cibotium barometz. The sequence goes on along the minus strand of NC_141055.1, from coordinate 20,864,566 downwards.
CTTATGTGGAGGAGGGGAAAGTGCAGGAAGCGGAGGAAATCATGAAACATGTGCTAGAGTCTGGAGCAAGAATAGATGTAGCTGCCTTCAATTCAATGATCACAGTCCATGGCAAGGCTGGCAATTTCAATAGCGCCAGGGACTGGTTCCATCGGATAGAAAAGGATGGCCTACAACCGAACACAGCAACATACAGGTCTCTGATTGGGGCCTGTGGAAGGGCTGGAAGATTGCAGGAAGCCCTCAGTTATTATGATAGAATGGTATTGTCTCGATTTTCTCTAAGTCTTACCAATTTCAACACCCTGATTCATCTTCACCGGAAGGTGGGAAATGATGGAAGGATCTTGGCCCTTCTTTCAGACATGAAGAAGGCCTGCTGCTGCCCTGATTCTTCTACCTTAGATTCTGTACTGAAGGTTTATGAGAGGTATGGCAGGCTTGAGAAGATACCGGAGGCTTTAAGACTCTTGAGAGAAGCAGGATGGTCACCTAGTGCGAAGTGCTATGGAATTCTTATTAGGGCTTATATTAGATGCAACTTGGTCGAGCAGGCTTTGGAAGCTTTCAATAACCTTTGTTCAAGGGCTAAACTTGAGGAGATCTTGTGCCACAACCTAATCTGTATGTGTAAGTCTGTAGGTTGCTATGACGAAGCGATTTACATCTTCCATGAAATGCAACGGTCAGGCGGTATTTATCCTTCTTTAAGAACCTCTTGTACGATCATTGACATTTATAGTTTGAAAGGAGCGGTTGAAGAAGGAGAAGCGCTTTTCCAGGGTCTCAGGTCATCAGAGCAAGAGCTGGACACTGTGGCATACAATGTTGCACTTATCATGTACTTGAGAGGGGGTTTGTTAGAGAAAGCAGCGGAGGTTTTGAAGATGGTAAAGGAACATGAAGGGCTTCAGCCTGACTTATACCTGTTTCTTTGTATGCTGAAAGTGTGCTCAAAATGTGGCATGCAAGAGGAGGCTGTGGATATTTATTGGAGGATAGTAAGGTCTAAATTAACCTGGACAGAATCTTTGTATACTGGAGTTATACATTGTTGTGGTCGGGCATTGCCTTTGACAGAAATTTTGAAGGTGTTTGAGGCAATGGTATATGCAAATATTCCTGTCAATAATGTGACCTGCAATATACTAATTGATATTTTCGGCAAAGCAGGCTTTCTTGAAAAGGCTCATTATGTCCTCAGATTGGCACAAAAACAGGGGGTGCAAGATTGTATTTCCTTCAGTTCTATTATTGATGCCTATGGTAAGAAAAGGGAATTTAGTAAGATGGAAGCTGCTTTCACAGAGATGCTAAATGAGGGGTTTAAAGGATGTGTGGAGGCTTACAACTCTATGCTTGATGCTTACGGTAAGTCTGGGCAGATTGGCAAGATGGAAACCACATTCGAGCGTATGGCAACAGCTGGATGCAATCCTGACTTGTCGACATTTAATACTCTGATTAAAGTCTATGGAAAAGAGGGTTTGATGAAGGATTTAGAAGGTGTTCTAAAAAAGATTGAAGAGGCAGATATGAAGCTGGACAGCTACACCTATAATACTTTGATTTATGCCTATGGAAATGTGGAGATGCCAGATGAAGCCATGAAATTATTCCAGGATATGCACGATGCAGGTTTTGTGCCAGACCTAATTACTTACAACTGCTTGATTTCTGCCCTTGAGAAAGGAGGACGTAATCAAGAGGCAACCAGGTTGTCATCATGGATAGTAGAAGCAGGAATATGAAAAGAATTCTTAACTGTTTGTGAAGTCTCTCCTAGGCAATGATTGGGTGACAATGATGCTGTGGGTATTGCTATGCCAGCAAGCATCCTGTCTCATTGTTGCCTCAGTTTTTGGCCATTATCACATCACCTGTACCTGTAACCTGTAATATAACAGAACCTTAAATCAGAAGGGCTGGTAAGCAGATCTTACAGATTTTTTGGCCTGCCTTTGCAAAAGGAGGCCTCAGTTGTATATCAAAAATCAAAGCTGATTCCAGGCTTTGTCAAAGACAAAATCTTCAAATTCATTGAAAATTAAGCAAGATGTTTGCTTACATTAACATGACCCATATGCAATCTTCCTTTTCCACTCTGCAAACTTTCTCATAATCTAGCTCCAGTCCTTTTTATGGCGGTTCCCGCCCACAGTTGGGAGTTGGGTGATACCATTGTAACTAAGTTTATATGAGTAAGCCTTTGGGAGATGCATCACATTTGTTGAGGAAAACATGCTCGCAAGGTATGTTGCTACCTCACTGCCTACTATCACGTGTTGGTGCATGCACATGATATGGAAAGCAGTCTCTTAGCTGTCTGTTATCATTTGT
>NC_141055.1:20794726-20857226 GCF_041138505.1 Cibotium barometz | reverse complement strand
AGGGAAATTTAAAGAAGACATTCTCAATGTGGTACAATTTAAAGAAGACATTCTCAATGTGGTACAATTGCACGAGAAAGGTGTATATGTAGGACCGCAAAATGTGACAACCATACAAAACCCACCTAGGTCAAACATTTGGTGTGGAAAGTGCCATGGCTATGGCCATTTAGTAATAGAGTGTCCAACTACATCTAGGATTGTTCTAAACCAACCCCGAACCCTATTTTGTAATTATTATTTGAGAAATAATTACATAGAGAACCAATGCTTTACTAAGCATAACCATCGGCAACAACAACGATAGGCTCAAGGGTTGTAAACTAACTATATCTTCGTGGATAGATCAATTGTAGCTCATGAGATAGGACCACCACCATAGTCGTTTATGAAATGAGCTAACCTCCAATGTTGAGAACGCACTATCCTGGGAATAGCAAAAATATGCGTAGAGAATCTCCTTTTAAAAGAAACTTTGGGAATCCTAGAAATAGCGGAATGGGGGGGGTAAACATTTTAGGCCACAAGGCCCGGTCATATATCAGCAAAATAAGGGCATATAGTTGCTTACTACCCTAACAAAATGAAGCATCAGACGTTCACTCCACTACATAGGAATTGTAGTGGGGAGGGTCATGATGAACAAGAGTATCCATCAAAGGGTAAATCTTTCGTCAATGATAAGGGTAAACAAGTAGTTAGTGAAGGGCCTAGTTGTTCAGCCAATCTTGTAGAAATAGTAAGTGAGAATCCCAAACCTTAATGTCTACCCAAAAAAAAAAAAGATTATCATTTTTTTCATCAATGCTTTAACTAGATTAACGGTCAACTCCATACACAAGCTTTGTAGAAAATGATAGAGACCACACTAACTCTTCATGAAACCCATCATATTTACAAAGCCAACTTGGCTTAAAGCATTAGCTACACCATTTGTTGAGCGATTTTGATATTGTAAAGGCATACGTCAACTCCAACCATTATGCTTTTTTGCCCACCCCTCATGTTTGATGTTCTTTTATAGAAATATTTTAATGATGAGTTGTCCACATGAATACTTCCACTTTTCTAATGTAAACACCATAGCATAAAGCTCATTATTTGTTGGATAACAAACATCAGGTTATCATTTGTTGGATAACAAACATAAGCATCGTTCAACTTTTGGCTGGAGAACACTACAAGTTGTTTCACTTTTAAAAAATATCCACATTATTTCACTTTTGGCTAGACAACACCACAAGTTGTTTCACTTGAAAAAAATCATCACCTAATGCATAGTTACTAGAATCCCCATCTTAGTTACACACATTTTTGTAGGATCCATAATATGTAACATGGGCATAGTGGTTGTGCTATGATTTAAATAAAACAAGTATCCAATTTCTTTGTCCATTCTCAATGGGTCTCTACTCGATTCCTTTGAATGGATGGAACACCCTTATCCCTTACTTTGCAAACATTACAATATCCACAAAATAAGTAAAACAAATGTTTCAAAAAATTAGAGAAATCCTAACAACAACTTCACTTACATGATGGTCCTTGGAATCAACCATTTCATAAGTGCTCAAATCTTATATGGTCTGAACTCTATATTGATTAATGATATTACCAAGATAAAGCTTTTCCTACTTAAAGAAATACTTCTTCAACTTCACATAGACCAATACTTTCAAATAATTTCCGGGCCAATTTTCAAGTGCTTGGTAAGCTCCTAAAGGGCCTTTGATATAGACAGGAATTTCATCCAAGAAAACAGTAATAAACTTTCCCAAATATAGATAATTCATCATATGTGTAGAAAGAAGTGGTTGGCATCTTCATGAGCCCATAAAGTAAGATCAAGGGCTCAGAATGCCCCCACCTTGTTTGGCACAAAAAGGCATTAAGCATCATTATACAACTCCTTATACACCACAAAAAGTGATGTTGTTGAGAGAAGAAACAAGACTCTAATGGAGATGGTTAGATGCATGGTTGCATGGCTAAAGCTCAGCCAGCTTCCACACAAGTTTTGGATAGAAGTCATTCTTTATGCTACCTATGTGTTGAAATGGTATCCCACTAAAGATTTGAAAACTATCACTCCTTATAAGGCTTGGTTTAATAAAAAACCTAAGGTTGAACACATGTGGGTTTTTGGTTATTTGGCATATGTACATACGCCATCACAAAGCAGAACTAAGCTTGATGAAGGTAGTGAAATGTATTTTTATTTATTATAGTGCTACAAGCAAAGGTTTTTGTCGCTATAATCCTCTCACAAAGCAGTTATCAGTAGGGATGTCGTTTTTAAAGAGGATTATATCTATCCAATGATGGAACTCAATAAGCATGCCTATGCCAATTCTCCAGACATGTTTGATGGGTTATTACTTGTGCTAGTATCTATTGATTCTCATCAGCTATTGATCCTTGTTTGTTATGCTCAAGAATTTGATGCACCAACTTCATATTAGTTGAAAAGAAGCTGTAGTAAATGTTAAGAGATTAGCAATCAATAAATCTAGGATTATGCCTAGGTGGATTAGGAGGATCACAATTTGTTTGCTCCTTTGCAAATTAGAACCAGATCCACTACTTAAATCACTTCTTTAGTAGATATTGTTGAGTTTGTATTTCTTGATTCTCGACATGATATAGATGAAGTTGAGTCTTTTGAAGAGGCTCAAGAAGATCCAAACTAGGATGCTTGGGTAGCCTTATCGACTTGTACATGAAGTGATTGAACGAACATGAATCTATAAACATACTTGGAAAGGGCGCTAGATTAGAGGCACGTCCGCTATCGATGAACCACACGCTTATGCTTATGATTGATGGAGATCTTGAAGCACCTCACAAAAAGGATAATTACAAATTCGTTAGCACATCTGAATTTGAGCTACACGTCATTGTTCAAGTCATATGAATTTTGTGCTTATTTGTGTGAGTGGAAAAAAAAACCATACATAAAGTATGGCGGGGAGTTGGCACAGTCCTCCCCAAAATTGTATAAACATAAGAGAACATGCCCTTCCCCCATTTCCCAAATAACACTCTCGCTATTGAAAGTGGACCAAAGATACACCTTCAGTGTTGAAAGTGGGTATTAGTTTGTTCAAGAGACAAATAGGAATACCTTTGTCAGTCTACGATATTGATGTCGATGATATGATGAGTCTTGTGTATTGATATTGTTTCACGATCGCTATGTATGTAGAGGTATCACCGTTGTTGGTACGCAGTTATCTTCAACCTCATAACCAAAGCCCCGATATGCAAAAAAAATCCAAATTAGGAACAAAATTAAGATGTAGGCAAAGCTTCTACTGCAAGGACCAAACCTAACTAAGACTAGGATCAGTGTTGTTAACTAGGTCACTACACTTGGCGTACATGTCTATCCAACACAATATTACTACCCAATGTTAAATTTATTTTGCTAGATCACTACACTTTTGGCACAAGAGCACTATCCAGCACAATATTATCTTGTAGCAAGCCCTGTCTTACAATTTACACATGAATTTGTTTTCCCTTGTCAGCAGCTCCTACACTACCACATAATTTCAACATGTAAGCATGGGTACCCATATTTGGAGGGATGCCTTCACGCTACATGCATTAAAAAAAATTAGTGCTTGCCCAACTTGGCCTTGTTGTGCATATCTTGCAATCAGTGCACTAATTTGTTTGCACTTATCAGCGGCTCCTACACTGCCACACATGCTTTCAATATGCAAGCATACGTACTTGCATTTGGAGGGACATACGTACTTGCATTTGGAGGGATGCCTTCACACTGCATGTTGCTTGCTTTTTTCTCTACTTACTTCATTTTCTTGGCTTTATGAGACTGTCAAAAATAGTGCACAAGTGCAAGCACAAAAGACTAACTATCACCTCTCACCTTTTTTCTCATGATGAAAAAATATAATTGGGAATTTTTCTCTTTCACCAACATCTACAATGGCTGCCTCTACCGTATACCCACCTTCCTCTATGTCTTGTATTTTAACTCCAATAAGCAAAAAAAGGCACTATTTCAATGTTGAACTCCTTTTAAAGGTTGTGAAAGGCAACCGCATCTGCACCTTTGAGTAGGGGATTGTGCTCTTGCAAGGAAATAGCTCAATACTGATGGTGTAAAAGTAAGCCAATGGAGCACTTTACGTAAGCCTTCTTGCAAGGATGTAGCTCAGTACTGAAGAAGGAGGCACACACCCTTTGTAATGGGCTGCACTTTATGGGGGCAATATGTATAAAAGGCCATCCGCCTGTGCGGGGATTCAGAGAATGAGCTTGGAAGCACTGCGAGCACAAGGCTGGCAACATGGCCCTGCACCATGCAAAGAATTCACATGCTCCGCAAAGTGGCCTCCTTCTTGATACACCATGAGCTTGTGAAGTTTGCTATGCCCTTCAGGAGAGGCAAGACATGGCGCAGGATAGAGCAATTTCATGGCCTTGCCATGAAGGTTGGTGAGAGAGAGAGAGAGAGAGAGAGAGAGAGAGAGAGGAGCTTGTCAAGGTCAAAATCCAAGGGATATGCCTCCTGCTTCTTCAATGCCAATGCGCCCTCCACCCGCCTGCATGGACTCCATAGCTGCTCTTTCCTATGTAACAATTGTAGTTATTTTTGGAAACAAGGAGATAACTAAAAATCTGAGTGCTCATATCTTTATTTAACGAGATTTTTAAGAAATTTTGATAATTTATTTTTATTTACATGCCACGTGGTTTCCTCTCCTTTTATGCTTTTTTGCAAGGATGTTAGGCTACCCAAGGTAACTAGGTGAATGCCATGTAAGATGCAATTCATTCAATTAAGAAAAATGGTACTTGAAAATAGTAGATCTACCACTTGGCAAGAAAGCTATTGGTACTAAGTGGACTTTCAAAATCAAGAGAAAGGCAAATGGACGTTTGATTGATTTAAGGATTCAAGGCCATACTTGTTGCAAAAGGTTATGTAAAAAGTAGCAAAAAGGGATTTCTTATGATAAAACTTTGGCTTTCTATTGAGTACTCTTTCATTTCCATGTGTTAAGTAGCTACATGACATGTGTTAAGTCTCTATCATTGCTACTTAATGAGTGTTCCAAAATTTGGTATCAGAGCCCTTTCCATGGGATCCTTATCCTTTCATATGTTGAGAGAGGACATGAGTTGCTTTGTGAGTAATTGATTAAGTATTGTCCTTTTAATTACTAAGTGTGTGTTAATCTTTGATTAACTATACCCCCTAATTTTCATTTCACTTGAGTAGCACTTGTGAGGTTGAAAATTGGTGAGTCCAAAACCCTAGATTGCATGGCACAAGTTAGGGTTTAGAGAGGGCGTCTTCATAGTATACTCTATGTGTGTGTAGCCTTGAGCATCTTGGGTGATTCTTCTTTGTGAGGAGTGGTTTGTTGTTTTAACTTCATTGGTTGAATTCTTTGTGACAGCTTAACCATAACCTCATTGTATAAACTTGATGGGACTAACTACCCATAGTGGTCCTATATGATGAGGCATGTTTAAAGGCCTTTGGAATGTGGTCAGTGGGGTAGTGAAACTCGTCATGTTTCACAAGTACTAGTGCAGCCAGGTGCTGTAGGTACATCTGAAGTAGTATCTGATATTTTGTTGTGCCAATCAGAAGGACAAAGGTAAAGCTTCTTCGCATGGTGGCTATAAGCCAAAATCAGAATCCTCAGGTAAGGATGTAGAGAAAGAAGGTGATAAGCCTAAAAAGAAGGGCAAGTGTCACTATTGCAAGAAACCAGGGCACAATATAAATGAGTGCAAGAAAAGGCAAGAGAAGGAGAAAAAGAAAGAATTGGGCGCATGGCTGTGGCTAATGCATCTACACCAAGTGCAGAGAAGAAGGAATCTGCAAGTTTTGCTCAAGATGATTGGGCATGGACTGTACATTGCAGTTATAACCCTTTTGTTCATGATGTATGTATGTTAGTGTCAGAATCAGATGCTTGGTACTTTGATAGTGGTGCTAGTAAGCACATTACTTCACAAAAAAAAAATGTTCTCATCTCTGGAATCTGTCTCCCAAGTGCAGAAACCGTCACATGTGCAAATGATTCCTCATATCTTGTCAAAGGAGTTGGTAGAGTTGTGCTCACTAGTACAAATGGGGGCACATTTACTCTCTAAAATTTATATATACCAGGCATTAAGAAGAACTTGTTGTCAGTTTTAGCCTTAGCCTTGTCAGGCTTGATGGTCTATCCCTCTCTCTCTCACTCACTCAAACACGCATAGACAAGCTAGAGAGCTCAAATTGTGTGTATAGAAGCTAGCAAGAGGAAAGAGGGAGGGATTAGAGAGCAAGAACACTCTTAGATTACGCATAAGAGTATAAAAGGATGAGAGGTTGGGATTTCATCTTGTCTTATCTCCTTCGTTTCTAGGTTTTACACCATTTAGGTAGCCAAAGTTAAAAATTAGATCCTATGCCTTCTAGACCGCTTACACTAGTGTAAACCTTTTACTCACTTCATTAAGCTATCCCATGGTGTGCCTTTCATAGACAATTGGCTAGCGCTCATGTAAAATATACAACACATAACCATTTAAGTGAAATATGGCCTTTCCAATGCCTACAACCAAATGAAGAGGTGGCTGGCCTCGATGTCTCAAAGATCCCTAGTAGGGTTAACATGCCCCCCTTCTTGATGAAGATTCTATCCTCGGAATATGTTGGTAAAGATGAGTCGATGCTGCATCATGTAGGATAGGTTAGTGTTGGCAAGATCTATATGACAACATGGTAAAACCCATAAAGTGTTCTTATAAAAAATATTATAACTTCAACAATGATTAAAACTTAAATAGCAATCGTAGAACTTTGTTTATGTATGAGACTGGTCAAACTTAAATAGCAATCGTATAACTTTGTTTGTTGTGAGACTTGTTAAATTTTCCTAGTTAGTACAAGAATTAAAATTAAAGTTGGTCCAAATTCTATCAAACTAAAACTTATTTAAGAATATGCCTATGGTTATGGACTTAGAATTAACACACTATCACTTATATTATGAATCCTTCTAGCCTTAGAAGTTAAATTACTATTATAAAGCCTTTTTAAAAGAAATGCAAAATAATTAAATAGTAATAAGGCACTCCTAGAGACTGTTGGCATTAGGGTTAAGGTTGCAACAATGCACACACACAAGATAGAGAAGCTTGAGAGCACACAAACTCACTAGATTAGAATGAACAAATGTGTGCCAGATACAAAAGATAAGTACACACCCCAAAATGAGTAGATAAGAGAGTGTATATACACACGGGGGAAAAAACCTCCTAGGTAGTGAGGAAAAAAGTGCCGTGGCGGTCCTAGGTGTGTTCACACACATCACTACCATATAATGCTACAAATCCCCCCTGGAGTGATGATGTGAACATGTACATGGTATGGCCGATTAATCTTGAAAAGGCAGTAAGCCCAAAGCTTTATGAAAAGCTTCAAACTTTTCACGAAGAAGAGCCTTCGTGAATAAATATGCCATGTTGTCATGTGTAGGTACATAGACCAAGTTGATCTCTGCAGAGAGTCTTTCCCTGACATAGTGGCAATGCACCTCAATGTGCTTAGTTAGAGCATGAAACATTGGGTTCCTCATAACTACTAATGCGCTCTAGTTGTCAATGAAAATCGTAGTGCTAGACGACTGTTCATCAACACCCAAATCAGCCATAAGACGTCTGAGCCACACACACTCAACTACTGTAGCTATAAAAGCAGCTCCCTGTACTCAGCTTCACAGCAGCTAGAAGTGGCCACTATAGGCTTCTTATTCCTGAGCCATGATATAGATGAATCACCAAGGCAAAATAAAACCCCACTAGTGGACACACTCGTGTGTCATTGCATCCAGCCCAATCTGAATCACTAAAAGCATGTAGTTTGTGACTCACCCCCTTTTAGATAATCCAAAATACTGAGTGCCTTGTAAATAGCAGAAAACGCGCTTAACAGCTTGCTAATGCTTCGTACTACCTGGGCTTTGCATAAATCTGCTCAACTGTGAGATCGCATATTGTATATCTGGCCTTGTGTTGCATACATAAAGAAGGGATCCAATAGCCTATTGATACAAACTAGCATCAAAAGAGTCTCCTACATCTTGAAGACTAAGTTGAGTACCTGTCTCCATAGGTATAGCCACAAGTTTACAGTCTTTAAGATTAAACCTCTTCAATAGCTTATGTATATATTTAGACTGCAGCATAGCAATGCCATCATTGCGCTGCATAAACTCAATCCCCAGATAGTAATGCAACGGCCCCAAATCTGACATCTCAAACGATGACTTCAAATCAGTCTTAAAGGCAAGAATCTGATCTATATCGGGTCCTATGAGCAGCATGTCATCAACGTATAGAACGATGACCAAAAATGTGTCCTTACTTCTCTTCACATAGAGGGTACTCTCTGTTGGACTACTGCAAAAAACATTTGCAACCAAGTATGTATGAACCTTCTCATACCATGCTCTAGGAGCCTGCTTAAGGCCATAAAGAGCCTTTTTCAACCTGCACACTTTAGACTCTTCTCCTTTCACAACAAAACCAGGAGGTTGCGATACATACACCTCCTCATGTAAATCACCATTCAAGAATGTAGTCTTAATGTCTAAGTGATGTACATTCCACCCATGATGATGTGTTGCCAAAGCAATGTGACACCTAATGATAGTCATACAAGATGTGGGTGCAAAGGTCTCATCATAATGCCCTTTTGCTGGGCATACCCCTTTGTAGCAAGTCTGGCCTTGTAGCGATCAATGCTACCATTTGCTTTGTGCTTTAACTTGTAAACCCACTTAGTACTAATGGCGTTCTTACCATGAGGTAGATCTGTCAAATACCAAGTGTCATTCTTGATGAGTATAGAGTTATACTCATCCTGCATAGCATGCATCCAATGATCATCATCCTTTGCTTCCTCAAAGGAAACAGGTTCTTCCTCATTACATAAAGTAAAAACGAGAACATGATCCACATGAGAATAATCTGCATAATGAGAACCTGACAGGTTCTGCTAGGTAAATGAGCTGCCAACTTGCTATCCCTCAATGTCTTCACAAGCCATTTTGGCATACACCTAGATTATTCTATGGCTGCTATCTCCTCATCCACGACATCCTCAATAATTGCCTCATCAAAAGGCTGATTTGCAGGCTGATTTTGCACCTACAAAGGCTGAATTTTAGCACTTGATTGAGCATTCAATTGCTGTACATATGGCTGCCCTCTATTAAACAAAGGTAGGAGTGAATCAAACATGTCCTATGAGCATACGTTCTGTTATTTTTTGCATGAAAGCATGGGCTAAACTGAGTTTTTGACAAAAATAACATCTCTACTTACCAAAGTCCACTTTGAGGCCGGATGGTAAAGTCTATATCCATTGATTTCTGAATTTTCTGAATTGTATACCACAAATATGCATTTAACTGCGTTATCATCATCAAGCTTACTGCACTGTTGCTCAGGCACATGCGTATAAGCAAGACAACAAAAAATACACAAATGAGTCATAGAAGGCTTCCTGCCATGCCAATCTTCATAAGGAGTTTTAGACTACAAGGCCTTGGTAGGGCATTTGTTCAACACATAGTTTGCACACATAGTTGCCTCTAACCAAAAACCATGAGGTAAATCTTGGGCTTTCACCATACATCGTGCCATCTCCATGAGAGACATGTTCTTCCTCTCAGCCACACCATTTTGCTGAGGGGTGTATGGCACTATACATTGATACCTTATGCCTTTTTCAGCCATATATGCATTTTGCTGAGGGGTGTATGGCACTATACATTTCTGCCTTATGCCTTTTTCAGCCATATATGCATGAAATTCCTTGGACATATACTCGATCTGAACGAAGGGTGCCAACTTTACATTCACATGCATTTTTAGCCATGGATATGAAGTGCCTAAAGCACATAAAAATCTATGACTTCTGATTTAATGGAGACACCCAGCTATATCTGGAGTAATCATCAATAAAAGTGACGAAGTAGAGATATCCCCCAATAAATGGTGTCCTCATAGGACCACATACATCACTATGTATAAGCTGTAATTTCTTAATAGCTCTCACAGATCCATCCTTTGAAAATGATGTCCGATGCATTTTACCAAGAATACACCCCACATACAGCAGCCTAATTAACTAGAATTCACATGTTTAGAACAAATCTCTGGTGAAATGTGTAAATTCAATATATTGGATAATGTAAGAAGGCATTGATCTTTTTATTAACTGCTCTTGGCATGTACAAAATTTTTTCATGATTGATATTAACAATGCATTTATGTATCTTCGTGTTGTAATGATGATCTCTATGATATAGTTGGTAGCACCAAGAAAACTTGCTTCGTGTGGTAATATCTTTCAATGAAATTGTCCATTCATTTTTCCACGGTACTTATATACAGAATTGAAAGTAATATATATAATTAATGTTGTTGAAATCTAGAAATTTTCAAGGTAAAGGAGCAGGGACGCCTAGGACATGTTGTTTCCATTGAAGCAAATAAAAAGGAAAAGAAGATACAAGAAGAGAGCTAACCTAAAATGCAAAAAGAAGAAATAAGGAGAGATAATCTCCAAAATGTGCAAAATTTTTAGAGGAACGACGATTCACCTCAAAGAGAACATTTCAAAATTATAGAGAGAACAACTACACAACATATAGACCACAGATAACTCTTGAAATTTTATTATAGATGAAAAGATTATAATCTCAAGATGATTCCACAACCTCTAGGATATGTGATTCGATGTTTTGGAAGATTCACTCCTACTTTTGATTTTTCTACGTGTGTGTACCATTAGAGCAAAGAATGACATATATGGTGTTAAAGAGGGTGGGCATATTTGAGTGTGTGTGTGTTTGTATAACATTTCCATTAGAGTAAAGAATGAGATCTATGGTGTTAAAGATGGTGAGAGCAGTTGAGAAAGCATCTGCATGTCATTTGGATGCATACTTATTAGCACACATCTTCAAAAGATTTATTAGGACCAAATAATTTTTCACATCCAACTTAGAGAAGAGTAAAAATTAATACAATCTAAAGTGTTAAATTTGATGATTTAAAGACTTGTAGAGAAGCATAATATGGAGAGGAGGGGAGGATCTAAATGATAGGATTTGGAATTACACAAGGCCAAGAGCTAGATGGAAGGGTTTTGTAATATGAGGTAAAGAGGGAAGAGCTTGGTAAGGTCTAGAGAGTTTGATGATTTGAAGATTTGTGGAGAAGTTCAAAGGCATAATGTGGAGAAGATTTGTGGAGAAGTTCAAAGGCATAATATGGAGACACAAGGGAAGGATCTTGATGATGGGATTACACAAGGTTAAGAGAAGGGTCTTATTCTAGACTAGTCAAGTATATACATGAGGTCCTTGACTTGTCCAAGTATGGTATTATAGGCTGTAAACCTATTTCAGTGCCATTGGGGTAGAACACAAATCTTTTTGTAGATATAGGTGAGCTTTTGGAAGACCCCACTATGTACAGGCGCATAGTGGTAAGCTTGATCTATATGACCATTACTAGGCTAGATTTGAGCTACGTTGTGTTGGGCTTGTGAGTCAGTTTATGTAGGCATGTTTTAGTGGAATTAGAGCATAACATAAAGATTTTTGCAGATACACGTGATGAGTGAGGACCCCACTATGTACAAGCACATATTGGGTCGCTTGATCTACATAACCATTACTAGGATAGATTTGGGCTACATTGTTGGGCTTGTGAGTCAGTTATGCAAGCCACCAACGACACACGTAGATGTGGCTAGACAAATTCTCAAGTTCACAACTAATTATGGAGTTTTCTATGAGGCTAGCATAGAGATATAGCTACATGGGTATTCAGATGTTGATTAGGCTGGTAGTGTCCCCTTCATAGCCATAGTAATGATAGCTTGCATGGTTAACATTCTTGCCCGAACCGGACTAAACATCTCCTCATAGTTAATTCCATAGGTCTATACATAATCCTTGGTAAACCAATCTTGCCTTATATTGGCTTACTAATCCATCTGAGTTATGCTTGATCTTATACACCCACTTACATCTAATTGTCTTTTTTATACACCCATCTAAGTTATGCTTGACCTTATACACCCACTTACATCTAATTTTCTTCTTTATACACCCATCTGAGTTATGCTTGACCTTACACACCCACTTACATCTAATTGTCTTCTTTTCTTTAGGTAAGGCCGCTAATTCCCATGTTACATTTGCATCCAATGCTACCATCTTCTCATCCATGGAATCTTCCCATTTTTTATTTCCAAGTGCCTGCTCAAAAATAAGTAGGCTCCAACTCCTATATTGATTTAACCATGTAAACATAATGATGGGTTGTATATCCATCATATCTCAACAACCTATCATTAGGGTCATCCTCATAGACCTATGTACACATGAAACACTACCGAGTATCCTCAAAATAATCTTGGTTTTTCTTACACTAGAAGTAGCCATTGATGGAATGCCAAGCTTCTCATTAAGGCTCTAATCAAAGCCACTAGAGTCACCATCCACATATGAGTGACATGATGATAGATCATGCACAAAATGTTAATCTACCTTTTCCTTCCCTTCGCATGATACATGTGTACCTACATCTGTTCTCAACCTACCTAACCATGGACTAACATCGACTGCTAGAGAAATATCTAGGTCCACTAAGCACCTGTGATTTTTTCTCTACATGTGGAGCAACATCATTTCTTGTTACATATGCATTTTCTTGCCTTCACCACCTGTGCATATACTAGCTACTCATCTCGTTAAAGATAACATCTTTGCTTACTCGCATCTTATAAGTGGTAGGGTTATAACATCTAGAATCTTTCTGCTCTAAAGCATGACGAATAAAGATACATTTCTCTACCTTTGTATCTAAATTTCATCGGAGAGGAACACGTAGATATGCAATACATCCAAACACTTTCAAGTGAGACACATCTAGCTTTATACATGTAAACTTCTAATAAGGCATCATACCATAAATGATTGTAGTGGGAATCTTGTGTATAATCTAAATAAAAATTGTTATTGCTTCTATCCAAAAAAATATCTGCCACTTCTACAATGTGTCTATTTTTCCTTTCTATAATACCATTCTATTACAAAGTATATCTACATGTAAATTGTCTCTTTATTTTCTACTTTTTTAAGAAATCATTGAACTTTTTGAAAAAATAAATTTAGGCATTTTATATATATACCTTTTCTCGAAATCAAAAAATTTTAGTTAGTAAAGTTTTAATAAAGTGAACTACTCACAATATGATCTTCTTCCTTCACCCACCAAGAGAATGCCTCAATCTGAGATAATGACTTCCCTATCTGCCTATTGCTCTACCAAAAGTTTTGTTTCAAAATCAAAGAGAAAAAGAGATGGAAATACCCTTACCCATGTATCACTTCCTTACTTGGCTTGTTCATTCCTCTTGCATTTCTCCTCAGCTCTCACATAAACCAGAGCTCTAACATACCATAAAGAGATGCAAAGAAGAGGGAGAGCTTGAGTTCCTTGCAAGCAAACACACACACACAAGAGAGATAAAGACACAAGAGAGAGGTTGAATTTTCTTCTATCTCCTTTTCTTCTCTACAATCATAAAACTAAAGAGATAAGAGTACATATTATAATGGAAAGTACTCTCCTGCTGTAGTATATAAGGAAAAGTACTCTCTTATTATACGGGTGTTGAGATGTCAAGCTCAACACGAGTTGATACGCATAATGTGCCTGGGTGATTATTCCACATTTACACCACACTAGTGTGTTTGGTAGTTAACATGCCGGATCTTTGCCCCAGTGATTCTATAGATGGACTACACCTACCTTAGTCCAACCGGGCTATGGCATACTTATCTTGCTAGCTCACCTATTTAGCATGTTTACATCATGGACCGCTTGTACATAGTACTCTAGTACTTATGTTGGGTTTTTACTTATCTTTTGTAGCCCTCTTTTAATATTAAGAAGAAGAAGAAGATTTCAACCTTCCAGAAGAAGATTTCAGCTTTCCATATTTATGTGTATCTCATCCATTGATGTGAGTGTGTGTTTCTTATTGTAAGAGCTCAAGCTCTCACTCATCCCCTTATCTTTTCATGGTATCAGAGCTTGGTTCAAGCTAAGGAGCTGAGTGGCACGCTACAATGGCAAAGAAATCTACAAAGGCAAAGGAAGCAGTACACAGGTAAGAGAATCATCATCTCTTCTCCTTCTTGTTTAGGTATGACACCCTCGGGGTACCTCTGGGAGCTACACATATCTAATTGAGGAGATGTTTTTGTAAGCGTGGAGGTGCCTGGGTGATGCTCAATACTTTGTACTATGTTTTTATGGCTAGTTTCTCATTTCGGGCACGTTTCGACCTTCGCTTAACCACTACAAGGTGTTTCGGGCACTTCTAGGAAGTTTTGATTTGAAACTATTTCTGTCCAAGTTTTGGTTATTGCAGTGCAACAAAGCATTTTAGGCATCTAGATAGATATTACACATGTATTGTTGATTGTGGGTGTATGTACATGTACTCTGATCATGTGCTATAATATACATGTTGTGCAAAAGGACCAGTATAGGAGCTACAGTAGATATTGTTGTGTTGAGAGTGCATACAGAAATTGTTTGTTTGAAGTTTTTTGATTATTGTATGCAAAGATGTCTGTCAACATCAACCACATTATTAGTGAGAAGCTTGACAAGAACAACTTTCATGTGTGGAAGCTTAGAATGATAAGTTTCCTAATGGGAAAAGGACTTTAGGACTATGTTGAAGGAAGAATTGAGAATGCAACTCTAGCAAAGATAAAGGTATTCAAAGACTAGAATCAACGTGCAAGGAAAGTCATATATTAGCTTTCAGTCAGTGTAATAAACACTATAATAAGGCATATATAGGATGTTGACACTCTACTAGTTGCATGGTGAAGATGTTTCAAACAAACACAAAGGCAAGGAAGTCGTTGTGTAGCTAAAACATAAGCTACATGAGTATACATTGAATATCAAGGGTATTGATGAATTCCTTAGATCTATTAATGTCTCAGTGGAACACGATGACTCAAGGGTATTATTGAATTCCTTAGATCTATTAATGTCTCAGTGGAACACGATGACTTGGTGAGCATCTATTTAAATGAGCTTGGAAAAGAATATAAGCCATTCAAGACCTCTATTGTTATAAGAGAGAATATTCCCAACTTTGAAAAATTGGTGTCTATGTCATAAAAGAGACTCTTCCTCCCAATGTAAGAACACTTCAAAAAAGGCTTTTTACTCAAACTCAAGTAGAGGTAAGAGGTCATGGTCGAGGCCAAAGTGGTGCTCGTTTTGGAAATCAAAATTATGGATAACATCAGTCTAATGATTCGTAGTAGCAAAACAACAATAAACACACACAAATGGAAGAGGCTAGTCTCATGGTAGGGGAAGCCAAAGAGACCGAAGCAATTGTCAAAGACAACAATCGAGATTAGGTTCAAAGGATTGCTTTTATTGTGGCAAACTAGGTCACTTTGCAAGCAAAATATCATAAGAGGTAGAGTGACATAAAAAGTGACGAGTTACAGCAAAACGATTATGCATCTTTAAGCAAGCAGACTGAAGATAAATGTGAGCAATTGTTTGTTATACATCACATGTTAAATCTTAGTGACTATAGATGTATCCGCAAATGATGATGATGTATGGTATATGGATTCAAGAGCCTTTAACCACATGACTTGCATAGTTGAGTGGTTTAGAGATGTTAAAAATCTGAAAAAACTAGGTTATGTAGAGACGGGGGATGGCTATTTCTCACATTAGAAATGTGCCATTGGCTATGCAGGATGACAAGATGAGGTACTTGGTTGATGTACTTCATGTGTCTAACATAATAAAGAATTTGGTTTGTGTTGGACAGATGGTAAAGCAAGGTTTGCAAGTGCGCTTTAACCCTAAGGGATGTTATGTTGAGGACTTCAAAACAAGTGTCATTTGGTTACAAAGAAAAAAAGCATGGACATAATATTTACTTTGGATACAAGCATGCCTAAGGTGAAATTTGCTATGTTTTCACAAGGTATAGGTGTTGTGGCCGATATAGATAACTGGCACAAACGTATTAGTTATGTGAAAGAGTAGCAATTGAATTCTATACAGAATTTAGAAATTGTTATAGGTTTGCCAAAGTTTAAGGTGGATGGGATGCATAAAGGATCTGAAGCATGTTAGTTTAGAAAGAAAACAAAGAATGTATTTCCAGAAGACAAGAACATCAGTAAGAGAGCACTTAATGTGGTGCACTTAGACGTATGGGGACCAACAAATGGGGCATCAATAGGAGGATGTCGTTACTATGTATCTTTCATTGATGAGACCACACAAGGAAGTTATGGGTCCATTTCATGAAAGAGAAAAGTGAAGTATTTACTCACTTTTAAAATTTTAAAATGTTGGCTAAAAAGCAAACAAGTTTGTAAGCACCTAAGGTCAGATGGAGGGAGAGAGTACTTCTCTATTGAATTTAGTGATGAGTACTTGAGAAAGCATGGAATTCAGAGACAAGTAAAATCCATAGCAAAATGCTGTTCTGAGAGGAAGAATAGGCAAAGGTTGCTCATGCATTGATGGTTGAGAAGAGCATGCCTCACCATTATTTGGTGACTGTAATTTACATTATGAACAAGGACCCCATAGCGACAATCCATGGTGTGACTCCAAAGGAAACGTATACTAGAAAAAAACCATATCACACTTAAAGGTATTCAGATGCATTGCATATGTACATATTCCTGATGAGCTATGCAATAAGTTGGATCCAAAGGTTGAAAATGTGTGTTCATTGGTTACTCCCTTGAGCAAAGGGATTCAGATGTTATAACCCTATCACACGTGAGATGAGAGTGAGGAGAGATGTTGTCTTTGATGAGATGTGTAGTTGGTATGATGATGTAAAAGACTCGATTGGGACTGATGCACAAGAGCGGGTGGTTGCACATAATATAGGTCAGTCATAATCACAATCATTAAGTGGACCAAGAGAGTCCTCTAGTAGTGGGTTTGTTGACAGACCATGGAGTGGCAGGCTGTAAACTGCGGATCTTCTGTGTACCCAATGCCTTTGTGAAGATGTCTACTACTTTATCCTCTTTGCTGTCATATACCATATCTACATCACTTGCTAGAACCTTCTTCTTCATAAAGTGATAATGCACCTCTACTTTATTCTAGCATGGTATATTAGGTTACAAGGCTAGTAGCTATATGCTACTCATGTTATCATAATGAATGACAATGGCCTTATTCATAGACTCACCCATATTACCAAGTAGCTTCTGAAACCTAATAAGTTACCATAGTAGCATTCCTGTACTCTACCTATGTACTCAACAAGGTAAGTAACTTTTGAAACTAAGCTACCTCACAAGTTACCATAGTAGCATCCTTGTACTCTGCCTCTGTACTCAACAAGGCAACTGTTTCTTGCTGCTCCAACTCACAGTAGCACTCCCCAAAGAAAATATAAAGCCACTGGTAGATCTTGTGACAACAACAATACCAACCCAATCAACATCTGTGTACCCATGTAGCTGTATCTCTATGTCAGCCTCATAGAAAAGTCCATAATCAATTGTGGAATTTATGTACTTGAGAGAATCTGTCGAGCCACATCTGAGTGTGGCTTCCTAGGGGCCTATATAAACTAACTCACAAGTCCAATATCATAGCTCAAATCTGGCCTATAATGGTCATGTAGATCGAGATACTCACTATGTGCCTGTACATAGTTGGGATCCTTCAAAAGCTCCTCTATATTTGTAGAAAGCTTTGTGTTATGCTCTAATGGCATTAAAATAGACTTTAGACAGCATGTTCAAGCCATAGTGCCTTCGTAACAACAAAATATCATGAGATGATCTCACTTCCTCTATACCCAAGAAATATTGTAGCTCACCCGAATCCTGTATCTCAAACTTCTGTTATAAAAGCATCTTGATATCCTATATGTCAACATCATTATCACCAGCTATAATCAAGTCATCCACATAAATGACGTCTATCTGTCTTTTTAAAATAAAGTGAAAAATTTATATTGGATATTTAAAATCCAATGGTAATAACATCCTATATATCAGCATCACTATTACCAGTTATAATCAAGTCATCTATATAAATGTCCTCTAATTATTATCTTTTTCACATAAAGTGAAAAGTCCATATTAGACATCTGAAATCCAATGGTAATAACATACTTCCCAATCTTGTTAGACCATGCTCTTGGTGCATGCTTTAAGCCATACAATGCTTGGCATAGCCTGCACATAAAATATGTGTGTACATGCATCATGTATACTTCTTCTTGTAAATCACCATGCAAGAAAGCATTCTTGATATCCCTCTAATGTAAACACAAATCCTTCATTATAGCCATAGCAATGATAGCTCTCACGGTTGCCATTCTTACAGCAAAATAGGTAGCTGGGCTAAATGTCTTCTCATAGTCAATGTGATAGGTCTATGTATAACCCTTGACAACCAACCTTGCATTATACCAACTCATTGATCCATCCGACCTTATACACCCACATACATCTGATTTCCTTATTTTCTTTAGGTAAAGGAACCAGCTCCAATGTTGTATTTGCATCCAATGTTACCATCTCCTCATCCATGGCATCTTCCTATTTTTTTATTTCAAGTGCTTGCTCAAAACAAGTGGGATCGAACTCTTATATTGCTTTAACCATGTAAGCATAATGATGGACTGTATATCCATCATATCTCAACTTGTCAACAAGGTATCTAACCCTCGTAGACTTGCGTACACCTAAATCACTACCAGATGTCCTCAAATAGCCTTGGTTCTCCTTACACCAGCATAAATAACAACCATTGTTAAAATGACAAGCTCTTCATCAAGGGTCAAAGCCACTAGAGTCACCATCCACATATGAGTGACGTGCTGATAGATCATGCACAAAAGTTTAATCTACTTTTTCTTTCCCTTTGCATAATACATGCGTACCTACATTTATCCTCAATTTACCTAACCATGGACTAATGTTTGACCCCCTCTTGAAGGACTCTCTAGGTCCACTAAGCACATGTGTGATTACTACTCTACATGTGGGTCAACATAATTACTTCTTACATCTACATCCTCTGCTGTCTTCACTACTAGTACATACTAGCTACTCATCTCATTAAAGACAACATCCCTACTTTTACTCGCATATCTGCTTACTTGTATCTCACTAACGGTAGGGTTATAACATTTATAACCTTTCTACTCTAAAGCATAACGAATGAAGATACAATTCTTTGCCTCTAGATCTATCTTTCATAAAAAACATGCACATATACAATATATCAAAACACTTTCAAGTGAGAAATATTGGGTTTTATGCTTATAAACTTCCATTCAAACGTCACACCATGAATAGCTATAATGGGACTCTTGTTCATACTATAAAAAACAGTTGCTACTTCTTCCCGCATATTCTTTCAAACATCAAGGCACATGCCACTTCTATAATGTGTCTAATTTTCCTTTCTGTAATACCATTCTGTTTGCGAAGTGTACCTGTAAGTAAAATGTCTCTTTATTCCCTGCTTTCTTAAGGAATCAATGGTCTCATTAAAAAAATAGCTATTAGGCATTTGATGTATATACCTTTTTTCTTCTCAACCAAGGCTTTACATCTCTGGAAGTGATCAAATATCTCACTTTACTCCTTCATAAAATAAGTCCCATAAGGACAAATGTCGATCCTCTACTTTGTGCAAGAGTCTTTATGCTGGCACTAGCAATTGAAACATGTGTTTAGTTAGCGGAGGTCAGCATTTGGACGGATGATCGTGATCCGAAAAAGGATATGGATCATCTGGAGACTATCTGCTAAGAGGTGATTTGCAACGGGAATCTTATTTTAGGATAGATTGTGGAAGAGTAGAGAATTCACAAGAATTGATTCAACCATAAAAACCATTGCTTTGCAAGCTTCAACTAAATCAAATCAATTGAAATTTAAACACTTAACAAAATTAAAATACTTAGCTCAATAGACCATATTGGGTGCAATCTTCCCCCCTCTTGTGCGTGGCCTCTTCCCACACGAGTATTTCTTTATTAGCTTTCTTTTCACCAAAATTAGGCCATAGCCCCCAAAATATACAAGATGTGCTTTTTAGAGAGCACGACACTCTTCTTTAATAAAAATAGAGTGTCAAATATTGGGACTAGGGTAAAGACATAGGCTTTAATAAATTCCACATAATAAATGTATCTTTCCTAAAGATCAAAATGGAAAAATCATTTGCTAAGGTTGCAAGCTACTATGCTTGCCAAAAATGAAATGTGATGAACCAAGACATTTCTTCCAAAGTAAACTCTTCAATTCCCATAGGCTTTATCACCTGAAAATATAAGCTCAATTAATTTTTAAATTAATCCCACAAATATTATACAGGCACAAATCATAACCAACTCATGACTACCAGGCGTAAGTACTTCCAGGGATCACCCTGCCAATACAAACCTAACTAAAATAATCATAGACGGCCTCAAACATACGTCATATACTGCACGTATTAATATTTATAGTGGTGTCACCCACGATATTAACCTAGCCGGCATGACCCAAGAGTAACCTATTACTCAAGAGGGAAAAAAGAAATAATATTCTTCTAGAGGACTTAAAATATATTCTCATAACATCCCTCTTGCTTGAGTTTGCAATTGTCCTCAATTGTGGATTTGCTGGGTTTGAAAAGAATGAAGAATTTTAAGGTAAACTCGGAAAAATTTCTCAGGCATCCATTTAGCATCTTCTTGAGGATGATTCTTTAAAAGTCAAAAGATACTTGAAGTATTGATTACCTGTTCTTGTTGTTGTTATCTCTTGATCAATGATAGCATCAGGAACTAGTACTTCTTCCTCTCCTTCAATAAGAGGTGGTTCCTCATATGTTGGGTGAGTAGGGAGTGTTCCTCGAAAAGGTTTCAAAAGATGAATATGAAAAGAATTATGGATATTCCAATTAGATGGAAGCTCTAGTCTATAGGCCACATCATTAATCTTTTGAAGGATTTTAAATGGCCCATAATATCTAGGCGCTAGCTTAACTGCAGGGAATTTTTCCACACTCTTTAATCAACGTTTTTCAATTCTCAAAAGTACATAATCACCTTCTTGAAATGAGAAATCTTTACGCTTCCTATTTGCTTGAGTTGTATACTTCTCTTGAGCTCTTGCAATACAATCACGCACTTCAGATAAAATGCGATCAAAGTCTCTAACATATTGGTCGTCTCGGCAGCTTCAATCGTATGAGAAAGTCTAGTAGCCGGAATAGGTAAAGCTCTACCATAGATAATCTCAAATGGTGCTCGACCAGTAGCAGTATGCGGAGTATTATTATAAGCAAATTGGAGTAGGTGTATGTACTTATCCCATGCACTAGGTTGCTGGGAAACATAGGCTCTAAGCATATCTAAGATAGTGCTATTTGTGACTTCGGTCTGTCCATTCGATTCCGGATGGAAAGCCGTGGAAAAATCTAACTTAGTGCCTAAGTTTGAGAAAAGAGCAACCCAAAAGTGACTATAAATTTTAGAATCTCTATCAGAAACTATCACTTTGGGTAGTCCATGATGAACAAAAATTTGCTTGACAAATATGTTCGCGGCTTGCTGTGAGAAGTTAGTGTCTTTTTACATGGAATGAAATAGGCTTGCTTACTAAACCTGTCCACTATTGTCCAAATCATGTCATGATGACTGGAAGTAGTAGGAAAGCCAGTAATGAAGTCCATAGACACTTGTTCCCATGGTCTATCAGGAATAGGTAGAGGCATAAGCAATCCTAAAGCTTTGCCTTTGTAGCTTTTAATTGCTTGGCAAATGTTACATTCAGCTACAAATTTAGCTACATCATTCTTCAAATGAGGCCAAAAGAATTCTCGAGAAACTACTTGAAGTGTTGCGGAAACTCCTCTATGTCCCACAAATGGTGGTTGGTGCATCTCTTCCAAGATAAGCTGTCTATAAGGTTAACACACAATCTTTTCTCAAAGAAAAGATAGCCATCATTATGAGAATAACTTCCTTGAGGTGTCCAATTGTTTTCACGCAATTTGATCCATATTTCAGAAAAATCTGGATCAACTTCATAAGCTTCTTTCATAAGTACAAATGGTTCACTTTCAATAATGAAAATGTTGTTGATATTTGGTCTTCGACTCAAAGCATCGGCAACAACATTTTCTTTTCCAAGTTGGTATTGAATCATAGGTTGGAAACTTTGAATGAAAGATGCCCATTTGATGTGCCTATCTGAAATAAGGGATTGCCCATTTGATGTGCCTATCTGAAATAAGGGATTGCGTTAGCAAATGCCTAATGCTTTGTTGATCCGTCTTGATAAGAAATTCAAAACCCATTAGATAATGCTTCCAGATTTTCAAAGCATGCACTACTGCTGCTAATTCTTTGTCATATGTGCTATAATTTTGCTCTGCAGGCTTAAGCTTTCTACTTTGATAAGAAATAGGATGGTTGTCTTGCATAAGAACAGCTCCAAATCCTTTGCCACTAGCATCAGTCACTACTATAAAGAATGGTCTTTGAAAATCAGGTAGTGTTAGAACTGGTGCTTGTGTTAAAGCATTCTTGAGTGTTGCAAAAGATTTATCTTGCTTTTCAGTCCAATTGAAATTTTTAGCTTTCTTAAGGAGTTCAGTCAAAGGATGAGCAATACAAGCAAAATTCTTGACGAACTTCCTATAATAACTACATAGGCCAAGAAAAGATCTAAGATCATGTATGTTTCTAGGCGTAGGCCAAGAAGCAATACACTTAATTTTTTTAGGATCTACACAAATCCCTTCAGCCGACACTATATGACCTAAGTATTCAATCTCTTTTCAGGATTGACATACAATTCATTTTCTCTCAAAAGGTTGAACACTTGTTCCAAGTGTTCATGCTCTTGTCGATCCTTGCTGAAAACAAGAATGTTATCAAAGAACACTATAACAAAACTTTGAAACTTAAGGAATATACGATTCATCATACGGCTGAAAGTAGCTGGAGCATTGGTCAAACCAAATGCATAACTAAAAACTCATAATGACCTGTTTGGGTTCTAAAAGCTGTCTTGAAAATGTCAGATTGAGTCATACGAACTTGATGATACCCAGACTTTAGGTCAATCTTGCTAAAGACCTTTGATCCTCTAAGCTTGTCAAGAAGATCATCTACCCTAGGAATAGGATATCTGTTCTTGACAGTAATCTTATTCAATGCACGGTAGTCTACACACATTCGGTAAGTTCCGTTCTTCTTCTTAACAAGAAGCACTGGAGCTCCAAAAGGTGAACTACTAGGTCGAATAAGGCCTCTCTCTAGCAAGTCTTCTATTTGGTTTTGGATTTCTTTTTGCTCTAAATTGTTGACTCTATAGGGAGCTTTACAAGGCGGAGAATTTCCAGGCAATAAGTCAATACTATGATCCTCAGGCCTAGACTTAGATAATCCTGGAGGTAGATCTTCCATGAAACAGTCACTAAATTTGGAGATAAAAAGATAAACTTTGGACTTTTGGATGTGTCAGACTCAGCATCAAGCTGGTTAACCCATACCATATAAGTCTTGTCTCTTTTTCTTAGAGCTCTCTTTGCTTGAGTGTGACTCAACAAAGGACTCATTTCTCCTTTGACTTGACACTGGAGGATAATATTTTCATTGTCCTTTCTTAGAGAAATGCTATGAGTATCATAGTCTATAATAGGATTATACTTGTGTCTCCAAGGCATACCCAAAATTATATCTACCCCTTGTAAAGGTGCAACTAAGAAATCTCTCTTTTCTGTTAAAGGCTTGATGCATAAATCCAAATCTTTCACCTCTTGCATGCAATTATACTTTGTTCCAGTAAATGCTGCTTTGACTTTATAGTGCGTAGGTGAAGAATGAAGATTTAGTGCTCTAAGTACCTTTTCAGAAATGAAATCATGTGTACTACCATCATCATGTAAAATAACAACTTCATGTCCATTTATTGTTCCTTTTATTTTAAGCAAAGAATGAACATGAGGTTTATCTTCTTGTTCTGAGTAGTCTGGATCGGAATTACCCTCTTGCTTGAATGATTCTTCCTCATTGTCGTCTTCTTCAATCATATTGACTCGAGCTGCTGCTGCCTGCTGCTGGTGTTGAATTCTTGATACGCTCCGGACAATTCGGTGCTATGTGACCTTCTTTGTGGCACTTGAAACATTTGATAGTAGATGTCTTCGATTTCCCACCATTGACTTTCTTATTGGTACTCATGTTGCCTTTAGCCTCGTCCTTGCCTTTGTCATAACCTGGTTTATACATCTTCTTTGAAGCATAAAAAGATTTAGTAAATGGTTTAGAAGAAGTACCCTCATGTGCTTTAATCTCATTAGGAAAACCATTTTTACGTTCAGAATTAGTTGCCAAAGATATTGCAGAAGATAGTGAATGAGGTCGAAACATATTCACATTGGCCCTAATGGTAGATCTAAGGCCCGAAATGAATTTCCTCTTTTGATCCTTCTCGCTGACTCTATCCACAACCTGCACCTGTAATAAAGTATTCCAGAACTTTTCTACATACTGTGACATAGTTTCCTTTTCCAATTGATGCAAAGTGTCCCATTGGTGTCTAACTTTGGACTTGAATTGTGAGGGTAAAAAGTGCTTTTTAACCAGCCGTTGAAATCTTTTCCAAGAATCTGGCTTGTCACGACCTTGCTTTACTACACTCCACCATAAAGCTGTGCTGTCTACCAAATGATTGACTGCACATTTAATCTTATCACTCTCTGAAAATTTTTCTCCTGAAAAATAGTCATCTAGTTGACTAAGCCAAGCTAAAATGGCTCTAGCATCCTTCTTTCCGTCATAATTTTGAAATGTGAAAGCTTTCCGACTAATCTTGGATTCTTTTTGTGACCTTTGTGCTTGCAATGTAGCATTTACAGCCCTTTGGATAGTGTCATCTTCGTCATCAAAAGATAGTGAAGAGTCACGCTTGCGTCTACGACTCGTGAGTTGTCTCTCCAATTCAATGCGCTTCTCTCTTTCTTCTACAATTTGATGTTGTAAAGAAAGGAGTTGCTCTTGAATTGATGGCGAGATAGGAAAACCTGCCATAGTCCTTGTGCAAATGATGTAGATAAATAAAATTTTACTTTATTTGATGTAAATAAATAAAGCAAATGTAAGTACTTATCTTGTTTTTCTCCCGCAATTTGATCTTGGTTGAAGCTGAACAAAGACGCTGTTCAATGGCTTCAAACAAATCCCGAACGATTCCATGTGATTCAAGAGACTTGGGCTAGTCGAATTGTTGATGAAATAATTTTTCTGCACTTTGAAACCTGCTGAAACAGTCCTGTAAACTTGCCCAATCTCTGCAATATTTTTCTGAAATTTTTCAGAATTTTTCAGAAACGATTTCGAAATTTTCTGACCTTTTCTAGGCAATTTTTAAGCCTTTTAAAACCTGTAAATCACTTTTCTGCACCCAAAAATTTCAGATTTGGAAACCTTTTGCATTTCTCTTCAAATTTGAAAATAGAAGTAAAGGCTTCAAAAAAAAAGTGATGTGACTTGTATGGGGATTGAAAAAAGTAAGACTTGGATTAAGAAGAGATTAAGCTTATGATAATTAAGCTTATGGAATTTTTCCAAGCACCTCCACTCGCCGTTTTGCGCCGGTAGGCTGCCGCCGTGCGCCTCCTTCTTGGGTTTCTTTTTGAGAATTTTTTGATGGCTTTTACACTGATTTATGTGCTCCATCCATTATGGATTTGCTAGTGCTTGAAGCTTTCTGATTTCTGAGAGAATACTATGAGATTTTTGGCTATGAGGATTTCATCCATACGGTCAGATTTTGAGTTCACTCAGTATTTGGAAAAACCACTTTTTGATAGAGAGAGGGATGATTTTGTAGGGTGGTGAGTGGATTTGAGAGTAGATCTAGTTTTGAATCTTTGTCCTTTGGGTAAAGACCTACAAAACATCCTTCTGTCCGCCGTCCACTGGATAAATTCTTGCACTTTCTTGATTTTTGAGAAGTTGAAGCCCTTTCCTACCTTCTCCACAAATCTCCTCGCCCAAGCTCTGATACCACTGCAACGGGAATCTTATTCTAGGATAGATTGTGGAAGAGTAGAGAATTCACAAGAATTGATTCAACCATAAAAACCATTGCTTTGCAAGCTTCAACTAAATCAAATCAATTGAAATTTAAACACTTAACAAAATTAAAATACTTAGCTCAATAGACCATATTGGGTGCAATCTTCCCCCCTCTTGTGCGTGGCCTCTCCCCACACAAGAGTATTTCTTTATTAGCTTTCTTTTCACCAAAATTAGGCCATAGCTCCCAAAATATACAAGATGTGCTTTTTAGAGAGCACGGCACTCTTCTTTAACAAAAAAAGAGTGTCAAATATTGGGACTAGGGTAAAGCCATAGGCTTTAATAAATTTCACATAATAAATGTATCTTTCCTAAAGTTCAAAATGGAAAAATCATTTGCTAAGGTTGCAAGCTACTATGCTTGCCAAAAATGAAATGTGATGAACCAAGACATTTCTTCCAAAGTAAACTCTTCAATTCCCATAGTCTTCATCACCTGAAAATATAAGCCCAATTAATTTTTAAATTAATCCCACAAATATTAAACAGGCACAAATCATAACCAACTCATGACTACTAGACGTAAGTACTTCCAGGGATCACCCTGCCAATACAAATCTAACTGAAATAATCATAGACTATCTCAAACATACGTCGTATACCGCACGTATTAATATTTAACCCACGATATTAACCTAGCCAGCATGACGCAAGAGTAACCTAGGCGTCCCCAAATTACTCAAGAGAAAAAAAAGAAATAATATTCTTCTAGAGGACTTAAAATATATTCTCATAACATGATTATTGTGCAAAAGGTATAAGTTCTTTGTTAAAATGTGCTTACACATTTTGCACAACACCCCAGTTCAGTGGAATGGGCAAGTCATCGGCTAGCATTGTCTTCACTGCATTGTGGATTAAATTCGCACCTCTCCAGCACTAGAGTATAACTTTTGAGCTTCTTGGCCTGTAACTCCAAGAGCTTGTCCTATTTTTCGTTAAACTTGCATACTATTCATGATTATCCTTTAAGTTCGTGATTTCCTCTTCATACTTATCCAACTTATCTGTATTTGCTTTTAATTCTCGAAATCCAGCAGCTTTCTTCTCAAGTTGGTTAATTCTCTAAACATCCTAAGCTTGCTGGTCGTCTAGTTCAGCATTTCTTTTCTTCAACTCTTGGTTGGCCAGTTTTAAAGTTATTACTTCATTCTTGAGCTATTCTACATTGTGATCATAAGCTTTAGCCTGCTCCTTAAAAATAATCCATTCTCTTTGAACATGGCTAAGCTATTAATCATACTCAACAAGTACTTTTTTTTCTGTCTTGCTAATTTTCAACTTCAATATATGACTAGATCCCTAAAGTCTTTGTGGGTATCCTTGCAAAACCTCCTACAGCTGGTGTCGAAATCTCGCCAGGCCCTCTAGATCCACCTCCTCTAGATCCACTTGCTCCAGATGTGTCATCTAGATTTCACCTTATTAGGATGTCAAGCCAACAGTTAGGATTAATCAAAAATTTAAACAACATACAACTTCTCCATAAGCTGCTTGATCCAAGATTTGTATGTACTGACATTGCTGGCCCCGTGAGCTCATAGACCCCTACATCTCTAGCCACATCCATTGCATTAATCCGGCTCTGCAAGATTTGGAGTCTTGCTTGACCAGGTTTATAGGTGGCTTCATGTTGATTCATAGCAAATAAATGTTGTCATAAGATTTTGACACCAATTCTGAACTTGTATACTTTTGTTGAAAGCCTAGGATCTCATCTTGCATCCTTGCTTTATCCACAATAGACTGTGCTACGTCTCCTCTGAGCGCCTTTATAGTCCGCCTCAAGGTTTCCTGTTTTGTTTCTTCCAAGGCTACCACCTTGTTCCGAATTGCAGACAATTCTACCAAGTTAGCTCTAGATTTTGCAAGCTCATTTCTAGACAAGTCTAAAGCATATGTAGAACCTCTTCCTGAGTTATCAATGATGCAAATGCACCAATTGCTTTTGTGGCAGTTAGAGATATACTTGCAAGTATTTAGAAAGCCTCTTTTTGAGCTATCAATGATGCACTAGGTCCTTTTGCGACACTGGAGATATACTTACAAGTAGCCTACAATAAAACTGTCCACCACCACTTCCACGTCATCTGGAAAGATTAAAGAAATAGAGCTTCCTACCACATCTGGAATCTCTAGAGTTGTCTACAATGGCTCCGGCCCTTCCAACTCTCTGGATTCCCTGAGTGCCTCTACTTGTGCCTACGCTTCCGCCTTCAATTCATTCTCTGGGGTTTTTTCTGTAGCTATCTCCTTATGGGACCCCTCCCCCATCTCCTTGTCCTAGAACTTCTTCACTTTCTTTTGAAACTGGGGCACCCCCCATGCTCCTAAGGGAGGTGTCACAAGGATCCATACTGTGGTGGAGATCCCTTAATAAAGAAAATGTAAATATCGCCCAAGTTTTTGGAATAGAGCTTCATGCCAATTGTCTGCACTGGCTCCAATCCTTCCAACTCTCTAGATTCCTTGAGTACCTCTACTTGTGCCTGCACTTCCACCTCCAATTCGTTCTCCAGGGTTTTTTCTTTAGCTATCTCCTTATGGGACCCCTCTCCCAACTCCTTGTCCTAATGAGACCCCGTGATGTAATATTAATGACCCGATGTATGTATGCAAGTGTGACAAAAATGGTATACACAAGGGCCAATTCTGGCCATTTACCGAAATAGGACTTCAATGTAAACCGATTAACTGGCTTCGATAGTTTCACATCATCTAGTGATGCCAGCTCAAATGTACCCGTACCAAATTTTATGGATATCCGGTAAAGTCCAATCCAACTTAGCTTGAGCTTACTTGGATGCGGACCCATTCTGGAATTGAATAATAAAACTGGATCACCTACATCAAAAATCTTAAACTTTGTATTCCGATCCAAAAAAAGCTTTTGATGCCTCTCGATGACATCATCATTCTAGCTACTCTGTCCTAATGCTAGCAACTGCTCTAGATGATGCATGATTGATTCCTCCAAAGAAAGTGTGTGAGTTACTACTACCTGAAAACTAAGAATAATGAATTCCATCAACACAACTGCTTCCAGACCATATATTAATGAAAAAGGAGTGTGACATGTTGCCACTTTTTTATAAGCTATCCGGAATGCCAAGAGTGCCGAATATAACTTTTAGTTTTGGTCCCAATCTGTTTGATTTTGATTAACAATATTCTTCAAGGTTTTTTGCAACACTCCGTTTGTGGATTCAACCTGACCATTTGCTTCTGGTGGATAATAAACTATGGACTTTTTTTGTATTATCATATGATACTCTTTGAGACTCTTGATGACCTCATTCAAGAAATATCCACCTTGATCGTTGACCAGTTCAATTACACAATCGAATCTAGTCATTATCTCAAACAAGAATTTTTCTACTAATGTAGCAAAATATGGTCCGTAGTCTCACCAGAATGTATTTATTGCTAGTTCTTTGAGTTAGGGGCTTGAAAGGTCCTACAAAGTCCACTTAAACATCGAGAACAAATAGCACTACATCCAAAAATTGATCTAATACTCCATCTGACAATTCTCCGAACTCTATCCAAGATAGAAATTTTACAACTATATGCTTAATTCCATACATGTGTTCTATGGTAAACTCGAATTCCTGTAATAATAGCATCTATCTTGCCAACCAGTGAGATTAGGCTTGCTCACCAGATAAACCAATGCTTAGTGATAACAAGGAAAATACAACTATTGCTCAGAAGATAATGCTTGAACTTATTGGCTGAATAAACCATGCACAAGGCTTCTCTCTCTATTGTTGTGGAGTAATTCTTTTCTACAGCAGACAACATGTAGCTTGTATAATAAATTGGGCAAACCATCCTTCTTTGGTTTGCTACATTAATGCACTTTCGATTGCAACATCTAATGCATCCACAAAAACATGGAATACCTCTCTCAATTCGAAGGTTACACTATTGGTGCTGCTACTAACATCATTTTGAGATACTAGAATATGCCTACTTACATTTTTCACTCCATACATACTGAGCATTCTTCTTTGTGAGTATGTAAAGTGGATATGCCGCATGTGCAAGATAACGAAGGAACCTTGTGTGCTATTTAATTTTCCCAAGAAACCTGCCCAACTCTTTGATGTTGCGTGGAGCTTGAATCCTCACTATGACGATCACCTTTTGTGGATCCATTGATAATTCTTCCTCTGAAACTAAGCGTCCAAGCAACGCTCCGTTACTAACTACAAAGGCACATTTTGCTAGATTAAGGCTTAATCTGGTTTCTTGGCACCTCTCCAAACACGGTGTCAAATGATAAAGATGCTTTGAGTACTTTCCAAGCACACTGAAATCATCCCTGAATACCCTCATGAATGTTATAATATATTCATCAAATATTTCCTGAACCATTATTTGGAAGATTAGGCGGCTAAATTTTACACTTTCAGGAGTCGGTGGATCTGACAGATTAGCCAACTGAGGCACTTATGGTAGAATTGTTTGTTCGGGGTCTGCAGAAGAAAAAACCTGCTATAGCATCTGTTGATCTCACCATTAGAAGCTGCTCGAAGATCAAAGATTAGTTTAGGGGACAATTCGACTTCAAATAAGGGGAAGAAAAAGTGGAAAGAAGATTCCTTAGAGTATGAGCAAGAGGATGCCACTTCGAAAGATGACTCGAATGCGGAGTTGGAATTAGAATCCAAGCACAAGAACTGAAAGAAGAAAAGCTTGAAGTTAAAGAAGATTGAGGAACATCATGGGCTAAGCTTCAAGGTGCAAGTGCAGGAAGAGTTGAATCTGGACTGTGATTGGACGTCTAGTGTACGAGGTGTTTAAATTAAGGTTACACCAAGAAGGAATGTAAGCATACTCCCTATTGTGCTATATGTCACACCACCACTTTTGTTACGAAGGCTTGTCAGTTCAATGGCAGAGTGCATCATCCGCAACATCAAGCGGAGCAGACCTAGGCTGCAGTTCCAGTTCAATAGAAAGCACCAATCAACCACGTGAAGATGTAGTTTCCATTCGGCAACAGAGGTACCAGATGAATCTGAATTATGTCCATCATGTTTAAGAAGAGATTTCTAAGTTGCTAAAAGTAGGTTTTATTTATCCCATTGACAAAGTGTCTCCAATTATCATCGTCCCCAAGAAAAATGGGAAGTTGTGGATTATCGAAGTTGCTACTATCACAGATTCCTTTTCATTATCCTTCACAGATTCTCTTTTGGATGCTATTGGTGATCATGAAATGTATTTATTTTTGGATGGATTCAGTGGTTACAATTAGGTGCAGATGGCACCTGAAGACAAAGAAAAGACAACTTAGGGAGGTGTTTATCCAATGTTATGAAATTTGGATTAAAGAATGCACCGGCTACTACGAGGTGTTTCCTCCAAGCGACGTAGTTTCTCTAGCACCTACAAGGATATCTTATTCCTCTGTCATCAATGCAAAAATGCATCGATGATATGTTGGGAAGGTACTGCACATGCCAATTGGTCTCTTGCCCATCAAAAGTGCCATTGAATGTATTACGCTTATGAGCAATTGTAACTGTAAGTGGCATCCCATAGGCTAATCAGGTGTTCTCAAAATTTGACGTGTGTATCCGAATCCTCCTTACCATGGAACTTTGGATATTTGACAAATACCCATGGAGGTAATGAAGCACATGCAAGACCGCATGGATTGAAAACCACTCCAAGAAAGCATCTAGAGTCAGAGGCTTTGGATGACCTACAAAGAATAAAACCGCACCTAATCCAACAAGCAGTAGTCTAGATATCAATAGGTTTCGAGCTGCGCTAGGAACAGGTACAGGTGTGTCAGGTGTCCGTCGAATGCTCACCGGTCCATAAATGAATGATCCAGCGACAACGGACAACAGCTTAATAAGAATCATTACCGCACTTTGCTTCTAGAAGAAGCAATTCTTGCACATCCGAGTGACCATGTGATGGGAAATAATACTAGATAGCCACACAAAAGTGGAAGCCAGCTTGAACACAAAAATGGAAGACTTTCTAACATACCTAGAGCAAAACACCCACGAAATGTAATGAGTTCAACTTGATCAACCAAACTCCACAAATATATTAACAAAACAAAGACATGTGGAATAGGCAAAATCTCTTCGCCTAAGGAGAACACATCAACATGTAAGACGAAACGACAAACTCCATCAAGGTCTAAGTGAAAACAAAGACGAACTCAAAAATGTCCTAAAAGACAATGAATGATACACAACTTAACGGGCAAGGGTAGAAAATCCACCCATGCCATCTCCATGCAAAATTTGCATTGTGGTCCGATTCTAAAATCTAACATGTGCAAGAAATCGATCGCACCAAGATCGCCAAAAGTGCTGGTGGATAATCATACATAAAGTTTACAAATTTAATATTAAACATGATTATGACATTACTGAAACATGCAAATGATGAACACATTGATTATAGAACTTTACATACAATACCTATAAAGAACTATGAAACAAAGATGCATAATTGACTTTCGCATATATCTTCTTTCTCTCTCTTCTTCTCTTTGTATACATGAGCGCTTAGCGAATAAATAATCATCTAGATCGAGAAACAAAGAGTCACCTCCAATCCGACATGCCGTTTGAGATAAGGTAGTCCTAAACTAAGGTAAAAGTAATAAAGCTATGGTACGTTATTTCCTAAGCTAACACCCTTGCGATCCTAGGAGCAACCGAGCAACCGTTTAGAGTTTTTGGATGGCCTTTTCGACAGTGGTTGATGTGAGGAAAGTGCATGTAGTGGGGCGAGGTTCAAGTGGGTGTGGGAGTGGAGATTGTGCTTGAAAATACGATAAGAATCTGCAAAGTGTGCTAGATGTAGGGATTTGTGATGGTGTTGGTGGGAGTTGTTCCATCAATCTACACCACAACATCTCCTCTAAGTTGCTGCACAAGAAGAGTGTATATATCTCCTAGTATTGCTTTATCACATATGCTCATTTCTTGCAAAGAGTGAGAGCGATTATTTGTTTGACCATCACGCTCAAGGATTTGACCAATTGCTACCTCTCGCTTGAGACGCGCACTTGTGGAGCAACACTAATCACCATGCAAACCATTATGAGGGATGGTACCCATCCGAGGCTTTAGCATTGGAGTGTATGGTAAGTTAGCTATCGCTACAAAATGTATGGTGTTGATGAGTTAGGAGGTGAGGGTGGCAAGGAAACTTATGGGTCCATATATACCAAACCATGATCAATGATAATGGCATAAAAATGTAACATTCATGTGTGAAGTGTGTAGGAGGAGTGGTTGGGTTGGGTGGTGTACAGCCAATGGAGAAGGAGAGATCTAAGTGTGGTCGGCTCCAACAGGGCATGTGGGGATGCTGAACTCGAACATAAGTGAATCAAGCTCAAGGGGTCCCATAATATAATCCACTATGCTCGATCCTCCACGATATGGAAAGCTTGTGAGTTTGCCAAATAGGGACCACTGTGCCATTCCACTATATACGACACACACCATGCCGAGAACCCCACTCCAAGGGGTGCCTCCCATATCTAGTGATAGCTCCAAGGTCCTAAGGAGTAGCATTAACATCATAGCCAGGCAAGTAGACCATGTATGATGCAAATGATGACACTGAAGTGCAAGAATGGCATCCGAACCCAAGAACTCCCGATTTGGGAGCTCGATGCATAAACTCCTACCCAGGACTCTATATATGTCTACAAATGACTCAAAGGGCCTATGAGACCATTAATAGTACAATGATACCATGGGTATATAGTGTCATGGAAACACTCAAAAAGAACGTGAAAACCCAAAACTGAAACACGACTCTTACGAGCCTCCTAAACGCTAGATGTGGCTATGATAAGGGCATGTCATGTCACCAGAGAATGTCATGGATGTCTGTGCAGTGGAGATCCTCAGTACTCTAGGCCAGGGGCGTTTGGCACTTAATATAGAGCAGGCATGCTCCCTCATCAAGACTCCTCTGGAATGCAAATATGACCCTTATGTATCGCTGGTATGAGCTGATATCGATGCAGCAGTGTCAACGTGGGTGGCTGAAGTAGATGAGGCGACGTCTTGTATGGACTGGCCTTGTCTCTCAGCATGTCCTCTCAACACGAGAGAGAGAGAGAGAGAGAGAGAGAGAGAGAGAGAGAGAGCTTATAAGAGTATTGATAATGTGTTTTTGAACATCTTATTTGAATAGCATTTGTTAAGTCAAACTGAACTGTTTTTTTCCTTGACGATACATTACAAAATTGAGGTTTAAAAACACAAAATTTTACACCTTAAGGACCAATTAAAAAACATCACATTAAGAAAGGAAAACCCTGTGCACCTTTTCTCAATCACCAGAACAAAACACATTTTCTCAATCACCAAAACAAAACATACTTTGGAATTTCCCCAAAGCTTGCAAACCATGCGGTTTAAACCCTTCCTAAAATAAGCCGCTGAAAAGTAGGATACACAACTTAATAATCTGTGTACAGCACTCCAATAAATTTACCATCACAGCTTAATAAGCCACTCACCATTTGAGTTAAATTATGGACCCATGATTTCAACTGTGAAAACGGACACTACGGCTGATCTGTGTGCGTATTCCAGTTGGCTCTCCTCCATATGATCCACTTGGCAGCTTGATTTCTCGCACTTGTCCCTTCCTTCTGATTACAGCCTTTTGGTGTTTCAACTGGAAGACAATTTTAAAACAAAAGCCCATCGAAAGGTGTTTGCAGTCAGCATTCCCTATTATTCACAAATCACCCTCACCCTAAATGGTTTGAGCTCATGAGGCATGAGCCGTGAGCCATGCACCGTACTGACTCATTATTTAAACATAACCATTAAAGGAAAACCAATAACACCAAGAACATCCAAAACCATGCAAGAAAAATCTTGACGACTGCACAGCAATGTTGAACAACGTGCTACCAAGCCTTGTCGTCACCTTATATTTCTTTCGTGGATTTTTTGTCAGCTTCTTCCGATGAGGTGTAAGACCCTTGTTTTTTTCCATCTGCAAGTGTTCAAAGTCAACAAAATGCACTTACATCCGTAAGCAACGTTCACATGTTTTGTAGGCAACTGAAATATATGTACACTTACCTGATATGATATGTGGCGTTTCCCAACGTCCTCTTCAACCACCGGTTCAAGTGTTACAGTCCTGCACAAAATTTGATCAGCAAAAGAAAAAGGGACCTGAACACAAGCTATTGGAATTTGACATAGCATCAAAAAGTCAATCTCATACATATGCTTCATACATGAAGATTCCATTGATCATTGTAAAATAATAGCTCTCCTCAATAGATGGTATCTATGCATGTCACTCCAATTTTACATTTGCAACTTCATTTGGATAAAATCTGTAGAAAGGATATTTACTTTGTATAGTTTATCTCTTTTGCTGCCTCTTTCGCAGCTTTTAGCCGTTTTGCTTCCTGATAAAACTCATCTTCTTCCAACTTAAAACCCCCCTGCTCGTCTGTGTCATCCGTTTCAGCACGAAAGGGAACCTTCCGCATCTCATGTTTGTTTCTCCTCTCTCCCAGATCCTCCTTCAGTGGAAGGTCCATATCCCCTGAAACAATCTGATCAGCAAGAAATGGTCAAAACGCAACAAAAAGCTGTAGCAGGACGATAATTCTAATATAGCATTAGCAACAAATTGTGCATAGAACATTGAACTTACTTAAAGGGGCTTGTCCATATCATGCTTTTAGGAAAGCTAATATACCTTCACATGCACACGAGAACTATTGCATTATTGCAATAGTAAACCACTATTTGAACAATGAGTGGTAGCTAATGTGACTCATGCAGGATCCCGGAAATAGGGAAAAACTGGCCGCCATCTGCTGTAGCAGCAAAAAGCATAGGTATGCTTGTAATTTCCTTCAGGAGCCTCTTCTTGCTGTGTTTTCCTCCACAGCAGCTTGCCTGGCTTCAGGCTCACCTTCTCCTTGTGTTTTTTTCCCTGTGAGCTGCCTGGGGCATGTACTCAAGCAAGGGGTTCTTGTGAAGATAAGAGATCCTTGGAAGTGATTGTGGAGCACCTATATATAGGGAGTCTGGGCCCTGGGGGCAGCAGAAGCTGGCCGAGCCCCAGCCGACTTGAGAAGAGGACAAGCAAAAATCATTTATGCTGTGTTTTCACATAAGCATTTATACTTGTGTTTTTTGCACAAGTCGGCTAGTGTGAAAAGGGTCAAGACTAGCTGACTTGAGAAGAGGACAAGCAAAAATCATTCATGTTTCTCTTTTCACACATGTTTCCTCCCAACGATGGGTGCTGATGTCACCATTTGGTCTATCTCCATTTCTGGAGCCACTTCTATGGGACTGTCACTCCATAGAGCCGCCAGATTTGTACCATGTTCACATGTGGCCAGGCCAGTGTCCTATGTGAAAGGGTCAGTCATCTTGTGTCACATGGACGGAAACCAGTTTTGTGCCACCCGTGTGTGAACAGTATTGTGCCATATGGACGGGAGCCTGTTTGCTGTGACCAGGATTTTGTCTTCCCATGGGACTGTCACTCCATGGTAGAACTGGTATTTGTGCCGACCTTTGTCTATGGGATTGTCACTCCATAGGAAGGCCCGTGCCAGGATTTGTGTTTTGCCTATGGGACTGTCACTCCATAGGAAAACCATGACTTTACATTACTGTCACGTCAGTTTGTGCCTGACAAGAAATCCTTGTACAAGTTTCATGAAAGGGAGATTTCGTCCATTACATGTGCACATGCATTCATGTTTGCATGCACAAACTTGTTTTCGCATGACTTGCTTTCGTGTGTTTGCTTGCTACGACGTGCCAGTACATTGGACGGGGACGCCCCGAGTGTACTATGGGTGTGCTGTCTACTGACGAGTTGGTGTGGCGTGTGAATAGGTGGTAAGTATTGCCCTTTTGGGCCTTTTCAAATGTAAAATCCATAAAGTAATGTAAACCTTAATGTTTATAAGGTTGGGTGTTCACACACATTTAAAATATTGATCGGACACCTTTTTAATGTGGGTGCCCAACTTAATTAAGATTTAATAATATTTAAATTAAGGACTGCATGGAAAACATTTCCTTTCCCACACGTGGATGGTAAGTGAGGGGGGTGGTTGATAAAAGGAGGCGACTGCTGTATTGAGAGGGGGAGACGGGTTTTCTGAACCCGCCTCCTCCAACCCGCCTGGCTACTTCCTTGAATCCATCTCCTCCAGCCCGCCTGTCTGCTGGAGTACCCGACTGCTACTATTGTCTTGTACCCGCCTACAGGTGCTGCCTTGTACTCGCCTACAGGTACCTACTGCTACTGCCTTGTACCCACCTACAAGCACTTGCTACTACTTCTCTGTACCCGCCCTTGTACCTGCTGGTTACAACTCTTGTATCTGCCTTGTACCCAACTTTTGTACCTGCTGGCTGCCATACTTGTACATGTTGTTTGCACCGACCACGATTACATTAAAAGGAGGAAACAAACTCCTCACTTTACAACCCAAATTGAATCTTTGTCAGGTACTTGTTTCTGTATTTTCAAATTCAGATAGTATTAAAATTAAATGTTGTTTTTACAAGTCTTTTGTAGCCAAGCATCACCCCCAGTTGCCATCACCATGGAAGGCCACTGGGATGGTGATCTTTCCCGTGATTACCCTGACTGCGCCCTCACATTTAGAGGAGCCAGTGAAGGTCATTGGGGTATGAGGAAAAATTGGGAGCAAAGCTGACTTGGGAGCACCAGGTAACACTCCCTCCGCGGTGTTTCACCCTCCCAAGCGTTAGTACGGGCGTGCCTATTGGTGGACGGTCCCGAAAGACCAATGAGGGACGGGTGTTCACCCAATGAAGTGGGAGACTGCCTGTGATTTGGTCTACTCTGACAACCGATTCTTCATCGACAAAATCTTACTGTTTTTCAGTTATACTCACTCTCCATGTTATGGAGAAATCTGGCCTTGGGGCCCGTAAACACTTGTACATATAAATACTCCAAGAAATACAAATTGTATTGAGGGGGGGAGGGGGAGGGGGAGGGAGGAGGGAGGAGGCGTCCCTTTCCGGCCCCAGTGATGGTGTCAAGTGTTCTTTGTCATTAATGTTGCAAGTATTGTCAATTGTTTGTATTAGTTAAGTGATCTAAAAATGTGTATTTTATCTTCCAATTTGTAGGCCTCCTATAGGGAGCGGTTACATTGGTATCAGAGCCCGGTCGTCTCTCTTTGAGAGGACAAACACAGCCACTTGACTCAATGGACAGCCAAGGCAACCCTTTGGAAGTGCCAAATTCGAGAGGTCAGTCAAGTGCCTCTCGCGATTTTGATTCATTGCATGGAAGGCACAAGCCTCTTGAGAGAGTTTATGACAGTGCATTGATGAGACAGTCATCCCGTGGGAAAGAGCCTATGCACGAGGATGAGCCCAATGCACTGAGAGCTGAATTGAAACACATGAAGCAGCTTTTGCAGGTAAAGGAGCAAGAGCTGAAATTTTGCATGAAGATCCCCATGTACAAAGTGTCATTGAAGCAAGGAAAGCTAATGCTATGGTGGATATGACCTTTGAGTCTGTGGCCCGTGAAGTGGGCAAGAAGCCAAGGGAGTTGGCACTCTATCTCATCCGAAAGGGTGAGATAGGAATTCGCCTTGTTTGAAGCATGGAGACCCAGCATCTCAACGGTTGAGGTCTTTTATACACAAGGAAGAGGTATCAGACACTTCTCGTCATGCGTCTACTTCTCATGGGACAAGAGGAAACAAATATGTGCATGTTGGAGCTAGTGGGCGACATGATGGCCTTGTGGATTCAAAGCACATTTATCATGGAGAGAGTGGTCGGCATACAAGCTGAAAGACTTTTCCCATTGAGTTGTCTCGTGGTGAGACATTGCATCATTTGAGGAGGTCACATGCATCTGGGCCACAGATTCATAATGCACATGGCACCGTGCCTCGTGAAACATCTTTGGTTGCCCATGAAGCCCATGCAGAGAGAGCCGCCCCATTGGATAGGGGAAAGAGAGAGAGGGAAGAACATGAATCACATCCCAAAAAGCTCAAGGAGTTTAAGGCACGAGACAAGTCCGTGAAGTTTGATGCCTTTCATGGAGAGTATGATGCCTCCACAGTGCTTGCTTTTGTGGCTCAGTTTGACATTGCTTTTAGTGATGAGGACTTCACGGAGAAGTGTAAATTCGCCATGCAAGCATGTTTTTGAAGGGGACAGCTGCCCATTGGTGAATCACTGAAAAGACCACCAAAGATCATATTTGTACAGGACAGATTTTATGCCCAATTTTTGCCTCCAAATGCGGAGCAAACTCTCACACAAAAGTGGAATAGACTTGAGCAAAAAGACAATGAGAGTGTGCAACAATATGTCAACAAATTTTGGAAAGTCTTGCTTGAGGTTACTCCCTTTATGCAACTCTCCGAAGATGAAAAGAAAAGGAAGTTTCTCTCCGGGTTGCAACTAGCTTACCGTTCGGGCAACGAATTGCACCCGAAACACACCCTTCAGCAGCTCATAGCATCTGCTCTTGCTACGGAGCCATTGGTGCTTAAAATTAAGCAGGATCAAGGAGGTTCTAAGGGCAAAGAGAGGGCTGTTCCAAACCTGCAGAAAGGTGGACAGCCACCTAAAAAGAACTTTCGGGAAGCCCAAAAGGGAAGTAAAGTTGAAAATACCCCATCCAAGGACATTGGACCAAAGAAGAACAAGTTTGGCTAGACCCCCGAGCAAAGGGAGCAATATGCAAAAGGGGGGAAATGCTTTTCTTGTTGTAGTAAAGAGCACATGTTTAGGCAATGCCCTACCCGCAAGCAAAAGCAAGAGGACAAGCCACCCAAGGCAAATGTGCATGCCATTCCCAATGTACAAGGTAACACTCAGCATGATGGCAAAGAGAGGGTGGTATGCAAAGCTTGGGGACAAATTAGAGATCAGCTTGCCTTATTCATGTTTGATGATTGTGCAACAGATAACTTCATCTCTATAGAGATGGCAGCCGCCTTGGGCATAGAGATTGTGGACATGGGACACCGACCATGTGAACATTGGTCTAAGAATAAAGCATTTTCCCTCCATTATTAGCCAACACACTAAAATTGAGAGGGTGCTTTCACTCAGCCGGCATCCACGCCCACTCGCCTTCATCGGCTCAACGTCAAGGAACTACCAGTTTGCCAAGTTCTTCCTCCATGCCTCATGAGGAACGAGCTCAATTATTGAAGCTTTTGAAGCCTCCCAAGTTCAGCGAGAAGATGGACAGAGAAGTCATCACCAATTGGACCTGCGAGATGGCTGCCATGTTGGCAAAAGTAGGTGATTCAGATATTTTTAAGCTCCATTTGCTGCAACGGCTTTGACAAGTAGACTTTGATAGGTGCCACTCTCTTGTGGTGGGAAGACCACCTTAGGCACCACTCGGTGACTTGTTGGGATGACTACCACAAGGCAGTCTTGAAGGAGTTTATTCCCGTAGATTACCAACGTGAATTGAAGAAACAGTGGGAGCGTTTTATGCAAAAACGTGGCGAATTGACTTTGATGGAGGAGCCTCAGAGGACATCATCAGAGACTGTGTTGAAGTTGCCTACGAGAGTGGAGACCAATGGCGTAGTCCTAGCCACTGCCATGAGAGGCAAGCGGAAGAAATCGAACCAATTTCGGGTTGTGAAGACCTTGGAGGACACCCCGAAGAACACGGGCAAGAAGCAGAATGGTAAGGGCAAGGAGAAGTCCAAGGAGAAGGCCAGTTCGTCTGCCACAACAATATCTACGACACCGGCGCCATCTGCTTCCCCTCCCACTCCCGTCAGTACCACAACTGCTCTTCACTTGACCCGGTCTTGAAGGAGTTCAGTGGTTGGGGAGTCCTTATCGTCTCACATAGCCCTATTGTATATCCGCCCTTCATATGAAATGAGTGGTATGCAAGGATGGTCATACATGTATGATATATGTCCGGGCTATTCAGCCCAGACAACTTGGAGGATTTGGCAGCAGATAGAAAACGCATTTTCGACAAGCATGGACACTTATTTAATGCCGATTTGCCCAAGGAGTTACCTCCATCATGGCCCAAGGACCACCACATTCATCTCATTCTTGGTGCAAAGCCCCATCTCGTGCCCCATACTAGACGAGTCATGCCGAGATCACAGAGCTCAAGCAGCAAATGAAGAAAATGTTGGCCAAAAGCATGGTCAGTCTGAGCTCGCCATTTGGAGCTCTAGTTCTCTTGGTCAAGAAGAAGAACAAAGGTATGCATCTATGCGTGGACTACCAGGTGCTCAACAAGCTCACTATCAAAAACAAGATGCCCCACATTGATAGCTTGTTGGATCAACTCATAGGGACAAAGTGGTTTAGCAAACTGGATCTGAAATCCGGATACCATCACGTTCACAAATAACCGGATGATATTCAAAAGAGGGCTTTCTGGACTTCATTCGGTTTGTTCAAGTTTTTTATGATGTCATTCGGGTTAACAAATGCCCCGGCTACCTTTAACACAATGATGTCCCCGATCTTCTAGCCTTGCCTTGGTATATAATTATATTCATCATTGTCTTCTTTGATGATATCTTGATCTTTAGCAAGACTAAAGATAAGTATAGAAAGCATGTGGAGACGGCCTTGCGGTTGATTGATGCCCATAATTTGCGGTTACACCCTCACAAGACGGAGTTTTTCACCGTCAAAATTTCTTTTTTGAGACAAGTCATCTCCAAGGGATCCAGAGAAGATTGAGGCCATTATTTTGTGGCCCATACTAGCTTTTATCAGCATTATGTCCCGGAGACCAATCCTATGACAGATGCCACAAAGGAGGCCCGAGGATTGGGTATTTTGTTGGACTCCGATTGAGCAATTATTCTGAGAAGCTCAAAGTTATTATGTCATCTGCTTCCGTTCTCCGGTTAT
This sequence comes from Cibotium barometz, assembly GCF_041138505.1. Lineage (NCBI taxonomy): Eukaryota > Viridiplantae > Streptophyta > Polypodiopsida > Cyatheales > Cibotiaceae > Cibotium > Cibotium barometz. Next base: position 20,815,046 of record NC_141055.1, on the reverse strand, counting down.
TACCGAATTTAGATGAGCCCTTCCATTTTCTACAATGCTAGTGGAGAAGGTCTTGGAGCAATGTTGCAGCAACATGGACACCACATGCTGCGTTGTGGTATTCCACATATGACCAAGAGCTGCTTGTAGTGGTACATGCACGCCCTTTCGCAACTATTTGATTGGTTCGGAGTTCCGTATCCATACAGATCACCAGTCTCTCAGATACTTGTTGGCATGGGCACAACAAGACTTGTCTCCCTGCCAGTTAGGGTGGTGGCATTTTCTCTATCAGATTACCTTACAGATTGATTATTTGCCTGGTAAGGAGAATGTGGTAGCCGACTAGTTGAGTTGAAGGCCAGATCTAGTGCACACCGTGGAGAGTTGACATAGTGATTATTTCATCCAATGAAGGTGATGTATGCTGAGGAACTAGATTTCAAGGAACCTTGGATCAAATATATGCACAGCATTGCTTCAGAATACACTATTCAGGATGAGTGATTAATTACAAGGATAGACTTTGTGTTGTCAAGGGTGGTGATTTTCACCAAATGCTTCTACATAAGACACATGATTTATCATGTCTTTTCTTTTGGCCTTGCATGAAGCACGATGTTCATCACTATGTACGGTTCTACCAGGTTGGTCAGTAGTCAAAGCCAGACACCAAGAAAGTTGCCGCTAAGCTTTTTCTAGAGTTGCCATGGGAAGACATTTCAATGTACTTTGTGGTTGGATTGCCAAAGAGCCGGAGGTTTCAAACGATTGTATTCTTATAGTTGTTGATCGGTTGAGTAAGCAAATCCACCTTATTCCTTGCAAGTAAGATGCAAATGCTCAAGACATGGCCAGGCTTTTCATCTAGGAGGTGCGTCGCTTACATGGACTTTCGAAGAGGATCGTCTCAGATAGGGATCCAAAATTCACTCGAGGTTTTTAGAGGGCCTTGTTCCATAGGTTGGGGAAGAAGTTACACAATAAAGTACCGCCTTTCATTCTCAGACAAATGCTAGACCGAGAGCATGAACAAGACTATAATCACCATGCTGCGGTGGTATTATCAGGAGCATCAAACTCCTTGGGAGGAGTTCTTGCCATTGGTGGAGCATGCCATCAATGATACAATACAAGCCTCGACCAAGAAGACCCCCTTTGAGGTCGTATATGGTCATTCGTTATCAACCCGATGACCCAAGCTCTCGAAACTTCCATAGGGAACTATGGTGCACACCAAGTGATTCGGGATTTGGACCAACTATTGCAACAAGTTCGGGAAGAAATACGGAAGGCGCAGGTGCCAATTACCTTGCGTCTTGGAGGACGATCTACAAGGTCCTAATTGTGGTTTTTCAGGATGGAGTCGTATATTGCACTGTAATCTTGTTTTTGTGGCATGATCACTGTGGTTAATTAGGCAGATTAGTGCTCGAAGCTACACACTGCCCATGATAGTAGGGCCCTCTAAACCAATGAAAAAGCTTGGAGTTCTTAATACCTGTGAATCCTTAAGGATTCTAAGATACACCATCTCACCAACCCTCACTACTCCAGGTGAATGGTTCTGATAGGCATAGAAATTAGATCTATGCTGAAGTCTCTATTTGGCAAGTTGCAAAAATTCCTGTTGGTTCTTGCAAAAAGAATGATTGCACCTTAACCATTGTGAATTTTCTAAAGCAAAAATCACTTTTTCAAGTATGATAAAATCGTGCAGATACTTACATGCTTTCTTTTTTGGAGTTTAGTACTGATAATCCTATGTAAGGATTTGTTGCTGGGAAGAGCTTTGTCCTCATCACTGAAATGTAACAGCTTGACGTAAATTTGTATTCTAACCATAACATATCAATTTACACATTCATGGTCAATTATCATTAAAATCTTACCTTTCAATCAATGCTATCAATTCACACATTCATGGTCAATTATCATTAAAATCTTACCTTTCAATCAATGCTTGAGGTTTTCCTTGCTGGAAAGGGTTTGTTGAAGCATGTGCCTCTGTAAGAATTATGCCCTGCACAAACAATATGAGCACCATTTCCTTATATATTATGAGCAGATAAGAAAAACAAATGTTACTCCACCAGCTTTTGTGTGTGCAGAAGCCACCTTAGAGCTACCTTTCAGCTAGTAGCGAGTCAAACTGGCCATACCTCTCAACCAACTTCACCTGACCATCACACCAACTCTTCAACAGCAATGCCCCCCTTGCTCTACTTTGCACCTTCACTAGCACATAGTTATCATTCTGATAAACTAATAGTGGATTATACAATCCAAAAAGGGTAGTTTTGAACAAAAGCAAGAGTCTTCCTGAAAGAGAGTAGCGAGTTCCTCTTGCTTCTATTCATTTCTCTTGCCTCTGGCCCAGATTAACTAGCCTTAGGAATACCACACTTGGCGTAACCTTTAACTTTAACACTTTACATGATACATCACTTGTTGGTGATAGCCCACCTCTCAGGCATTCTCCTAGCCCTCTAAGCTTCCTCCCTCTTGCACTTGCACCTGAAGGTTTCTTGATATAAAGCTATCTTCCATCCAAATTATCGAACGCATATCCACTTAGAGAGAAAAGAAAGAAAGAAAGACTTTATAAACGTCTCAGCAAAGACAATGCAGACTGCATCAGAGCATGTGCACCGTCTGGGCAGGGGTGCACAAGTATAAAGGGAGCCAGACAACAAGACAACATTTTGCATTCTGAGATTTGTGTTTCTAAAGGGGGGACTGCTGCCAAAGTGCCCAGCTTGTTTGAGAAGCAACACAAATAAGGAAAAACATTTCTAACGCTAGGGGAAATGCCTCAGATGTTGCTCCCACACAACAATGTTTCCCCACATAAATATTAAATGCATTGAGATGAAACAATGATGTGGCTCCATGCCTATCTAAGAAAATCAGAACGCTCTCTCACATGCAGATTAAGTACTATAACATTGCAAAAGAACCACAGCAACGTGGGCTGCATACCTCCTCAGATTTTTTAGCAGGATTGCTTCTGATCCCTTTTCTGTTAGGCAGTGCTCTTTTAAGGTCCTGTGTATATTCGTCTCCTTTCAGTAAAGATGACTGACTCACAACTGGCTGCACAAGTGGCCTTCGGTTTTCCTGTAATTGTTGTTTCACAATACAAACAAAAAGGATTGATTTGTTGTTTCAAGTGCAGTGTCATCGATCCACTCCAAAATCAACACATTTTCTTTTGCCTGCTTACTTCAGCCATCTGCAAACCACATCGATCTAGACTTGGTTTATCATTCAACTTGTCACCATTCCTGACGCTTTCTATGCTTTCGAATGTTGGAAAACTCATCAGTTTGTCAATCTGATTCTGCAGCTTCTTGTCTACTGGTTGAAGCTAAAGAAAGACAGTGTTTCATTCACATGTCAAGTCTACAATAATGTTTTTGAAGCTAAAGAAAGGCAGTGTTTCATTCACATGTGAAGTCTACAATACGGTTTTGATAGCTAAGAAGCTCTTATACTCACCTTCTCTAAGAGAATCCGGATCTCCACAAGGCGTGCAATTACAGGATGGTCACGAACGGACCGCCCCTCTGCCTTCATAAGAAGATAGAATACTATAGACTGGCAATAGCACAGAAGAAGCATGCGCTTTGTCTCAAGAAACCGGAGACCTTCATTGCTTGCAGTATTGCCTCCTTTTACCTGCTTTTCACCCAGTAAAGACTTAGCCTTTGATTGGTTGGCCAATACAAAAGAAAACAATAGGGGGAGTATGTTTTCAGTGGACATGGCCTGCTAAAGCATACCTTCACTAAGAGTGGCTCAACCTTGTTATGAAGTTCATCCAATCCTTCCCTCAACTCTGCAAGTAGCCCGACTAATTCAGGTGCATCACTGTTTAACCACGTCCACTAGTCTTTAAGACGTGAATGAAAGAAAACTTTTGTTATACACTTGTTCCATTGACCATAATAAGCAAGGGCTACTTTGAGAACAGATTTTGATAAGTTATCAAAAAAAGCGCTACCTCCAAACAAAGCATACCTCATAACCACGTTCATTTGCTCTTCTTTTGACAATGCACTCACATCCTTCTTTACTTCTTCCACAAACATATTTGCATCTTCACTTGAAGTACCAATACGCCCTCTTTGTGAAAGAGTACTCTTGCTTCTTTGAGTACCGTTCGCTTCCTGCCTCTTGACAACTTCCTGAAAATAAAAATCAGCAGCTACTTTCATCATCATATAATAGCATGCAAGAACCTCAATATCAGATAAGATTCAGGCAATATCTTTAAATGACAGCATCTGTACCTGTAGTGTCCTTTCATTCTCCTTTAAGGACCCTCCTACATCTTCTTCAATAAAATCAAAATCCTCAGAGCGAAGTGACTCTGCTTTTAAACGCTGCAGCCTAAGAGCCTCGGCTTCCTCTTCTGCAGGTGCCTCTTCATCACTAGATTGCAGCTGCCAATAAGCAAAAAAAGAAGCAACAATAGGTATCATACAAAATTTCTTTGTGGCTAGAAAATGCACTCTGCTTGGCAGTCTGTTGCATTCGAACCAGAAAGCACATCATGCCATTTTTTGAAAAGTCTAAACTAGAAACCAATCTCTCTGAGGACTCATGAAATGAAAAAGTTAAACAAAAATACCCTGCTTGCAGATATGAAACGTGTTTCCATATCAAGGGGGGGGCCTCTAAATGCTAACTTTTTTTTTTTAAAGAATGGGGTGTGGAAAAGAGAGAGGAAGGGGGAAGGGGGGGCGTGTTGGAAGAGTCCCAAACCTTAAGTGGGAACATGACTTTCTCTAGCCGTGTTGAGTGTAAAAACCTTTTGGAAGGAAAGGGAAGGGAAGGAAGGATGCTGTGAACTTCTCTATGTGATGGGAGGTCTAGTGTAAAGAGAAGACCAGCTGGCGTTTGATGTTAAGGTTATACTTATGCCTAATGGGGGGGTGCTGGATAGAGACACTTGAGCTTGAATGTGTCTTAAAGCAGGTAAGTCTTCAAATCATTGGTACCATTGATGCCCTCTATGGATTTGAATAGTAGATAGCGCTAATTCCATCACTCCAAGGAAAGCTCCAATTAAATCTAGGCCTCCAGGCTCTAGAGTTAGAGAGTGAGGCAGTGTCTCTGCTCCACCTCTGCCTTGTTATTTTTTTCTTCTAGCTAGTCAGGCTATGACACCACTAACTAGCCATTACCCGTCTTGCCCAAACAATAATCCACACAACTATGTACATGATAATACTTAAAGGAACTGCTGTATTTATCACTGTGGGTTCAGTCAAACCAAGATTCTAAAATATGCTGCAAGCTTTTTGTCTACTGTTTAGCATGAGAAATTGTCAAATAAATGTATAACTACTAGTTAAATTCCTTATGCTTTTTTCCAAAATAAGAATCACCTCATAATCAACATTATCTGCACTGTAATACATTTTTTTCCGCTTGCCCCATGGTGCCTTTTTTTCTTTCCGTTCCTCCCTTTCCTCCTCGTCTTCCTCCTCCTCTTCATCTTCCATCAAGCTTGTTTTCTGTCTCAAGATCTTCGCTTGCTTCTCCACTGAAAAGATCCAAGTAAATTCAGAAATATACAAGGTTGCATCAAATGCTGAAATCCTCCCTAAAATTAAGATGAAGTGTGAGAAGACGTGTGTAATGGTACTATGCCACAAAACTTGCCACAAAACTGGAGAGTAGTAAGGTAAACAGGGAGAAGATTGTAAAAAATGTTGCATCAAATTTTTCCACATATAAAAATGACTTTACTCTTTGCAGCAAGGCCAGAAAGCTGCTCCTCGTCTAGATCATCATCATCACTTCCCTGTGGAGGAATCAATAACAAAATGGTAAACCAACAACCATAGCTCTCATCAGCATCAAATCACCAATATTACAGAAGGCTTACCACATCATCGTCCTCTTCACTGCTTTCTGCCTAAAAATAGTAGACAACAAGTACAAGGCAGGCAATTAGAACCTCCATAATGAAACAAATTAATAATCCGTATGAGTTCATAGATGTGTTTTACAGCACAAGAATTACTACCTTCAGATTAAAGACAGGCTCCTCCATATCTTCTTCTGACAGCTCTACAATCAAAAATCAACAACCAAGAAACAGATCAAAAAAGTGTCAAATCAAGAATAAACACTCTACCAAAAATCAAACTTTTCACAACTTAAGTGTGTATCTCTCTCAGTTCTGCAGTCTCAACAGCTTAAACTTTAAAAGCGCCATGTCCACATAATTCTAACAAAACCTTAATGTGCCAAAAACAAAGATCCAAAGTTGAAAGTTAAGGGCTTCTTGAAGGAAAGAAGACACCCAAAGAACACAAGAAGGAAACAAGAAAAGGGAATCACTTCAGCACACTGTACGTTCTTTGGGGAGAAATACTTTATGGAAGACTCCCTGAGTAGATGTGAAAGAGACAACGAACACATTCAAGTTAACATCCCAGCATGCAGGACTGCATTACAACCTGGTGATAGATCACTCTGTAGGACATGCAAACCTGTTGCTTTGTGTCACACCTCTGCCAGAAGGCCCCACCTTGAAACAAATGCTCTCCGCCAAATTTAGGGATTGCATAATTTTGATTTAAAATTCAAATGCTTGAGTTCTAGTCAATGTGTTTCCATCACAGTGCATCATTTCCTGAGGAAACTGCTCCAAAGATGGCAAGCTATGGGTAGTGATGACAAATTATTCTCAAGAGCATTGAATTGAGTACTCTCGTGGTATACTGTGTGACCTTTCAAGGATAGGGTCTAAGCTTTCAAAACAGGACAATTTTGATATCATAAACAACCTCCTCCGAACTACCTGGTTTTATGACCAAGAGAATTGTCATATTGCAAAGTGCAACATCTAAATATTGATAATTATCTCAACTGCTTTGTTTTATGGCCAATAACATTGTCATATTGCCATGTCCAGACTTTCAGCCTGTGAAGTGCCTCTTAAACTCACCTTATAGCCCCATGTATTTATTGGTCAAACTTTAAGCTTGTGTCGGTGCCAGTTTCCACCAATGTTCATCCTCCTCTTTTCCCAACAAGAAGAGGCTTCTGTCAAGTGTGAGATGGTAGATCAATGTCTTTGAGAACAGGAGAAGAACCCCATAAACACGCTAATAAAGGGAAAGCCAATGTGTAAACATTACTGTCACTCCCAGACAAAGTAGCCTGTGACGAGTCACAAGAGCAAAATCACGTTACCATAAGCTCTACGCTCCTCACCAGACTGTAAACATCTCTAAATCCTGTGTCAAATACCACTAAAAGTGAGTTGATCTGCTCAGAAACGAGCAATTCCATGGCATCATTTAGGCATCTCGCCTTTTAAATATGGCATGTGTCCTACCAACGTCAAGGTGATGAGGAACTCAAACCCTGCATCTAGTCTAGAAAATGTGAAGTCTTTTCTGTTTGCATAAAATATGTCAGACTCTGAACAAGAAATCCATGCCACTACTCCTCAACTAATATAGGATGTACATCTCTCTACTCTTGCCATGAGCAAAGCTTTCCTCTACCATACTCAAATGGCCTTCATACAACTCCATAAACAATGCTGAGTGTCTTTCATGTGAAGACTGCAGCAAGCACAAAACAGTAAGACACCTCACAACTCTCTAGGGATTGACAAAACACTACCATGTACAAGTAATCAAACAAGGAAGGGATTGACAAAACACTACCATATACAAGTAATCAAAAGAAGAACGTGATCTTCTATCTGCTGATAACAATACTCTGCCAAAGTACCTAAATATGTAAAATGGGTAGCCTATGCAGCCTAGGGTTCTACCACCAAAGGTGTTCTCTCCATCTTCTGCAAAAGAAAAAAAAAACTTCGTATTTTCCTTGTTAACTGCAAAAAGGGGGTTGTGCTATCAATTTTTCCCTTCCAATTCGTTCTCTTAGATCCCACCTTCTGTCAGTGGCTTCCCCTCATACAGCCATAGCCCTCAAAGGCTACTATTTAAAATATTCACATGCCATGATCTGTCATGTTGTCCAACAACTTTGATGGCAGGTTACTCAGCCTGAACAATGAAAACTCCGTTTGTTGCAAGTTGTCTTCCCCACAAGCCTAAGGACACCCGGAACTAATGCTTGCATGGCCATGTGCGTGAAATTGTATGTTGACGAGATTTGCTCCATGCGAACAGGTGGTATTACTTTTAAACCTTAGTAACCTTGCAGGTTCGTGCCTCTTTACAGATGTGCCCAGACACTTCATTAAAACGACGCCCCTTTTTAAGTGTGGTGTAGACAGCTTCTATAACCAAATTGCTACGGTGGGCTACCCAAGCCATTTGGCAGACCACCCTTCTCCACATGGAGGGACTTGCCTATCAAAGCTCCATCCTCCTCTTTCCTTACATCAGGGGGAGGGGTAGAGGACAATACACACACTCTCTTGGGAGCCACCCTTGGACTCTCATTCTCAGGTCACCACCCTGCCTAGCCAAGACACCACCCAGCTCCAACCTGGCTGCCGCGCCCCTACTCCTCCCATTCCACCCAGTGCCGCCCTACAGAGCCCACTGTCACCCCTGCTCTGCCTGGCTGCACTGCCTAGCAGAGTGAGACCCTGCAACCGCCCCTGCTGCCCTGCTGCCCTGCTCCACCTGGTTGCACTTTCACAACAGAGTCTTCTGCCGCCCCTGCTGAACTGCTCCACCTGATTGCACTGCCCAGCAGAACCAGCTGTTGTTTGTGCCACCTTGCTTAGTCTAGCTGCACAGCCAGCCACATGCTGCCACACCTGTACTGTCAGCAGCACCGCCTACACCACCAACTTTCCACCTCTTGCAATTCCTGTAAAGCCAGCTTGGTAATCCCCGTACCTGCATGGTGTTGGCAACCACTATTGCATACCACTCATTGCTAGGTCCTCTCTTCACACCTTTAGGAGTTGCCAATTTTCCTCACAGTGTAAAAGATGCTTGGTGTTGCCACCTGCGGCCTTGGAAGACTTGTTGCTACTCGAGCATCCACGAGGGGGGGGGAGAGAGAGAGAGAGAGAGAGAGAGAGAGAGAGAGAAGAAGAAGAAGAAGAAGAAGAAGATATTAACGTCTTGCAAAAGACCCAACGGGTCTATGAGACAAAAGGTGTACAATTTGTCCATAGAATCTCATGATGGAAAAGAGAGACAACATAACTTAAAAAACTAACACTAATCCCCAAGTAAATGTAGATATGTATGGATCATCATTGTCATCCTCATCACAGAGGATCACCATCCTCACCATTGTGGATACAAAGTGGGTGTTGTCACCATTTGGTCCTTTCACCAGGCTTGACCAGTGTTTCACACAATGAGCAGAACCAAGGTGTGAACGGGGATTTTTCCACAAAAGAAAGCTGGAGCATTTACCCGCAAAGTTTGGCCTGAAAGATGGCCACAGAGCATAAGCAGCATCGGATTTTATTCATCAAAGTGACTTATATGGTTTATATGTCGGTGTGTTCACACATCATTAAAGACGGGCTGCTCATATTATTATTTTGAGCATGGACAGGTGGACAAAAGGAGGCGCCTACTTGAAACTCGGGCTACAAGTTTGGGAAAAGCACAAAGTGGATATTTTTGGGCAAAGTTCAGCTATTCTTGTAAAAAAGGAAAAAGCACTGCAAATATAGCTGGCCGAGTTCTTCAAAAAAAAGGGGGCTGGGGTATCTCTCTTGGAGGGAATGCGCTTCCATCCTCAGCCAAAAGAAAACTCTCTCTCTCTCTCTCTCTCTCTCTCTCTCTCTCTCTCTGTGCCATCAGAAAACCGGCCATACAGCCATATAGTTTCCCTCTCTCTCTCTCTCTCTCTACGCTGGCCGAACAGTGGTACAATAGTTGATTTGTGTGCAGCAGCCATACAGCCGTACAACACAAGTTCACACGTGTGAAACTAAGAGCTGGATTGAGGCCTGTTTATGGACTGTTTTTGGAGACTATTTGTCAGCTTTCGGAGATGATTTGTCTTAGTGAAGTGCTTTGTGGAAAAATCCGGTGTTATTCACACCCGCACCTTAGTTTATTGTAAAAGCTTCTCTCAATAAATAAGTTCCGCGCGGGGGGGGGGGGGGGGGGGGGGCGTGGCGCCATTTCAACTCAGTGCAGTGTTTATTCATAGTTCTTGTGCTTTCCTGCTGTGTGATCTCTGCCTGAATACTCGAAGAGTTCTATCTTTTTGTTTCGGGTCTCTGCTATTTGTGACAGTGGTATCAGAGCATAGGCTTTTCCAGGCTGTTTGGGAGAGAGCAAAGGTTTTGGGAGAGACTCGGAAGATTTCTATCTTTGCTTCGATGTTATGGACAGGACAGCACTATTGCAATACGATATCAAAACATTGTTCGAGTACATGGCTACAGAGTTCCAGAGGACTCTAGATGCCCAGAAGGAGTTCTACTCAGAGAAATTGGACAAGCTTCTTAGACAGTTGGCCACACGAGAGTCCTTGCTAAGCAAATATTGCCACTACCCATACGTAAAGACACTAGTCTGGAAAGGTAGCTCAGGATCGGTCGATTATGGACATTTTCAGAGATCTAGCCCAAATGTATGCCAAAGATCTTGTAGACTTGGCTTTCAGATATCTCTGGGAGGACGGCGACATTTAGCTACACCCAAACAGAGATCTTCTCACCCTAAAACCTCCTGAGCAATACCAAAAACGCACACCGGAGGATTTGGATGAGCAGTCATGCCATGAGAAGAAGAGACCTCGTTTGCCTGATGTGATGTCTCTTGCAACGGAAGACTAAAGATCCTCACCCAACACCTCCAGAGTCTGGGGAAGGAGTAGCACGTTGAACGAAGCCCCGAGCTACTGTGAAACTGCATGCGTGGCAACCTACATGTATTGATTGCAGAGCTAAAGGTCACATGACAATATTCTATCCCCAACCAAAGATCACGCATTATGACAAAGCTGAAGCTTCATCTGAATTTTAGATTAGCAAATCTCAGCTTCACACTTCAGCTGTGCATTTTTGTTCAAGGATGCTAATTTCTGCATACACTTCAGCTGTGTTTTTGTCAGTATCCTTTTTATCAGCTAAATATTTTTGGCCTTTAACATGCAAGAAATTATTATATGTTCAGTTTTTGGTTGAATATATATATATATATATATATATATATATATATATATATATATATATATATATATATATATATATATATATATATATATATATATATATATATGGTGTTTCCTCTTCTTAAGATATGAGGGTGAACTCGTAATTGGAGAGAGCTTGGCTGTTTTTTTTCTTCTTAACTCATCATATTTTGCGCATCCATGATGCTGGATGGATTTCACTTGAACCAGAGTTCGATCTTGAGCTCGAGACTTTGTATGATGCCATCTTGTGATTGCTTTGTATATACTTTCACTCTTGCATCTGTGTGCAAGAAGAAGCCTCTGTCTATCGCTATGTCTTGCATGATAGACATTTTGAGCAGTTCAAATATCTCTCTCTTTTGGCCGCAAAGCCACTAAACTACTTTATGATTTTGGTATTCTATACAGAGTCATTTATCTATCAACAATGAGGATTTACTGGATTTTGATGACGCTTTTGTCACTATGACTATGCATACATCTGACAATTCTATTGGCATCAATCAAGTTTCTTGTTCCCTATTTCTCAGGATGTAGTATGTTTTTGGCTCCCTTCTATTTGGGATGAAATGGATTTTAGGATATCTTATGGATCGAGGATTTTTTTTTATGAAATTCCTATTGGCAGCCGAAATGCCTGAAAAACTATCTGTCTCGCATACATATTTATGGAGAACCGGCATCTCTATGCATGTGATTTATTGTTATCTTATGTTATACTGCACTCATGGAAGAGTCAGTGACTCTAGTGAGTGAGTATCTGAACTCATGGAAGAGTTGGTGACTCTGTCCAGTGAGGGGAGTTGGTGACTCCATCTAGTGAGAGGAGTTGGTGACTCTGATCTCTCACTATCTGAACTCATGGGATCATGGGAGAGTTGGTGATTCTGTCCGGTGAGTATTTCATGAACTCCTGGAAGGGTTCGCAACCCTAGTGAGTGACTTCGGATTGGTAACCCTGTGAACTCATGCAAGAGTTGATCACTCTAGTGAATTAATATGTGGACTCATGAAAGGGTTGGTACCCTAGTGAGTAAAGTCTCTAGGAAAGGGGAAACCCTGGCGAGCATGTATAGTTTCATGGAAGGGTCGTTACCCTGGTAAACCATATGGACATGTGAATCATGTTTGGCTTGGGCATGTGTATGGATCATAGGAGTGGTGCTCTTATGCAGTCCAATGGCATGGAAAGATATTTTTGTGGCTATGTATTCTGCTTCTTTTAATTTTGCACGTACTTAAAGCTACTTGTGGATTTATGGATATTTGGAACGTAGTTGGCTCTTATGCTTGTGTCTGCTTATTATAAGAGTTGTTGACTCGAGATATGGATAAAGTTTCTTTCTTCATACGGTTGGCTCTTGTGCTCCTATCTGACTTTGGATCGTGGATCTGGAGTTATGGCTTTAATGCCGGAATTATGAAATATTATCGATCGGCAATGCATTTGCTATACGTGAAGGATATTTCAATGGTATCATGCTTATCAAGTTGCAGACAACTATCTTCTAAGATGAAGGGGATGTCACCATTTGGTCCCTTCTCCAATCTTGACCTGTGTTTCACACACTCAGCGGAACCAAGGTGTGAACGAGGATTTTTCCACAGTAGAAAGCTGGAGCATTTACCGGCAAAGTTTGGCCTGAAAGATGGCCACAGAGCATAAGCAGCATGGGATTTTATTCATCAAAGTGACTTACAAGGTTTATAAATCGGTGTGTTCACACATCATTGAAGACGGGCTGCTCATATTATTATTTTGGGCATGGACAAGTGGACAAAAAGAGGCACCCATAGTTGCCAGGCATTTCTAAAACGAGAGGTATGAACCGGGTTTTCATACGTTTCGTACGAGTTTCATAAAATGTAAGAAACGGGTTTTGTTCGGACTAAAAAATAACTGTGGAAATGTATACATATACAGAATATGACTCATACATGATACATAGCAAACACAGATTGATCATGATTCATCATTGTATACAAAAGCATAAATGAACATTCAACAGACAACAATGATTATAGCAGAAGCATAGACGAATAATGACTCAAACGAGATTACATATGAATCATGTAAATGAAATCCCTACACTCTGGAGTCATCAATGATAAACCATGTCACATGATTCATGAAGAGACTAGAGTGAAGAAAAATGTTAATGAAATCCTAAATCCTGATTCCTACAACAGAAGACTCAAGAGTCGAGACTCATCATCGTCCTGACCCTCAGACAAATCCATATCCTCATCTACAAGCTCAATATCATCAACCTCATCCTCACTACTAGTGCCACTCCCAAAAGACTCCTGAAATGCATCCTCATCAGGTGGAGGTGCATGCGAAGTACAGGCACCAGCTAAAGCTCTTGCCTGATATCATGTGCCACGAGATGGAGCAGTGATTTCCTCGTAGAGCATGGTGTATATATCCCTCTCCTCCTGTTGAATATCGGGTATCTCATTGCACTTTGTGATGTCTATCTTATTTGGGTTGACTTGGCGGGGCTCTATGGGATAGTCCTTTTGCTCAAGTAATCGTAGATTGCAATGGCAAAAGACTAACCTCTCCAAGTGTGTTGTGGACAGTCTGTTTCTCTTCTTGGTATGGAGTAAGGCCCATGTACCTAGTTTCTCTCACAAAGCCCAGAGCTACAGTTCTGAGAGAGAACTCACATTACTATGCGGCTCTGAAAAGAAAACAAGATAGACATCCTCAATGCTCATATTATAGCAACATGCTTTAAATTTCTAATAACAAACTATTAGGGCTAAATCCCGAGTCCCGAGTCTTACCAAGTGAGGTGCCTCAATGCCATATTTCTCGCACCAAGAAACTAGCTGCAACTGAGTCTCCTCTCCCTCTCTAGTGCGCAACCCAAAAACACAACTTCGATTGCGGAATAGAAGACGTTCATCCTCCAGCTTCAAGAGCAGATCATCGTCATTTCCCACAAGCCTGCTCATGTAGGCTGTCCATCCATCTTCTAATTCTCTGTTCACATACTGCTCCTCACTTCTCCATAGAGGATGAAGGATATGGGCAACGGCATGGACGGGCCTATGAAACCAATTCCTGTTGAAATATACAAGTGAAAAGGGTGTGTGTGGGAACAAGCTCTTGGATAGAGGCTGTAAAAGAGGAGATGTAATTGTGAAAGAACCTGTGAAAAGGTTAGAAGAATCTACTGGGAGAGAATAATGGGTAGCATGAGGGAATTTAGGAGTGTGGAGATATTCTGGGAGATATTCAGGGAAAAGAGAAGAGGTGGAGAGAATCAGGCAAAAGGTGGAGATATTCAGGGAGTAAATCATGGAGAAATCAAGGGGATTTGATGCTTGATGTAAACTCTATAAATTGAGGCATAGCCCTAATGAGAATTTGCTGGTTTTTGAGTATCCATGCCTACATTAATCTATGTGCTAATTATTCACTAATTACGTCTTAATCACTTGCTAATCACTTTGTTAATTATGTTGATTCTAGTGTTTGATCCACCATAGCTCATCATTTAGCTCAAATTTCAACATGGTATCAGAGCCATGCCTAGAATCAACCAGATTTATGAGCCCATTAGTGAATTAATTAGGATTAGTAAAATAATTAGCAAAAAATCAATTTTTTAGTAAGCTTTCACTCTTCCCCTTCACCCCCAGCCAGTGGAGGGTCTCTAGCACTTAGCACACATCAAATTAGGTCACAATCTTCTAGCTCAAGCTAGCCAACATCCTTGGCTACAGGCTCAGCAAGACGGCGTAGCAAACCGCCAACGGACGAAGCTGATTTTACGTTTTGGCCGGCGCGTTTTTTCTGAAGCAAACTGCAGATTCCTCTTTGCTCCAATCAAATTACTTCAATTCCTCCTAGCCCAAGGGGTAATCAAGCATGCTCTACAAGCTGGTGAAGACAGAAATCAATTTCATCAAGTCTACAGAGAGATCAAAGCTCTTCATCAAATCTGCAGGTGACTTTGGTAAAACAGAGATTAAGCTTTCATTATTTGGTCAAATCTTGTGTTTCTTGGCTTAATCCTCTACTAGACTCATTGCTATTGATGCCTTTGAAAGCATTTGAGCTCATTTGAAGTGGAAGGCACCAGATCTGAGCTCCCCGCATACTCTGTTTTCTGCACACAAACCAGAGCATTAATTTGCTAATCAGTGATTAATCAGTGCTAATCACTGTACTTTGGTGCAATTGAGGGTTCAAATTAACCATTAGGTACCTAATACAGATCCCTAAAGCTTCAGATTGCAAATCGGAGTTGGTTTGATACTCCAACCATCCCGTACAAATTGGTTACTCTCAATTTAATGTAATTTCTGGTGATTTTATGCTGATAAAATTGTTGTAATCATCTATTAAACACCAGATTGAGTTGTAAAAGGGTAGACACTGCCCTTGAATCTTGAATTTGGATCAAGAGGTAAGACCCCCTTCACTTCACCATGAATTCAGCACAGAAAATAGCCAAATTTAATGGAGAACAGTTTTATACATAGCAAACAAAAACCATGTATTTGCTGATGAGGAAAAATCTGTGGGGATTAGTTGAAGGAAGAGATGAATGCCCAGAGAGAGGGGAAAATGAGTGGAAGAGTAGGAATGAAAAAGCATTGGGGCTTATTGCACTCAGTTTAAATGATGAGATCATTCATCATATCACTGGGATACAGTGGGCAAAAGATGCATGGGATGAACTCAATAAATTATTTGTTACACAAGCAAAAAATTCCAAGATAAATCTATTAATGCAATTCTACAAACTGGACATGAAGGAAAGTGAACCTTTAATCACACACTTGAACAAATATAAAAGCATTAAGCAACAGCTGGCAGCTATTGGCAAAAAGGTAGAAGATGATGAAGCATTAGCTGTACTTTTGAAGAGTGTGGACAAAGGAGATTATGAAAACATTGTAGCAACACTAAAGAATGTACCTGAACTGAAGATACATGAGATAGAAGCAGCTCTACTAGAGCAAGAGAGCAGAGGCAAAGAGAAGAAAGAGCTCGACTCAACAGCAGGAGAGGAAAAAGCATTCTTCACCCGAGGAGGATTCTCTCGAGGACGAGGACGAGGAAGAGGCAGAGTAGGAGGGAGGACCTTCACTTGCCACAAATGTGGAAAGCGAGGACACATGGCGAGAGACTGCTACAGCAAACCCAGTGAAGAAGGAACGACATCGGCAAACTTCATGGAGGCTCCAAGAGAAGTGGAGTCGGATCATCTTTTCTGAGAGAGAGAGAGAGAACCCACAACCCAATGTAACCTGCCCCAACAAAGTAAAACCACTTCTGAGCCACCGATGATGTAGGCCAAGTGGTAGATGTATGTGTGAGCACTTTAGTCAAGGTCACGGGCACTTATAGTAGCCTTGGACACATAGAGAGAGAGAGTGTCAAGGACTATGGAGTTTAGGGACTTGAGGCACTGGTCGCGGGCTATCAAGTAAGAGGGAAACTTGATACAGGGTCCAGGTGTGTTAGGATTATTCACTTGAGGGGAGGTGTTGAAATATACAAGTGAAAAGGGTGTGTGTGGGAACAAGCTCTTGGATAGAGGCTGTAAAAGAGGAGATGTAATTGTGAAAGAACCTGTGAAAAGGTTAGAAGAATCTACTGGGAGAGAATAATGGGTAGCATGAGGGAATTTAGGAGTGTGGAGATATTCTGGGAGATATTCAGGGAAAAGAGAAGAGGTGGAGAGAATCACGCAAAAGGTGGAGATATTCAGGGAGTAAATCATGGAGAAATCAAGGGGATTTGATGCTTGATGTAAACTCTATAAATTGAGGCATAGCCCTAATGAGAATTTGCTGGTTTTTGAGTATCCATGCCTACATTAATCTATGTACTAATTATTCACTAATTACGTCTTAATCACTTGCTAATCACTTTGTTAATTATGTTGATTCTAGTGTTTGATCCACCATAGCTCATCATTTAGCTCAAATTTCAACAATTCCAACGTTGGTTCCATATGCCTTTCAAATCCTGGACCCTTTATAAGAAAATCCAAGAGTAACAAAGTTTAGAGAGAATGAAAACATAAAGTTATAAATATTCTTTAGCCATGGACAATTGCTAAGAATGAGTACTTGGCTGCAAACAATGCAGTACATAAGTCAAGAGCTTCTCCTATTCTGTCCATGAATTCATAAAGAAGGCCAATAGTGCTCCCCTCCATGTCTGTCAATCGGAGAACGATGTACATGGGGTTCATCGTCTTCACTAGGCTTGTTGCATCCTCCCACCAAGCATCTCTCATGACCATGCGACAGAAAGCTAGTGCCTTAGGAGCATTCTTATCGTCCCATTGTTGCTACTCACGGCAAACAATTGTACGTAGCAAGCCATGTCGTACTCTGACAAGCCTCTCTAACACTATGAACATATACTCAAACCTTGTCTTCGAAGGCTTTAGAAGCTCAAGGTCACTGTTTGCCCTGTACATGCTCAAAACCTTGGGTCTCTTGCAGACAAAATTGACCATGCTTGATGCTGCAAAGAAAATATGACACACCCAAGGTAGCTTGAGGCTGTCATAAACATTCTTCGGGACTTTTGTACAAGGGCCAATGCCAAAAGCCCTTTGTTCAGGAAAAATGAGCCTTCAATCTCTCAGCAACTCCACGGTGATTCTCGGAACAAAACTTGCAAGTCCATTTCGTTGTGCCACTCCCACCATATCTTGCATTCACAGCATCGAAGGCAAGGTTGCATAAGTACAACATACCTTATTATAAGGTACGTTTTAGTGTACAGTACGGTATTGTACCGTACTCTATGGATCTGTACGTGGCAAGTCTCCCCCCTCCCCCCCCTTCCCTCCCTCGACTGACCTTTGGCCCAAGATCCTCCCGTAGTTATCGATTTTTCAACGCCCATAGTTGAATGTTCGAAAATGAATACATATTTAACGTACCTCAAAATCTCAAGCCGCACCTGAATGCGTACCTTACTATACCGTACCTTATCGTACTTTTCCACCTTGATCGAAGGTCACGTTGTCCCATAGAGGAGAGCTCTTCCTTGAGAGAGATAGAATAGGCTGCAGGCAAGAACAAGAAGAGAGTGTGTGAATAGCAAAGCGTCACCTTTGCTTGGTCCCACGAGTGCAGAGTGAAGTCGACGTTCTCAGGAGTCAAGGAGGCGGCTACTCAACACGGCTATACTTTTAGAATCGCCTCAAAAGACTAGGCAGCCCGTACTCTACGTTTGATGTTTTTAGGTTTTTTTAAAAAATTCATTTGAAACCCCGTTTCTTACGTATGAAACATGTAGATGTTTCATACACGTTTCTTAAACGTAAGAAACACGCTTCATTGCTACTGTGGAGGCACCTACTTGAAACTTGGGCTACAAGTCTGGGAAAAGCACAAGTAGATATTTCTAGGCAAAGTTCAGCTATTTTGGTAAAAAGGGAAAAAGCACTGCAAATATAGTTGGCGGAGTTCTTTAAAAAAAGGGGGGGGCTGGGGTTTCTCTCTTTGGGGAATGCGCTTCCATCCTCAACCAAAAGCAATCTCTCTCTCTCTCTCTCTCTCTCTCTCTCTCTCTCTCTCTCTCTCATCGCACCCCCCCACTAGCTCAGTACTTTCATAGTTTATTTCATGTTCATTTTGTCCTTTTTTTTTCTGGACATCCAGAAGACATTGACAGTTGTACATTGATTTGTCTCATAGGTCGAGTTCGGCCTCTAGTAGACGTTAATACAACTCTCTCTCTCTCTCTCTCTCTCTCTCTCTCTCTCTCTCTCTCTCTCTCTCTCTCTCTCTCACCAGCTAGAGATTGAGACTGGCACATTCAGAGGAGTACCAGCTGAGGCCAGGATTTGTCAGTTGTGCCAGATCGAGCCAGAGACAGAGTTACATTACATATGTCACTGTCCAATATATTATGAGATACGAGGCCGTTTTCACTGCCTATTCAGAGAGGGTTTCGGACCACTTTCCAGAGTCATGAGATACCAGGATCAGAGATGCCTCGGATTATACTTGTTGGAGCTGCGTAGACATAGAGAGGGTCTCTTGAGA
Organism: Cibotium barometz; assembly: GCF_041138505.1. Taxonomy (NCBI): domain Eukaryota; kingdom Viridiplantae; phylum Streptophyta; class Polypodiopsida; order Cyatheales; family Cibotiaceae; genus Cibotium; species Cibotium barometz. Next base: position 20,795,903 of record NC_141055.1, on the reverse strand, counting down.
GGGAGGGGATCAAAGAGGGAGAGACACCTACAGAGGCAGATTACAGACTTCTTTCGACCAGAGATTGAGCAGTCAGGCCAGCATGCATTGTAGCTAGCCCCAGAGTATAGCCGCACCAGAGGTACGCTGATTGATTGGGCTATAGAGCTGGGGCGGTCCAGGCGCCCCAAGATGAGAGGCCCATCTCAACAACCCGGCGGAGACTACAACGAAGGATCAGGACCATACTAGCACGGCATGGGAGACGTCGAGTTAGAGTACTCACCATGGAGGACATTGAGGATCATCTGCCACCCATCGACCGATGAGAGACATCTTTGGGTGATGTATATGATGCTTACCTTTGTTGCTGGAGTTTTCCTCCCCAATGCTATCCATTAGGAGCTCCTAGTACCTTACTTTTCCTCATAGTTATTGTTTCAGTTTCAGTTAGTTGTTTAGTTGTTTTAGCTTTTCTTACACAGACATTGTATCAGATCCACCAATTGTTGTAACCATTTTGGTCTCATAGGTCATTTTGGCCTTTTGAGGACGTTAATAGATCATATCATATCATCTCTCTCTCTCTCTCTCTCTCTCTCTCTCTCTCTCTCTCTCTCTCTCTCTCTCTCTCTCTTCTCTCTCTCTCTCTCTCTCTCTCGCCGTCGCCTTCTCCCTGGGCTCTCTCTGCTTGCCGTCGCCTTCTCCCTAGGCCGCCCTTGTTCGCTACTGTCGCCGCCTTCTCCCCGCTGTTCTCTGTTCGCTACTGTCGTTGTTCGTTGCTCTCTCTCTCTTCGCCGCCCACTGCGCCTTCTGTCCGCTTCCGCCGCCCCCTCTCTCACTGTTCGCCTCTCTCCTCTGCCCTAGGCCCGTCGCTTCACTCTCCGCCTCTCTCTCTCTCTCTTCGCCGCCCACTGCGGCTTCTATTCGCTGCGCTGGCTGCCCCCTTGCCTTCTGTCCGCTTCCGCCGCCCCATCTCTCACTGTTCGCCTCTCTCCTCTGCCTTGGGCCTGTCGCTTCACTCTCCGCCCTCTCTCTCTCTCTGTTCGCCGCCCACTGCGGCTTCTGTTCGTTGCGCTGGCTGCCATACATATCATATCATATCATATCATATCATCTCTCTCTCTCTCTCTCTCTCTCCTTCTCTCTCTCTCTCTCTTCTCTCTCCTCTCTCTCTCGCCGTCGCCTCTCCTGGGCT